>NC_044271.1:1726917-2073777 GCF_003957555.1 Calypte anna
CTTCTTAACCTCAGACTCATCCTCCACAACAAGTCACTCTGTGCCCCAGGAATCCCAGGCTCTGGGTACTGAATTTCCATCTGGCAGCAGGAGATGCTCCCGGGAGCTGCCCAGGGCAGGGAGCTCAGCCCTGACACCACGGGGATGGTTTGGGCTGAGAGAGCCCCAGCCCAGTGCTGATGGGAAGCAAAGACAGCAAATGCACTTGAAGTGAACAGATGGCTTTTTGTGTGCATCACAGTGGTGCAGAAATGCCAAGGTTTTCCCTATGCCTCCTCCTGTTTCTTCACCTCCAAATCAAAGAGCAGCAGCAGCTCATTCCCTCTGTCATTCCCCACCCTTCTCCATAGCAGGAGAGAGAGGATAGGAGCTGACAGGGCCAGGATTATTCATAGGGATTCACTCCCCTGATGTGCAGCAGACCCCTGTCCTGGTGCTCTGTGTCCTGCTGGAGCCACTGCCCAGGAATCAGTCAGAACAAGGTCCTTTGACAAAAAAAAAACAAAAACAAAAACCCCAAACCCCAGTCAGGATTGAGCATGCAAATGGGGAGGAGGCTTTTGGGTTGTTTCCCATCCAATGCAGCTCCATTTCCTCTCCAGGTCTGGCTCCACCAGCCCAGCCCCAGGAGGTGCTGACAGCTCTGTGTGATGCTCTGGGGACAGCCTGACCCTCAGCACAGCCACCCCCAGAGCAGGGCACGTTCAGATGGGGATTTTTGGCTTTTGTTTTGATCACCAGGGTTATCAGTATAATACCTCCAAAGCCAGAGCAGATGTTTCAGTGCAATCACTGTGACCTTTCCAGGGGTTGGGGGGAGGTGAAGCAGATGCTGAGCACCTTGCTGAGCCATCCCCCCACGGGCAGCCCCAGGCTGCCAATCAAAACCAAATTTAGAGGCTAATGAGGGCCAAACGAGGTGGATAATTTGGTGGGTATTCCCATACCACTGCCATGGGCATCAGTGGAGGAAAACTCATGGCCTTGGGCTCAGGGGGTGATGCAATGATCCAGTGTGGGTTAGACACACTGAATTCCATGGATAAAAAGCATTGCACTTTGCTACTGGGAGAAAAAGCAGCTTTTCTTGCCAGAAATCAGTCTGCCTTCCCTACCAGGGAGAGAAAAGAGCCATACAGCTGTGCTCTCCCAGCTTGGGAAGAGCATTCCCATCCCTTGAAATACAGCACCCACAAGAAGTCAGGACCCTCTGCAGAGCTAGCAGGATGGGGGGGGTTTAATTCAGTGTAAATCCCAGTGCAGATGATGGACAGGAATGTGAGCAGGAGGCTGAGGTGAGGGACAAAGGGACAAGGAGCTGCCTGGGAGGCTGCACTCAGAGTTTTGCTGCAGAGCAGAGGAATTCCTCAGGGCTCTGCTCTGGGTCCAGGGGTGTTTGACATCTTTGTCAGCCACAGGGACAATGACACTGAGAGCAGCCCCAGCTGGTGACACCCAGCTCTGTGGTGTGCCAGAGGCTGCTGTGGGATGATGGTTACTGGATTGATACTGAAACTTCCAGTGGAGATCACTCAGAGCCCTGCTGTGCTGGGTAGGAGGGGATGGGAATTAGGGAAGCTGAATAAATACTAAATGTTAAGGTTTCCCTTCAGTAAATGATTTGTATGCATAAATAACACAGGGAGCTGTCAATAACATCATCCACAAATTCTGTCAAATAGCAGAGTAATTATGGCTTCTGCTTGCTAGCAATAAGATGATACATTAGCTGAGCTTCCCCAAAACACAAACACCTTCATCTTCATTGAAGATGAATGCTAATGTGCCAAATTGTCAGACAAAACTTAATTGCTCTTTTTTATTTTCATTAAATGCTGACCAGCAGCCACAGAAGTGGTTCTGGTGACCTTGAATTTCCATAGACCTGGAGGAAAATCCATCACTTCTATTCCTAACCTGGTAACCAACTGGGGGCCAGAGCATCTTGTGTTCCCCTCCCAGTTTGAGCCTCCTCTGGCCTCACACCAAATGGGTTCAACACCCGAACCCTCGTGGGCCAGGAGAATTATTTCTGCCTCTGTTTGAGCAACCTGAAACTGAATTGATTTCAAAGGTAGCGTGGCTCCTTTTCCATTTTTCTCCCCATTTGTGTTTTGCAACAATGCATCTGCAGAAGAAAAAATATCACCCAGCTACTTCCCATCTCCATGGCAACGTCCTGCTCTGGCTCCAATTGATAAATACTTCCCAAACCCCTGGTACTGTAGGTCAGTTGCTGCAAAAACTACAGACTACCACTCACAAGTAACTCCACAATATTTAACATGTTGTCTGGGTTCAGAGCAACCTCCTGAGCTTCCTTCCTGGTATCCCAGATTTCCAGGCAGGAGCTGCAGTGACCCCGACTCCATCCCTGTGCCCAAGCAGTGCAGCTGCTCACAAGAGACTGAGCTGAAAGTAACAGGACAGAAAATTAATTCTATCCTGGCCCAAACCAGGACATCACCTCAGTCACTGAACGGCCCCACAGGATCCATGAGGTCCCAGTTACAACCCTGTGCAGTCAGTGGGTCCCTTAGCAGATGCTGCTGCACATCTGTCCACATCTGCTCCTCCTGCTCCCTGAGCCACCTCTGCAAGATGAGGGAGGGAAGGAACCTTCTTGCTCATCTCCTGGGGCTAAAACCTGAGGAGGAGTCAGCAGAGAACCTGGGAAGGTTTCCACCTGCTCAGGGGACAGGGACCTTCCTGACTCCTCCTCAGTGGAATTTTTCCCTTCAGCCACACCGAGTCAGCAGGAGCTGCTGTCCCCTGGAAGGACCCTGCAGGTGAAGCAATGTCCAGTTCCTGTCTCTGTGTCCTTTTCAGCTGCTTTCCCAACATGCAGAGGCTGCCTCAGCCATCTTGGGAAATTCCCAGCTTCTGGCAGGGTGCTGCACCCATCCCATCCCATCCCATCCCATCCCATCCCATCCCATTCCCATCCCATCCCATCCCATCCCATCCCATCCCATCCCTGCTGGTGCTGGGCTTTGCTGTCTCGTTTCCTCTCATGCCACCAGGACCTAAAGACCCAAACCAGATCCTGACCTGGGTGAAATACCCAGAGAATCACCTCAGAAATTCATTCTGGTCTGAACCCAGGATCCTTGCTGGTCCCTGCCCCATCACTCCTGCATGTCACAGCCCTGGTGAGGCACCTGGGGAAGGTCATGGGGACATTTGTTGTGTAAAATGAGCTTGGGCTGCTCCAGGGGGTTCTGTACTGATGAGTCTCATCAGAGCAGAGCACTTAGATCTGGATCTGAACATATCCAGAGAAGGAGAAAGCAGCAGAAGAAGAGAGCAGCAGAAGAAGAGAGCAGCAGAAGAAGAGAGCAGCAGAAGAAGAGAGCAGCAAGCCAAACCTGCCCCCTAGATCCTCACACCTCAAAATTCCCACCTTGTTAATAGTTTGGTTTTTTTTTTTTTTTTTCTGGCCTCAGCTTAAAGCCATTGGGTCCTTTTGTGCTTTCCTCTGAAGAAAAGGCCATTCAGTAGCTGGAGCTTCCTCCCTCTGAAGGTGCTTATCCCCTGAAATTAAGTTACAAGCTTCTTTTTGATAAGATAAACAGACTGAGCCCCTTAAGTCTGTCACTGTAAAATATTCTCTCCAGTGCTTGATCACACTTGATTCTTCTTTTCAGATCAGTGACATGGCAGCAGAAAGGTAAAAAAAAAAAAAAAAAAAAAGAAAAAAGAATCAGGAAAGAAGTAGAAAAAAGAAAGCCCCAGCACAGGAGATAAAGGGAGGGAGAGAATATTCTGGGATCTCACACAAGTGCTACACTTGTTCTCCATCTCTAGCACAGATTTCCTGCAGCTTTCCCAAGGTGCTCCCAGCACTGCCCTGGATGCAGATTGTCTGCAGGGCTCTGAGCTGAGAAGGGCCTGACCTGGCCAAGGATTTCATCACCTTCCCCCAGACCCCAGCAGCTCTCAGGGTGCTGCTCAGACCCCACCACTGCCCAGATCACTTTATGGTGAACAGAAACTTAAACTGGGGGTGTGAGCCAGAGAGCTGGGGCCTCTGCACCTTGGATTTATTTCCTGGCAGCTCCACTTGCAGCACCCAGGGGACTGAGAGCTCCAGGAGAGGGATCCTGAGCCACAGCAGGGATTCCCAACACTCCATGCCTGGACACAGCCCCCTGATCAGGCTGGGGGTCCCTGTGCCACCACTGCACATCCATAATTTCCATATGGAAATGATGCTGACTGTTCTTCTGCTGTCTCTTTAAAACCTTGTCCCTGACTTCCAGCAAACAACAACAGTTCCCACTCACAGGTCCCAGTGCAGTGTTTAAAACCCAGTTCCCTTACCCGTGGCACTGGCAGTGGCAGTGTCCTCTGTTAGATTGCTGACCCTTTCACTTCATTAATTTGTAATTTGTCAGTTAAATTTGATCAAATACCTCTGACTTGCAACCACTTGCATTAAAAATCATACATCTTTTCCCTTTTATTGCCCATATTGTGGCAGGTGTTCCTCAATAATTCAATCAGAGCCTGCAGGAAGCTGCTGTTTAATTAATAAAGAAAATGGTTAAGTGACTAAGTGTGGAGGGGGGGAAAAAATAATGGATAAAAATCCCTGGTGCTTTACAGTGGATCTTGTTAAGGACTCTGACATCATTCAGGCATTCTCATTTGTTGCTGGATTAAAAGGGGACCCTCGTGGGGAGGGGATTCCAGCCCCAGGCTGGGGGATGCTGAGCTCTGCTGCTTTCCCTTGGGAATTCAGTGCTTACAGGACACAGAGGGATGGGTTTGTGTCCTGCCCAGCCCTGCAGGGCTCTCAGCCCCTGGGGAAAGATCTGAACTTGGGTGATGCTCCAGAGCTCGGGAGCTGCATCCGAGTGCTGAGCTGGAGCTTCTCCCCAGTTAGGATATTGTAATTAATTCTCTGCAGAGTCCTTGCTTAGGAATCCCATCAAAGCTAATGAATTGTTGTTGCTGTTCCCTAATTATATAGTTTTTTCTAGTTTAATGGACCATATATTACTAGACTTATAGAAGCAACATCCTATTCTGGGGATGGAAATACTTAAATAAGAGATATATATTCTTGCTAGCAGCATCAGTTGTCAGTTACAGTTGCTTTTAATGAATCTGTTGGAAAATACTGTCCTTCTGAGTAGAGATTTTTCTTATTTTGTAAGCTAAGGAGGCACACGAAAAGCCAAAACTGAAACATGTTCTGATGCTGTATGTAAAGCAGATATTTTTGCTGCTGTTAATGCAATTCCTCTTTGCAAAACAAGATCTCCAGGCCTCTGCAACCAGCTGAACTCTTCTGGCTCCAGTGAGATCAGAGGAAAAGCAGCACAGAGCAGATGGGAGCCCCATGAGAGCTTTCTTTCTCCCAAAATAAATCAACAACGTGGATGCTTTTCCAGCTGAAACCCATTTCAGAAGAGACACAGGTGGTGACATCTCCCTGCCCAGCAGTGTCACACAGGCTGCAGGCAATCCCTGGGCAGGACACACACAGCACCATGGCCAAGAGCCCTTTGCCATCACCACTGAAAAATGAGGCTCTGACACAGCTTCAGTGCCTGAAAAGCCTCAGATCCTGTCCCTGTCCTGGCCTCCATCTCTGTTTTCCAATGAACAGCCCCAAACCAGGTTGGGGTACACAGGGACCCCCAAGGGCACCCCCACACCAAAGAGCTCAGCTCCTCTGCAGATAACTCCTGAACTTTTCCTGAGGAGATTGTGTAGGGCAAAGCAGACACACTCCTGAAATAGGAACTGCTTAAAAAAAGAAGAATTGCAACTGCTTTAAAAAAAAAAAAGTCATCATCTTGAATGCTAATGCAGATAATCTTCAGCCCACTGCAGCCACACCACAGACTCATTTCAGTACAGAGATTATGTTAATATATATATATATATATATAAAGAAGTTGTAATATTGAGTCAGATCAAAGTTTTCTCATTTCAGTCACTGTCTTTGGCCTGGTTCAAAGTGAAGTCAGAGGCCTCTGCACTGCACTGAGCTGAGCAGTAATTACTACAGGAAAGGCATCAAGTTTAGAGCAGAGCTGCTTGATCTGGATCTGACATCAGCTGCTTCAGCTGATGGGTACTGGGGAGGAATGATGAGCTCCTCCTTAGGCCAGTGCTGCTGCTTGCAAAGATTTGGGGGTTTTGGGGTTTTTTCCTTCCCAGGCATGCATCAGGATCCCACTCCTGGGGCTGAGGAGCAGCCAGGCTCCTGCTCTCATTTCCTGGGGGATGAGAATCAGCCCCTTCCCCATCACCCAGCAGGGTTCCAGCCACCCTCCTGCCACCCACATGGCAGAAAGTCCCTTTCTGTTCACTTTCCATAACAGATAAATAAGCTCAGCCTGAACAAGCACATTATGGATAGAAGCATTAGGTTTTATAGGTGCAGGAGAGCTGAATGAATCAAGCTGGAGAAGTCCCCCAGGAGGCTGATAGTAACCAGAGCCATCTATCACCTCTCCCAGCAAAGGGCCAGAGATTTTTCCTTCTATTTCTGGAGCCTCCCAAAGGCACAGCAGGACTTTGCCTTGAGCCATCACCCTTTGAAAGGGTCATGAGTGGGGGCCAATTCCCCAGGATGGCTCTGAGCCCCGTGGGAGGTGAGGAGGTCCCAGCATCACCCCTGCACTGGGTCCCCAGCTCATTTCTGACCCAAACCTGCTCAGAGTTAAACCCAACAGCTTCCTACAAACTGTTAGAACCCTGAAAGGATGCATTACTCATAGCTTAAGAATGGAATAAAAATACAAGGCATTGAGGAACAAGGATCCCAACCCCCTGCAGGTGATCTGCCCACCCAAACCACGGGGGCTGGGAGGTGCAAGTCCTGGCCCCTTCCCCATGTCCCAGAGGAAAACCTCTCATCAGCTTTGCTCAAACCAAAGAGCAGAGAAATGTCAGCTGTGGGAGAAGCTCCACAAGGCAGAGAACAACCCTCAGCAGCACTGGGGAGCAATATTTAGGGCAGGCTCTGGGTAATGAAACCTGAGCCCAGGTTCCCCCCATCCCTGGAGCTCAGGGACCACACAGCTCCTGCAGGGCTGGCACACAGAGCTCCCTGCTTGGCACTTCTCAAGGTGGTGCCGGGGATTAATGAAATGTTTTGTCATGAAGTCACAGCACAAGGAGAGGTTATTACCTCCCTTCAACAGCAGCAGAAGCAACATTTCGGGGCTGAGTGGGAGACACAAAGACCCAATTCTCTGCTGCTCCCTCGCTCCTGCCAAGGCAGCTGCATTCACACCCTCCTCAGCCTTCTCTCCTTGTTTGCTGCCAGTGAACACAGAGGCAAATTGCAGCCAGCACCACAGTGTGATGGTTTTAGCACTGACTGCAAGGACAGGTCTTCAAATATAGCAGGAATATATATGATATAATTTCCCCATATTTTTCTCGTAGGAAAAGCACAAGGAGAGTCTTGCTATCACGGGGCAATGGCATTTTCTCCCAATTTTTCTTTTTGGAAGGCTCTATCTGTATTTTCTCTGCAATTTGTAGGGTTTTTTTGCTGCTCTGCATCACTCAGAAGTGTTACAAGTTCTAATTAGCAGGTTTTCAGTCTCTCTGACTCATTACAATACCAGACAAGAAATCACAGTTAAATTAATAAACCAAGTTTCTCTCCCGGATCGCTGCTGGGCAGAACTCAGAATGTTTTTAATAAATGTAATTATGTTCCAGGATCTTGTCAATCATTAAATTATTATGAATCTCATGGAGACTTTTGGTACCCACAGAAAGTTCTGGCTGGGCCCAGGACAAGCATCACAGCATCTGTGCTGCTGCAGGATGGGTCCAGCCCGGAGCATCCTCAGCCAGTGGCTGCCTTTGATGCCAGTCCAGCCCTGGGACATCTCCAGCCCCAGCCCCTGCCCTCAGCCAGCCCCAAAATCCCTCATTTTATCCTGGTATATGACCAAGCAGAAGAATTCTTCTTGCTGGAATCCCCACTCAGAACAAACACTGAGTCAAAATTCATAATTGCATTTGAGATCCGAGCCTCTTGCCACCACTTGCCAAAGAAATCTTGTTGGAGAAGACAAACAATCACCCGGGAATGGGAAGGAGTATGGAAGCTGTAAATACACAAACCTTTAAGTGTTTGCTCATTGTTACAAGTCTGAATATTAAACACCAGAGCTTCTCCCAACATTGCTCACACTGTCCTTGCTGTGGTCAACAGCACCACGGGAATGTACACAGAAATTAAGATTGGCAGGAGAAGGATTGTCACTTAAAGTTACTTTTCTGCCATTAGAACTAATTTAACAGCTGCAGGATTTTACTGGCAGTTTCAAAGCAGGGAGGACAGGGCCATTTCCCAGGCTGGTCCCTGGAGCACCCAGGCAGTGCCAGCCCCTCTGGTGCTGCTGAGCCCAGCCCAGGGACATTCAGCATCCCTGTCCTGCAAACCCCAGGGGACCTACAGATGTCTGAGCTGCCTCTAGCTCTAACAGAATAACCAAATACTGGCAAAACTCAGCAGTTTCTGGGACAACTGTCTGTCTGTCACATCCTCTGCAGCACACACAGCTTCTCACTTTCCCTCCTGTTTTGCATTATTTACAGATCACAGCTCCAAACAATTCACTTAATAAGTGCAGCCAAAATAACAACAAGTTCCCAGTTTGGGAAATCCAACCTTTGCTGTCCTCTTCAGTGACACACACGGGCTGGCACGGGAAGGGCTGGGGATTTGCTTTTCTCCTACTTGTTTATCAGCCTGCCTCCAGCATCAGCTGAGACCTGGATGCCCCAGAGAACAGATAAAAATTCATGTTCATGTATCCTTACCACTGCCCTAGAGACAGTGCCTCTGGCTAGATGTATGGGGCTGTTTCACAGAAGAAAACTACTTTTTCTTTCCCAGTATTCAGAAAAGCAGCCGAGTTCCTGCAGCCAGCTCTAAGTGCTCCGGGGCACAGCTCAGACATTACATTAACTCAATTAATTCTTCCCTTGCGGAGCAAAAAGCTGAGTGACATGGATTGAGGAACCAGGAAAATACAGAGGGAACCATCATCTTCCAGACTGGAGAGGTTCAGAACTGAAGCAAGTCTGAACTTGAGAGACTTCAGCTCTGAAGTGGATTGCTCTGGGATCAGAAACCAGTGAGATAAAGTGCAATATTTCCACCCATTGCTGAAGGGAGGAGGAGGAACCAGGGCAGGTTTCCCTGCACATCACCTACAACATCTGGAGAACCCTGGAGTCAGGAGCAGTGTCCACCAGGGCCAGCATCAGTGCTGTGGTTATTGCCTGACAGGGGAGCATAAAGATCACATTGCTGAGAGGTTTCTCATTAGTAGTAGAGAGCTGGAGATCCTCTGATTCATCATCCCCTTTTGGAAAGCTTGCAAACAGCACAGACACAGCTCCAGTTGAACACTGTGCTGGCTTTGCTGGGCAGCAATCATCATCTCCATTTATTTTATTTAATCCTTTAAGTGCACAAATGCAAAACGGTTCTGTAAGTACCTAGGGGATAAATGAGGTTAAAACATTCAGGGGCAGTGGAATCGAGTCAGGCTCAGGCTGGCATTTGGTACATTCAGCCCTCTCTCCTTTTTGCCCAAATCATTACTAAGCAATCAGCTCTGAACACTTCAGACCTCGGGGGCAGAGCTGCTCTGTAGCTTCTCTGTCTGCTCTCAGACCCAGCTCTTCATTAGACCAGAGCTGCACAGAACAGGTAAAATGCAATAAACACACCTCGCTGTGGTGTAATTGCAGAGGAATTAGGAACCAGCTGCAGGGGTTTTGGAAGGAGATTTCATTTCTCTGCAAAGCCAGAACTGAACTGCAGACTCTGCTGGACCCAGGACAGGGACAAGTGCAGAGCAAGGGGTGAGCTGGATGTGACCCAGAGGGTCCTGGGGACCCAAACCACTGCAGGACCACACAGCTGCACAGGGGCTGAGGCTCTGCAGGGTTTTAACCACACACACATGCTGCAGTTCATTGCAATTTCCATCCTAATGCACATTTGCAATATGAAAACCAGGGAATAATTTAACACCTAGGAAAGGCAAAGATGAACCAAAAGCCTGGAAACCTTGGCAGTGCCCTTGAAAGCACAGGCAAGATCACAAGTCTCTGTAACTGCATTGTGATTTTTTGCAGGGAAATTACAAGCCCAGGCTCAGAAGTGGCTCTGCTCTGCTGTTCTGCTGTGTGCTGCAGCCTCTGATTCCATCAGGAAAAACCCATGGCAGAAGTGGAGAGGAGAAAATGCTGACAGCTTTGTGCTCTTTCTGCTCCCTCCCTGCACCAGCACCCAGTGCAGAGGGGACTGGAGCTCCTCAAACCCTTCCCACTGCTCCATCCAGCCAGATGATCCAAACCTGAGTCACCCCAAACACCTCTGGGGATTTCTGTCTCATCCAAGGGTCCCACCAGCCCAGAGATAGGGGGCCAAATCAGATGCCCAGGAATGAACACACAAGATCTGTGCTGTCCCTGCAGCAGGGATTAATACCACACGTTTGCAGAGCCCTGAGGGACACAGGATCTGGAAGTCCAATGTGTGGTTATTATTCTTCTAAAGGAAAAATAGGTTTAGTAATTTATAATCAGTTTGATGGTGGGAGGAGAATTAATTTTTTTTTTCTTTGATAAATATCCTGGCAACTTCTCTAATACCTATTAATCTGATTCCAAGGGAAAATTTTGCTGATCCATCATTTTATGGCAATCTTAATTCCCTTGTGCCTCCAGGCAGGAGAAAGATTGCCTCATGCTCCCCTCTCAAGCCTCCAAAACTCCCAAGCACAACTCAGCCCTGGGACAGAGCTGGAAGCTGTGGTGCCCTCCTGGAGCATTCCCATGGGAGAGCAGGAGGGCTGGAGGCAGGCCACTGCTCAGCCAACAGCAACAGAGAAGGAACAGCTGGTGAAAAAGAAAATGCAGGACTAATATGTGTGATTGGGGATTTTAGGCTGCTATTTTTAGCCCCTCACTAAAGAGATTTTGATGAATCAAATGTTTGTGCTCAGCATTTTGAGCAAAGAGAGGAGCAGAGGGGGACTGTGACCTGTGGAGATGGAGTGGTGTCTGGAGCGTTGATTCCAGAGCTGGGAGATGGGATGAACCAGCACTTCCTTGGAATCAGAACATCTCTGCTTCCTGCTCCAGCACGTGAACATCCAGGCTCTTTTCATTATCCATTCACCTCAGCTCATTCTTGCTGGGAAGGCTCCCAAGCATTTTGTGGTGGGGACAACAGCTGAGGGAGGAGCACAGGGCCCATCTGCACCATTCATGGGGAGAGGGACCCCCCCGAGGGACCCCCAGGACAGAGCATCCATGCCAGTGCAGAGGTGACACCAACACCTTGACACAAACATTTCCATCTGCT
This sequence comes from Calypte anna, assembly GCF_003957555.1. Lineage (NCBI taxonomy): Eukaryota > Metazoa > Chordata > Aves > Apodiformes > Trochilidae > Calypte > Calypte anna. The sequence continues at coordinate 1,738,286 of NC_044271.1, forward strand.
GCATTAAGAAGTAAAGGAACTCGGTGGAGAACTTTGAGGGCTGGGGGATCCCAGGGAAGGAGAATTGTCAGCAGTGGAATTGCCCATCCTGCTGCCCCATCCCTCTGAGCTGAGAGCTGCTGCCTCCCCCCAGAGCCAGCAGTGTGCAATCAGCAGAAAAGCTGTTTTTCACACTTACTGCCCTTGAATTGGCAGAGTGAGACATCATGTTTTATATTAACTTCATAATAATTACATTATTACTGAATTCATGTATACCAAAGATGTTACAGCTCCCTAGGAAAGCTCATAATATTATTAATGGATCTGCCATTCCCATCGGCCTCACTTCCAGCAGTTGGGTATCAAACATTCTCCCTTGCTGCAAGCTCCCAGGGGTTGGGTCTGGGCAGGGAGCAGCTCCACAGATTTGGGAACAAAGCACTGGGGGCACAGTCCAGGACAGGGGAGGTGATGCTCCAGGTGAAAGCTGGAGATTTTTACTACCAAAGGTGACAAACCAAGGAACTGCTGCTGGCTGGGGAGCACCAAAGGAAGGAAGAGGTTGTCAGGAAGACAGAAAGGACCCAGCCTGTTCCCATACTTTCCATATGATTGATTGCAGAGATTTAATCTCTGTGGCATGTGTTTCACGATTCAGCAGGCAAACTCTTCCATCAGATTAGAAGCGTGACCCTACAGAGGGGCCCTTATTGTCACTTAAGATGTAGAGAGTGGCTCCAGCAGCCAGGAAAGGTCATTGTCACACAGCTCCTGGGAGCAGGAATCTGCTCTCACGTGGGCTGTGGTGTCAAAGTGACACAAATTCTGCCTTGGCCTCTCACCTCCCATTGATTTTTTACTGTTAAATCTAATTACTTGGAGCTTGCCATCAAATGAATTGTTGCACATAAAACCCAACCATACACACGACAGGAGTAAAATTAGACAGCAGGTCTATGCCAGAACTGCTTGCAATCTCCCCCATAATGTCAGACTCCAGTAACACATACATATTTTCAAAAAATTATATTGCTATTAAACTTCTGACCAGCTTTGTAATTAACCTCCCTTTCATCTCAGCAAGAGCTAGCTTTTGATTTAGCAGGAAATATTTTTTGGGCACTTTCCATACTTCTGCCTTTGGTCAATCAGCCCGAGGTCATTACCTGCTTGGAGCAGACCTCCCTGCTGGGAGCTGGGGGCTCCTCTGCACAGCCAGGGCTTTCACCCCTTTACTTGAAGGTGGAGAGAACCCCCAGGTCAGCTAAGCCTGGGCTCTCACAGAGGTCTCCTGTTTGTGTCCCCAGACACAGGGACACGTCACTGCCCATGGCCACCAGTGCTGGACCTCCAGCAGCATCCAACAACCCCAAGTGCTTACCTGGGCAGCCTTGATCTGCATCCCAACACCTCACTGCTCCCAGAAGCTGCCAGAGCTGCGACCTCATTTGCTCTGGTTTTACACCCAAATCTTTGCTTTTGTGTTCCCCCTTTCACCCTCCAGCCACAGAGGAGCCACAGAGGAGCCCCTCTGCTCCACAACTCCATGAAAGCTGGAGTGAAATGAGGCAACCAGGTGCCACTAATTGCCAGGGGAGTGAGCATGAGCTTGTGTCAAGCCCACCTGTGCCTAATTAGGGTTGGTCCCCTGGTCCTGCTCATGCGCAGTGGGGCCCACCCTAATTAGACACAGGAGGGCTTGACACAAGCTCATGCTCACTCCCTGGCAATTAGTGGCACCTGGTTGCCTCATTTCATTACAGAAAGCAACACCAAAGGGGTGTTTTTAACACGTTGTCCTTCCCAGGAAAGCCTTGGCCCCCCACCCAGACAAGGGGTGTCCAACCCAGGTTGAACCCTCATTTATCCAGTCCCAACAAAGCCCTAATTGAGAGATCAATTGGGAACCTGCCTCTTCACACACAATTTGGAGAGCTGACAAAGCCACCTGTAGGGGTTGGAAAATAAGTTCTGCCTCATTACGAAGAAATTGCATCTAAATGAAAAAGCAACATATAACAAGAGCTCCAAAATGCCTGCAAAAGGCTGCCAAGCAGAGAGGGATCCTGTGATATATGGCACACACCGGGGCTTTGACAAGGGTCACCCTTAATTATTCAGCAACTTGAAGGAGCTGAACTCATTTCCCCAAAGGCTTAAATGCTTTTTATTACAATGTGTAAACTGCAGGGCAGAGAATGAGGAGGCCAGAGCCTCAGGACTGATCCCTTGGATAGAATTAAAACCAACCCAACCCCAGGTGCAGCCCAGCAGAGGCTCCGGGCAGCTCCCCAGCTTTGGGGATGCTGCAGAGCAGGGGCACAGCAGCTCAGCTCAGCTCAGTCCTGTCCCAGAGCCCCCAAATCCTCTCCCAGGAGCTGGTAGGTGCCTGCAGGGAGCCCAGGGGAAGGGATGAGCTCCTGGTGTCCCCACCTGCCCCCACCAGGGCACACTGGTGATTAAAATACAAAGTACAAGAGAGAGCTGTGCCAGGCAGGTGTACACCAGCTGCACTCAGAGCTGTATTATAGTAAAATACTGCTTTATTTTTCAGAGATTAACACTAAACCAAAATTTAGATGTTGCTTTTAATAAACATCAACAGTAAATGTTTTGATGCTCCAAAAATGTGTTTTTTTTTTCCTCACCTGCTGACAGCACCGTGACAATGCAACATGAATTCACAAGTGCTTTCAGTCAATTCAAACCTGCATTTTTCCCCCCCCCCCCCCCCCACAAATAAACATTCAGCTGAAAGTGCTTTGCCTGACTCTAATGTTTGTCCTGTGCCCTCAGGGTGAATTTCACTCCATGTGAATAACAATGTGGTGCAGACAAGATCAATAAAACTCTATTTCATTTTATTCCCCATCATGTTCCAAGCCAACCTGGCACACAGCTGGGGCTCTGCTGCTCACCACGGAGCTTTAGCTCCATTGGAACAGGCAGAAAATTCCCTTCCCGGGTTTGGGCTGAGCCAGGGATGAGGGAAGTGACATGGGGAGGGGACATCGGGATGGGTCCCAGCACTGGAAGATCCAAGCCCTTGGGCTGGGTGCAGCCCCTCGGAGACCAGGCTGGGTGGGGATGCCAGAACTGAGTTCTGCTTCCAGGGTAGCTGCAGGGAGAGCTCTGCCCTGGACCTGGTACTGGCAGGACACCTGCCCCAGGGAGTGATGGACACTGCCTGAACCGCACCTGATCCACCACCAGAACCACCACCTGATCTTAACCACCACCCAAACCGCCACCCAATCATCAGAACCACCACCAAACCTCCACCTGATCCACACCAGAACCACCACCCAAACCGCCACCCAAATCACACCGACCATCAGAACCATCACCCAAACCTCCACCTGATCCCACCAGAACCACCACCCAACCACCACCCGATCCACACCAGAACCACCACCAGAACCCCACCCAAACCACACCTGATTCACCACCCAAACCTCCCAGAACCACAACCAAACCACCACCGAACCACCACCACCCACCTCCACCTGAACACACCAGACCACCACCAGAACACCAACCACACCAAACCTCCACCTGAATCACCACCCAAACACCACCAGAAACACTCTAAGCCGCATCCCTGCCCCTCGGGGTCCCCAGCTCTGTGCTGGAGGGGAAGCCCTTGTCCCTTTGCCTTTCACTTCATTCCTCTGCTGCCTTCTTGCTCCTGCTCTATCCACAATTACAAGGATTTTATTTTTTTTAATTGAACTAAACGGGATTCACAATCAGTGGATTTTGCATTTCTCCTTTAGAAACACTTCGAGAAAACAGATGTGGAGGAGAATGCCCGAGGTTTACATAATACTACAACACAAGTCAGAAAGTCATTTCTGCCCCTACTGCTGCAGCACGCTGTAAACACTTTTTCAGAGCCATATCCACAGGCAAAGGGAGATGACCATACTGGCTGAGTTTCCTGATTTGCCACCTCCCAAACTTTGCATTCTGCAGGCTGTGGCAGGGGCAGAGGTGGCCAGCTCCAGCGAGGAAAAGGGAGATGCATCAAGCCAATTTTCCTCCCCTGCAGCAAGGTTTTGCAGTGAGCAATTATACATTGGGCCATGCTACAGAAATGTTTGGGTGATTAGCTCCTGAAGGAGGAGATCAATTCGGTGGAGTGAAATAATTGTGGGTTCACTTTTGGCTACAGTGCCTCCATTCTGCATTCTGGATGGACTGATTACAAGCACTGCAATTAAGAGAATGTCTATCTTTAAAGTCATGCAGAGGGTTACAATGCATGGGCTTTTGCTCTGAAGGGCTGCAAGACTGCCCAGATGAGAAGGCTCAGATGTTACTTTACTTGGCTCCGCTTTGCCAGTTTTTTATCAGCGTATGGAGTAGCCAAATACTCTGCTTAAAAATACATTTGTGGCCTTCCTTTGATTTCCTAAATAGATTTTATAATTATCTCCAAAATTGAAGCACACTCAGTTCTGCACACGTAATTGCCAGGCAGTGTCCTTTTGCAGGCAGCTTTGGCCCACACTGGATGCAGGAGATGAGGGACGGGGGACAAACTGGGGACGGGTCCCGTGTCACTGTTGGAAAGGGGACCCACCACACACCCCTTGGGGGTTTGGGTGACTCCAACCTGACCCTCCCTCAAGGAATCAAAATGGGAAAGCACCAGGCAGAGCTGGACCAGACTGTGGGGACAGGAGCTGTGAGACCTTGCAGTGGTTTTTCCAGTCCAGCCCCACAGTGCCACAAGGTCCTGAGCACACAGCAGTGACAAGAACCACTGACCAAACCTGGCAGCCTGTGACATGCACCTGCTGTTGGAATCCTTTCCTATGCATAAAGGCCTGAGTTACCTCCTCAGAACCTTTTTCATGAGGACATTTCTTATCCATTCCACATGAAGCAGAGAGGAGAGGTGGAGCAGAAGCTCAAACAGCTGTGAGCCACATCTGGGTTCACTCCAGAGTGGCTGTCCCTAAGGTTCCAAAAATTCATCTTCATTACAGCCATAATTATCCCCTGCAGCCCCTGGGGACAGTCAGACACCCCCAGAGGATAATTCAAAGGATAAATGCAGAGCCCCAGGCTCCTGCTCTGAGTCCCCATCCTGAGGAGCCTCCTGCAATCAGCTGGACTGAGAGCCAAGAGCAAATGGGATCTGATGGAGACAGGGGAGCTGGAGGCTAAAGCTGGCAGGATAATCTGAGCTAATATCTGCAGCAGGAACATATCTAAACCTCTTTCAAGAGCCAGACCTTGAGCCATCACACGCAAGCCTGGTGGTGTGGGATATGGGGCTGCTGGTTCCCCCAGGGAGGAGGCAGGAAAAGCTCGGGAGAGAAAAAGCAAAAATTGTTCCCAGTACTTCTGGGGTCTGGCCAGGAAGGGAAGAGCTGAGCTTCCTGGAAATATCCTGCTCTCCTATGACCACATCAGCCTCACAGCCCAGGTTAATCTGATCTCACTGCTTTTCTGAACAACTCCCAATTTTCTCAGCCTAAGGTTTAATCCTCCAGTGCAAGTGGCATCCAGCCAAGTAGCTGCACGTTGGCTTTAGGAATAATTTTTGTAACTCTGCAGAGTACTTGTTGTCAACCTGTCTTCGAGGCAAATTAAGAAAAATAATGTAAAGACAGAGGAAAATAACAAAGAAGCTTTAATTCTGCAAACCAGGGAACTAAAGGTCCTGCTTCTAAGGGGTGCTCAGTGCCATGAACCACACAGGCTGAAAGTGAACCTGCCCAGGCTTAAGTTTTCTTTAAGGTTTTATCCAGAAAACCTTTTGGTTTTCTGAAAGGGGAGGAATAAAACTCAAGTCCAAGGAAGGACTTTAGAGCCCTGTGTTTCACCCTTCAGCAAGTGACATTTCCAGAGCCAGGAGCCAGCCAGCAGCAATGGCAACAGCCAGCTCAGGGCTTGTGAGAGCTTGCAGGGGTTTTCTGCCATTAAAGTAGAAAATATTGATGCTAAGAGAGTGGGAGGGAGACAGTGGGAGCCAACAGTGTGTCTTGTCAGCAAATTAATTTGACTTCAGTCTTTGTGCCCCAAACTGCAGGATAATCCTTTACAGGAGGGCTGGCACTGCTGAAAATGAAATGGGGAACGTGGAGGAGGCAGCAGCTCCTCCAGCACAGCCCCAGCACAGTGTTAGTTTGCAGCTTACATTGGACATATAAGAAGTGCCTTTTATCATGGGGAATTTTAAAGGGAACAACATTTTCTGACATAAATGTCTCTGCTAATGACAAAGACCAGAAGTAGCTTGAGTCCAAAGAATAAATGTTTTCTGAAGGCTTAGCAACAGCTCCTGCACTGAATGTCATCATCCGCCTGGGCAGGCCAGCTCTGCATTGTCAGGATTATGTGAAATTATCCCCAGCCTGTTTGCTATGCTTTTTTAGCTGTGCATCTTATCTGTCTGAAGGTCAACTGAGAATTATCCATCCCCACTTTTGTTCATGAATTGAGGCTGTGATTAAACGTCGGGAGGTGCGACTGTAATTATTGATAATAGCACTTGCTGGGAGTGTTATCATCATCATCATCATCATCATCATCATCATCATCATCATCATCATCATCACTTTTCTGAAAGCTTCTGGAATTTAACTCAGTGCAGAAAAAGTGTTCTTTCTTGGTTTACATCATTTATCTCCTCTCTAAGCTGCACACAAGTGCCTTCCCTGATTTCTTGTGACATTATAAGTGTGTTTATTTGCAGAGGGCTATACTATAGGAGTGTGCCCCCAGAACTGCCCCGTGCCCTCAGCAATCTTAATCAGATAAGTATAATACACATAGGTTTTCATTGTTTTGACATCTTTCCTCTGCCAATTGAAACCTGAAGTACTGTTTCTTTCATTATTTCATTTTGTTGCTTAGAACTGTAAATGTTTTTCCTGCCAGCAGTCTGTTTTTTCAGACCTGGTTGTCCTGCAGGGTCCCTGGGGCTGGAGCCAAGGAAAGCACCTCGATGGCATGCAAGGCTCTGTGCTCACATTCACCCTGAGACCCAGCTCACCCTCTATCCATGTGTCTGTTTGTTCTGGATTAATTAGTAAATAAGCATGACCACTCTTCTCCTCACTGCTGTCCTTACACAGAGGAAGGGTTGCAGCTATTTCCAAAGGGCTTTAGCTATTTCCAAAGGGTTTTAGCTACTTCCAAAGGGCTTTAGCTATTTCCTAAGGGTTGCCTGAAGAGCCCTACAGCAGAGCAACTCCACACTGAGGAGGTCTGAATGCTGTGTGAGAACCTTTGTCATCAGCCAGCCCTAAACCCCACATTTTCTCAGGGCTGGGCTCCTCCAGCCAGCCCCTGGCTACAGACCAGCAGAGCACTTAATTCTCTTTTCCTCCCTGCACATCAGCAGCCCCTCCACTTGCTGGGGCCCTGGGATCCTCAGCTGAAACTTGTGCTTAAACATTCCGAGGGCTCTGAGGAGTCAGCACCTGCAGGGCTGAGCTCTAGGGGCTGCCTGGATAATAATTCCCCTTGGCCCAGGGTTGGGATTGACCCCCACTCCCTGGCCATGGACCCTCATGGGCTCAGCTTCCCAGCAGGGACTCAAAGTAAGTAGTGGTGGGAGCTCAGGTAGCAGATTTCCCAGTTCCTTTGCTGGAGCACTTTAGATGATTTATCTGCTCAGGAAAGGATTATTTTTGAGCCTCCCTTTGCCAGAAAATATAAGCCTTATCAAATGGAAATCGGAAACGATTCTTTGGATCAGCAGCTTGGATCAAAGCTGAGGTGGAAAGGAGGTCACATAACATGCAGGCACTTTCATGAATATTCCCCTTGCTCTTCCTTAAGCCTCACATCTCAGTCTGATCTCAGCCACACCGAGGGCTCCAGCACAGCCCGTGCCACAGCAGGGGGACAGGGGGAAGTTATATTTGGCTTCTATCCTATTTTAGATTGCAAAATACTGGCAAATTCTGTTTTCTTTCTTTCTGCTGGTGTTTCTAACAGACACAAAGGAACCGTCAGATCCAAATTCCCAGTTTTCTGTGCCACTTCTAACCCAGAGCCCTTTCCCCCTTGGTTCCTCAGCTACCTTCCCCATGCAGAGGAAGGTGCTCACAGACCTCTGCAACCAACAAACAAAAGGTGCAATAAGTTCTTCAGCATTTTGAATACTGAGAAAATGAGGAATTTCAAATGCCTTCATTTCTGCAGCCAAGATCTCCTTCATATGCAGGTGATCTAAGGAAAAAACCACTGCCCAGAGAGATGTCTGCATGAACATTTCTTTTGAGCTTCTTGAGCTGTTCAGATGAGAGCTTTTTCCCTGCACCTGAGCACACCCCCCTTGGTTCCCCTGCTCACCAAAACTCAAATGGAAAACAAACACAGAGAAGGTAATGCACTGAGGAGACCAGGTTTACACTGAGAAATCCAGAAATTCCCTCCCAAAGCAAGAAAATACAAAAAACAGATACAAGAAGAAGTCACAGCCAAGCCCTCAGTGCAGGCTCCTGTCCTTCCCCTCTCCACGTCCTTGCACAGCCCAGGCTGCTCCCACTGCCTTTTGGGATGTAAAATTCCATCTGGGAACCCCTTGGAGAGGGCCAGAAGCCACAGGATTCCCTTGGGCCAGACACCTTCTACACTATTTTTTACCACAAACACTTGAACATTTATTGTCTCTAATTCAAAAGCCACCCAAAACGATCCCAAAGCTCTCTGTCCTAGAGCTCTCCTCCTTGCCCCCATATCTAACAATAATAACAAACCCAACAACAATAAGAATAACAACAACAACACTAAACAGGAATCATGATAGTACAGGATTCATTCCCCAGACAGCAGCTAGGCAGGCTGTGTATTGCTTATGGCTGTTGACTTGATTTAAAATGCACTCTTAAAACGAAAGAACAACTCCTTAAATTTCCAGTGAATGGATAGTTCCCCGGATCTGATTTACTGGTTATGAGCCACAGCAAAACTCCAAGTGCAATTCATTGTATTGCTGGCTCCAGCAGCAAAACCTTCAGCATCACTCTAGCTCTGGTAACCATGCCAGACCTGAGAATTGGACATTAACTTTTCATTTTGGGCTGGTTTGGGTTTGGTTTTTTGGTTTGTTTTTTTTTTAGTTTTTCTTTAATTGGTCTCTCAGATTCCAGGATAATGATGATTGCTTTGATGCTGAGCAGTTAACCCAACCTGTGTGAAGGCAAAGGATTGCAGCTGGCTCCTGCATTGCCCAGCTCAGAGCCTTTTAGCCTTGGTTGACTCATTCCTGCCAGAATTCCCAGTGCCTGGAGCAGATCCCTGCACAGGAAACTTGCTGCAGAGCAGTTGGATAAAGAGCCATGTGTCACCACTGCCCTTCCAGGCTCTCTCCCCCCATCCCGTGTGGGATCTTTCCCAGTTCATTCAGGCTGAGCAGAAAGCCTGGCAGCTGCCAGAGCTGCTGGACACCCTCCCTGGCTCTTTCCTCTTCCCTTTGGAAAGCAGCAGCAGAACACAGCTGCCTGAGAGGCTTTGTTTGGGGCTGGAAAATCTCCAGACGTAGAGGAGGGGGAAAAAAACCAAACCAGAACTCACTGTAAATCAGAGACAGCCTTGGACCAAACCCCTGAGTTCCCAACAGGCAAGGAGGAGCAGAGGGCAGCCAGGGACATGGGGTGTCCATCACACACCAGATCCTCTGATGGGTCCAAGAGGCCCCCCAGGATGGCAGCAGTGTCCCTGCCAAGGCTGCTTTGTGTCCCAGGGGACAACTGGGACAATTCCCTCATCCCAAAGGAATCCCCCAACCCTCAACACCTCTCTCTGTGGGACCTCCTGCAAAAGGTGCCTGAACAGGACTCACTTTTTCCTTCAGGGTTTTATTTTTTAAGCCAGTAACAAGATCCCCTTAAAAACTCCCAAGAGATGCCATCAAAATTCAGCATCTCATTTTTTATAAAGCTTTATGAAATGTTTTGGATCCTGGTTTAGCAAAAAAAAAAAAAAAAACTAGAGCAGAACTGTGCTGTGACAGAGCATTTATTACAGACACTCTCTAGATTTAATAGTCCTGTTTTCCTTACAAGAAAGCCTGCAAATTTTTGATCCAAATCCAATTTTGGGCTGGTTTTTTCTGTGTCAAAATAGATTTTTCAATAGAAGTCTGCTGATAAAAAGAAAATTTAGATTAGCCCTAGCGAAGAAATTTCTGCCCCTGCAGTAGACATGACATCTTCCAATGATAAAACCCCTCCAGGAGACAGACAAATGAGAGAGCAAGATACTTGAGCTCCTTATTTTGCCACGGCTGTGGTCTGAGAGCATCTGGCTTCAAGAGAGTGGTAGATATTTTTTATTGGATTTATAGGAGGAGATAGAGAGTGCTTTGTGCCTTCCTCCACTCACTCATTTCTAGGACTGTTCTGTGCATTTGTGAGAGGTCTTAGAGGGGGGAGAGTTGGATGGATGAAGCTCTGGAGAAGTCCCTTATCATTTGCTTCTCCTGCCCAAGCAGAAGGCAGCCAGGCCAGCAAATAACTGGAGCTCTCTTTATACTTTCAGATAACTTATTTCCTTCAGGAATCACACAGGCATTTATAAATATTTATACACTCTGAAAATGCACCTTTTGTCAGTAAATATTATTCTACTCCTTCTTTAGATGGAAATGAGGAACACAGAGCTTAAGAGACTTAGGCAAGGTCTGGGTGTTTGCATGAGCAGAGATGCACCAAGCAGCTGTGTTTCCCAACAGACCACAGGCAGCATTTTAAGGTTACACAGGCTGATTCTTTCACAGAATCATATTAATGATCTTTGTTTTATTTATTTTATTTTATTTTTAATCTAAGCAGGCATTTTCACAAACCTGGATCCAAAGCAAGGGAACTGTTGGCACAACCTATAGGTCATAATCAGACTGCAAAGCTACAATGTTATGGCAAGCTCTGATTTCAAGCAAACCAGGTTGCTTTCTGTCACTCCAGAATGCTTTTCCAGCAACTCGTGGGGGTATTTAGATGTAGAATTAATGCAAGATAGTACCCACTGTAAAGAAGAAACACAATAAAAGATATATACTATGGATGCACACAGAAGAAAATGGCAAAACAACTAAAAAAGAGCAAAAAAATTAAGTGAACTATATTTAAAATTGATGTTTAACCTTGCCTGGTTTATCCAACTTGTTTCCCTGCATGTATGGCTTGTTCTAGCACTGGCAGATTCTACTTTCCTGTGATAGAATGAGAGAAAGTCATCTAAAAGTTCTAACAAAGCCTGTAATTTGTGCAATAAAACCTAAAGCAACATCCCAGAAAGAGAAGAAGGGAAAGGCAGGAAGAGCAAAAGAGAAAGAGGGAAAGACACAGAGACTTAAAGCAAGAAAAAGAGACACAAACACAAAGAAATAAAGAAAAAAAGAATATTTTCACACCAGACTGTCTGCAGCTGGCTGGCTTTTGACTTTCATACTCTATTTAAAAATACAAAATTGGGAGCATAGAAAAAGAGTTCCCAAATTAGCTTTTTAATAGAGATTGGAAGTTAAAAGGGGCCGAGTCATGGGGGAAAAGCTGTGCAGAATCCCAGCCCAGGCAGAACCAGCAAAGAGAGGGCAGAGCAGGGCAGAGGAGCACAGGGAGGCAGCGAGGGCTCTCAAGTGAGGACACTGCAAATCACAGAGAAATCTTAGAGCAGCAGAAGCCAAATGACATTTCTGGTTTTGCTTTCTTCTGAGCATCTGCAAGAGGAAAAGAGCAAGTGGAGATCTAGGAAGTCTTTTGAAGAGGAAAGCTGTTCTGAAGACATCTAACAAGGATGGGTGCTGCATGCTTTGGTTTGCTCCCGTTCCCACAGCCACTGCAAGTTTCTTATGGAAAACTTCTTGGATTCACTTTGCACACAACTTTTCCTCTGTCCAGAATACAACTAGCAGTACCCAGATTCTAAAGATTATGATACTTTGTGTTTGCATACCCTTGGTAACCACTTTACTTTTACTTACAAATATCTTTTGGGGAAATTGCCTTGGGCAGGATTACCCAGGGCCTGACATTCAGAAATTAGTATTATTTTTTAGTAATTGCATTGAATTATCAGGGATTTGGCAGTGTTGAGGCACTGAACTGGCCTGATCAGCATTCTGGCATCAGAGTTTCCAGTTTAGGTTTTCCAAATCAGGTGATGAGAGTGCCGAATAGAGGATTTGATGTTTTCTTTGGTTTATTTTATTTTTTCCTCTTTGCTTGGACACCAGGCCTTGGTTAAAGAGCTCCCAGAAGACAGGCACGGTGCAACACAGGTTCACAAAACCAGGAGAACGCACCCTGCTCAGCCATGGCTTTCCCAAGCCCCGGTTTTCCCTGCATCCCACCGCATCCCCCTCCTCTCGCTGCTCTCTCCCACGCGTGGCTCAGCGGGCGGAGAGGTCCTGGCCCGGCCACCGCAAACCCCGCACCCGGAGACCCGGGGGTCCCAACCTCCCCCCCCCTTCTCAGTTACCGCCCCGTGGGTGACAGCTCGCTCTGGGTGACACCTGCCGGTGGCTTGGACACGGGGGGGGACACACGGGGGCTGCTCCGGACCCCCGGGACCCCCCGCACCTCTCCGTTCCCCTCCCGCACCTCCCCGGCGCTGTCCGCCCCGCCGGTGCTGATCGCCGCTCCCGCCGCCCCGCGCCCGCGCACTCGGCTCCGCGCCGCCCCGCACAGCCCCGCGCCCGCCCCCGCGGCCCGCACCGCGCCGCTCCGCGCTCCGGCAGCCGCATGGCAGCGGAGGAGCCGGGCTCGGGGGGCCGCGGCCGGGAGCGCCGGGCGGGCAGGGCGAGGAGGAGGAGCGGAGAGAGCCGCGGAGGTGAGGGGCGAGGAGGGGGAGCGGGGATGGGGGACCCCGGGTCAAGGTAAGGAGGGAGCGGAGGGGCTCAGGTGCGGGAGGGAAGGGGACGCGCAGGGCAGAGAGGGGCAGGAGCGGTGCCCCCCGCACTCCCCGCTCCCTCTCCGCTCTCCCCTCCCTCTCTCCTTCCCACCGGTGGCCGCGCAGCCCGGTCCAGCCCCCGAGCCCCCGGCGGTGGGTTAGAGTAAGACGGAGCTGCGGAAGGAGGCGAGGCAATGGCGAGGCGGCTCAGCCCCCGGCTTTCATGTATGTATTTATCTTACTTTATGGAAGTCATTAACTCCGGCTGCGGCGCATCAGTCACCGCCGGGAGCCGCCCGGCACAGCAGGGCACGACTGCTTTGCTCTGATTTGGGCTTATAGTTATTTATTTAATGGCGATTCGGCGGCACACAGATAAATGAGCGAGGATGCCAGGTCTCTGAGCGTGTGGAGTCCAACTTCTGACCGTGGATTGAAGAGGGATGCTTGAGGTGGTGTGGAGACTGGTAAGAGCTGCCAAGGAACACAGCAAGGGAGAGCAGCAGGACGAGAGAGAAAGGGGACAGGTGGTGGGGAGAAGAAGGGAGGAAAAGATCGGTTTAAATCTGAACTGGTTCTTTTTATTCCTGACTGTAGCCTCCTGCTCTGGCTAAGGTGTTGGCTCTAGGTTGTAGATGCTGAAGGAATCGCTCCTTTTCTGGTCCAGAAGGGACCTCTCCTGCACGAGAGTTGGGGACACAGAGGGAGCTACGGGAGGGACCAGTGAAGTTCATCTCCTACTTTCCCCCCTCCTTTTCTCCCCCTCCTTACCCCTGCTGGCTTATTACCCTGCAGGGCAGGCTCTGGTGTGTATTTAATGACTCCTTTTGCTGGTGTCTGGGGAAGCTCCCGCCGCCTCCTCCCAGTCTGGTTTTCCAGCTGGGTCCATCTCCCCTCCGGCTCCACGGGACCCGTTCCCAGCTGGATCAGGCAGCGAGAGCAAAGCTCCGAGAGGTGTTGGAAGGGGAGGGGGCACAAAGAAGAGAGCTTGGGCGAGAGAGGCAGGGAGAGGCTCCGGCTCGGCAGCAATGAGGGAGAAGCTGTTTAGTCATCTCTCTATATATACTTTCACAATGACGATCACGTTTACTGATTGCTCCTGACTGCATCTAGAGAGGGAGTCAAGAGGCAGGCAGCACAGTTCACCTTTTATCCTGAGGAGAGCCTGCTCCTCCTGCCTTCCATTTCCCCAGATTTAGCCCTAGTTTGGGGTGCTGAGCGTGTCCTCCCTTGCCAGGTAAGCATCGCTGTGTGCCGGCAGGATGGGGCTCTCTGGGCTGGCTGGGAGGGAGGGCAGAAGTTTGCATGATTTATCCCAAGCCTGTTGCTTTTGCTCCCAAATCTCCTCAGTGAGCTGAGGGAGTGAATGTTTTGCAGAAAGTTTTATCTGATGTGGTTGTGAAGGAGAAGGAATATGTGGCTGGTGGAGGATACTGAGGTTCTGGCTGACATATTTTGATTTAAAGCAAACACATCTGTGCTGCCCGAGCCTGACCCAACAAGGACAGGGAAGGAGAGAACGCATGATCTCCAGGCTCTTCACCCCCATTAGCAGTGTCTCATCAAGAACTTACACTGTGTTTTTCAGTCATATTTTAAATCACCCCTGTCTGCTTCTAGAGGGGGAAGCACTGAGATTTTTAGTTTGTTTCTGCTACCATGAGACTATGAAGAGCCATTTATTATGTGAGGCACTGCTGGTGTGGTAAGAACCCATCACTTATTTCCTCACTCTTTAGGTGACCAGAACCCGAGTTCTCTAAAGTTCAGCTCCAGAGCTTTCCTGACCCATCAGGTTCCTGTGGGAGTCTGGGCTGAAGCTGTTGTGCCCAAAGAAACAACCTGAGGGAGCCAGGGGTGCTCAGGGGGGGACTTGGTGGGATTGGGAGTCCTGGGAGGGGGTCAGGGACTCAGAGCACAGGTTCTCCTTATCCAATTTCCTTGTGCCATTTCACCGACCTCATGATTATCTACAGAAAAGAGATTCTTTTCTCTGTGGATGCTTTTCCAACTCAGAGGAGAGAAATTATTTCATTTCATGCCATCAGCAGGGTACCAATCTTTTTAAAACTAGTTTCTTTCAAATTACATGCAGAAATTACAGTGATTAAAAGTAGGAATATGTCTATAGCTAAATATATGCCTCTTAGAACTGAAGTGTGTCTGCTGTGGGAGCTGGTGCTACTCTCTACACTGTACAGTATATTTTGAGCCCAGCCAATGGCTTTCCAACCTAAAAAGACTGAAAACTGGTTACCAAAACCCAGGCATGCAGAGAAGAATTCTTTCCATATTTTGAAGATAAGCCAGTCAGTTCATTTTTTCTTCTTTTACTCAGCTGAGTTTGTGCAGCTCTGAAGTACAAATCCAGTCCTATTTCATTTTCTGTCTCTTATTTTGGGGCAGGGCAGAATCCCAAGGATTCATGGACAAGACAAAGCAAAACCTTTTCTCCCTCTCAATCTTTCCGCTCAGGCAGACAATTTAGACCTCAAATATCCTCCCTTTTTGCATCTTTTGAGGATCAAATGAGATATATTTGATGCACCTTTGAAAATTGAGCTGTGTGCAGTAGGTATCCTTAGCAAGCTGCATCTGTCAGAGAAACGAGGAGAAAACTCTCACAGAATACCCCTCTCTCCTGCTTCAATCTCCTGTCCATGTCATAGCTGAGATATTTATAGCTTCCCCACACATACTGCCCACATGGAAGGACCCATTTTGTCTTTAAAAGTTGCTTTAAAACGTGTAAGTCACTTACGAGTTACCAGCACCTTATTAGAACAATTATACACGAAGTATTTATAGAGCCTCAGCAGCTAATGTAGGTAACCTGGAATTTACCACCAAAGTTATGAAAGTACAGAAGAGATTTCTAACGAGGTTCCCCTGAGAAATCAGGGGAGATGAGGCTCCAGTGTGCTGGTCAGGTCACCAAACATCACAGCAGTCCGGGTGGAATGGCTGTGGTGGTGCCTCCAATTGCAATTACAGAGCAGAAAGGCAGCGGAGAACAGGAACAGGATGCACGGTGCTGGTCTCTTGGTTACTTGTATATATTTGGTGATTAAGGGATGAAACAGTTGTCATTTTGCTGCCTCTTGTTTTGCAGTCCTGCCCTTACCAAAGGGTTTTGTAAAAGTTAAAAGTTCCTCCAGAGCTGCTGGAAGAGAGAGGCAGCTCTGCTGGCTGAGCCCTGGGGATGCCACCCAGCTCCCTGATCCCAAAGCCACGCAGAGAAAGTTTGCAGTGCTGAGCTCTGCCTGCTCCCTGGGGCTGTCAGGCTGCCACTATTAACACAGCAAATCCCCTTTTTAGGGAGAGAGGAACAACAGAACATAGAATATTGAACAATCCTTTATAGGAAAACACTGTGGATGTTTCCTCCAGCGCTGTGGATACAAGCAAAGTGCCTCCCTGGGACAGGCATCACTTCGGATTATTGTGTTTCATAATTACAAAACCTCTTCTAGCAGCAGTAAGATGCTTGCACGAGGGATTTTGGTTGTCCTTTAGATAGTAAAATTGCACAGATAGATACTCCACATTAAGGTGATGAATGTTAATGTGCCCTGAAGAGGAAGAGCATTTCTGTGAGCAGTTCAGTTGTTTTCACCGCAGATTGATTCCATCATTTTTTATTCAGTATTTTGATGGCCTGTTGAAATCAATAATGATGCAGCCTGACTGTAATGGCAGCTTTCATATAATTAAAAAACTCCAGAGTAAAACTGCCTAGAAGGTTGCCATGTAGAAGAAACAATTAGGCTTTGAGGGCCTGAGTCAGTGGAATCCATGGCATTTCCATTGATAAATTGACTTTTGATAGGGCCTCTAATGCATCTTATACAACGATGGCACCTTTCTCCTAATTTTATAGTAGAGTTAGAAGAGTGAAAAGGAAGTGAAAGTAAATACAAGCTAAACCAGAACTCTGGTTTACTGTACGAACTGTAAGTATCTGTAAGAACTCTGGCCAAAGATCAAAAAGAAAAAGACAATTCATGACTCGATCAGAACCACAGTAACTACTCTAACTCCAAGGAATGCTGACTTCCAGTGGCTGAGGAGCTGGACAACCTGGGGAATTTTTCATCTAAAAATAAGGAGTGCAGTGAAGGTTTTTCATTAACCTACAGTCCTTCAGTTCTCAAGGACTTCTGCCAGCCTGGAAATAACCAAGGTATAAGTTGTCCACCTTCAGGGCCTTCCCTTGTTCTGATGTTCTTGGCACTCAGCTGGCAGGTTAATCCATCAGCCCTCACACCTGGGATTCAGGCTACTCTGGCTCAGGGATTCTGAGCAATGTTACTCTGAAATCCAGAGTTTTCCTCTGTGGCACAGGGGAGGGAGGCAATATTTCACAGGATTAAAGCCCATCTCTAAAGGAAAGAGACCAGCAAAGAGCTGCTGCTCAGGCCAGGGCTTTGATTAAAGGTGGAAGCAAACTAATGAAAAGCAGAGATGATTTTCTGTCTCTCTCAACTGAAAAGATGTCCTTAGTGCACGATTCATTACATAGTGAATGTTTTTGAGACTGGAAACCCAGCTCAGTCCAGTCGGGGCTTTTCACAGCATTCTGCCTCCCGGGGTGAACTCCGTGGAGTTCTCAGCTCCTGCTTGACAGCTGGAGTTAAACTGATGTCTTACACCTGGGGAATTATGGATTAGTCTTGTTTGTAAGGAAGCAAATATAAATTAGTGTGTTTATGCTACTTTTAAAATTATTTTAATGAGGAATCATTTGCTATTTGAAATTTCAGTCTATAATAAAGCCATAACCCTGCTGAGCTCATTATCATGTTCCTGTTTAACATCATTCTTCACACGGAGACGAGGGCGAGGCAGTGGCTTTGAATTCTTGTGTCTGTTCTGATATTTGACTCTTTAACACGACGGGGAGAGACACCCCGCTTGACTCTCTGCTCTGTTTCTGTTTTGCTCTGTATTTTAGATGGAACTGATCTGACTCCCACCAGGTCTCAGGAGCAGCCCAAGTGTCTTCTGCAGTGAGCAGCGCTCGGGCTCACCATGGCAGCAGGAGTAGCAGCCTGGTTGCCCTTTGCCAGGGCAGCTGCCATAGGATGGATGCCAGTGGCCAACTGCCCCATGCCACTGGCTCCGACGGAGAAGAACAAGCGTCAGGACGAGCTGATCATTCTCAATGTCAGTGGCAGGCGTTTCCAGACCTGGAGGACTACACTGGAGAGGTACCCGGACACTCTCCTGGGCAGCACGGAGAAGGAGTTCTTCTTCAACGAAGACACTAAGGAATACTTCTTCGACCGGGACCCCGAGGTCTTCAGGTGCATCTTAAATTTTTATAGAACTGGCAAACTGCACTACCCCAGGTACGAGTGCATCTCTGCTTACGACGAAGAGCTTGCCTTCTACGGGATCCTCCCTGAAATCATCGGGGACTGCTGCTACGAAGAGTACAAAGACAGAAAGCGGGAGAACGCGGAGCGGCTGATGGACGACAACGACTCCGAGAACAACCAGGAAGGGTCCATGCCATCCCTGAGCTTCCGGCAGACCATGTGGCGAGCCTTCGAGAACCCCCACACCAGCACCTTAGCCTTAGTCTTTTACTACGTCACCGGTTTCTTTATCGCTGTCTCTGTGATCACCAACGTGGTGGAAACTGTCCCCTGCGGCACGGTGCCCGGGAACAAGGAGCTTCCCTGTGGGGAGAGGTATGCTGTGGCTTTCTTTTGCTTGGACACGGCTTGCGTGATGATTTTCACGGTCGAGTATCTGTTGAGACTCTTTGCGGCCCCGAGTCGCTACAGATTCATCAGAAGCGTGATGAGCATCATCGACGTGGTGGCCATCATGCCCTACTACATTGGTTTGGTGATGACCAACAACGAGGATGTCAGCGGAGCCTTCGTGACACTAAGGGTTTTCAGGGTTTTCAGGATTTTCAAGTTCTCTCGTCACTCCCAAGGCTTAAGAATCTTGGGCTACACTTTGAAGAGCTGTGCCTCCGAGCTTGGCTTTCTCCTCTTTTCCCTCACTATGGCAATCATCATCTTTGCAACTGTGATGTTTTATGCAGAGAAAGGGTCCTCGGCGAGCAAATTCACCAGTATTCCTGCTTCCTTTTGGTACACTATTGTAACCATGACAACACTGGGGTGAGTATTACTTTTTCTTTTGCTGAGCAGCAGGCGACCGTGTGCTGGGAGATCGACTCCAGTTACTCTTAAGCATTTTCCTGGGTGCATGTTGGAAAGGGGTAGGAACTGTTTAAGCCTTGATTGTTGCCTTACAACTTCTGCAATTTCTGCTTGTGTGTAGTTGTATAGAACAGAAAAAGCACTTACACCCACTTGACAAATGCTTGGCACCATGGTGAATGAGTGCAGGAGGAGCAGGGCTGTGGAGTAGCAGGTCCTGTTTTGCACTCTGTCTGCAGCAGAGAAAAGTCAACAGGAGTGGAGGTGGCAATGGGAGCTCGAGCTCTTTACAGACATTCATCTGAGCCATAGGTTGCACACAAGGTTTCTGGTGTAGGTTGTGTCCCCTCTCACGATGTCTCTCGTTGTTTGTTCACTTGACATGCCAGGAATTACAGATCTGCTGAATTCAAGGAGATACTGTGGGCTGTTACACTCCTAAAAATACTTGGTGTTCTCCAGAACGTGATCTGGTTTTCACTTAACTGAGCAGGATGCAGTCTTCTTGTCTGTGTTTAATTGTGAGTTTAAGAATTTCAAGTATGCCCACGGACAGGTACAAAGATAATGATATCAAAGCAAAGGAGATGCAGCCTGGAGGGCACTGTTTTTCCCCTTATATTTCATTTCTGTCTTACAGATGTTTCTACTGTGATTAGAGATTTGATCTGCTGTTTTGAACTGAGATCTTTGTAAGCAGAATGACCAAGGCCTCACCCTGATGGGTTATGTAAAAGCAAGCAGGCACTGCAGTCACCAAGTTATGGCTGAATGAAAGCTCCTGATGCCCCACATCAGAACCAGATCCCAAGTTTAGAGTCACTTTGCAAAGAGTTTTCCCTTTGGAGAGTTCAGCCAGGTTAATGGCCAGGTGTAGACAAATCTCATCCTTGTGATACAGTGACCACTTTTTCTCTGAACTGCTTTTGATTTTAAACATCTCTCTGTGCCTATTATACATGAACAGGCTCACAGTAGCACTTTTAAATTATTAAAATCATAATTCAGCTGTCAGAAAGGCACAGAATCTCAGCAGATGACAACCACAAGTCTGAAGCTCTTCATTAAGTGAAAACGTAGAACATGTTTGTCATAGTCACCAGGAGATCCCTTTTCCTCCTTTTTAACATCTAAGTAAAGTTTACAAGTTCATGTGGCAAAACCTGAGGATCCTTACCAAGCTGCCAGTGCTTGTTCAGAGATTAAAGCTGGGTGCTGGATCCCTGGACTCCCCCACCCCCTTTCCATATTCTGACTGGTCCTTACTGGTCAGCTACCAGTCTGCCCTCCCCACCACTGCATCCCAGCAGCTTCAGAGGGTCCTTCCAGCTCTCCTGGGTGGGCTCTTCGTGTGTCCTCTCCACGAGGGAGAAATGCCTGGCAAAACAGTTCCATTGCTTGGTTCCTGGTGGGACTCAGACTTGTCCTCTAGTGCCACATGCTGATGCACATTCACACCTACATGGTCAGATCTTTGTGACAGGGAGGTTGGGGTCAAGGCACCATTCTGTGGTGTTTGGGGACAAACCTGAGGTGTGAAACACGTGCAGAATGTGCTGGGGAGGAGCTGGGGCTCTGCTGCCATCCCTGCAGTGACTTGGAGCTGGGCTCTTTCCCTTCCCTTCTGAATCCATGGGCAGACAAACCAAAGGGCTCCTGAGGACTTTAAAGTGTCCTCAGCCTGTTGTAATCACAGGAATTGTAGATGACTGAGTGCCTTTATAGTGAGTTGACAAGAATTTTAAAAATTGGACATTTAAAGGTGGCTTTGTAAGTGTTCACTGGAAAAGGACACATGAAATGCTGGCAGAGCTTTAAAGCTTCAGCTTCTGGAGCTACTGATCTCAGCTTTTTGTTGCAGGGTTTTAATTAAAGGAGGTTCTCCAGCAAATAGGCTACCAGATAAGTTTAGTGTCATATCACTGACTTACAGGAATCTCAGAACATTATTTCCCTTTAAAGATTCAGCCAACAAGAAATTGTTAAGCACGAAGGTTTTCAACTCCAATCTGTACCCCTACACGTGGCTTCTTGTTTTGAACAGTGAAACATTTAAGCCCAGGTAAAGGAACATTTCCCTGCCACTGGAATTTCACCATTGCTTGTGCAGGTGCTTTATAGGAGTGATATGGAACATCCAGGATGTTATCCCCACGTTACTAAGACATTAAAAAATCAGTTCCATTTATATAAGAGGGAAAGTTTACTTCCAACAGACATCAAGGCTGGCATTAGGAAACCATTAACTCTCCTACAGTACAGTGCATCAGCTGCTGTTATTCCAGATTTCCAAGTATCTTTAGGATATAATTACATTTCCAGATTGACCCATAAATGCAAAGCAATAAAAATGCATTTCCTCTTGAAGGTGAAGCACTGCATAAAAGAGAATAAATGCTTCTTTTGGTGGGGTTACTGTGCAAATCTGTTTTGAGAAGAGGTCCTTAGGCAGTTAACAGCCTGAGGAGAGAGGTACAACAGTTTTTCTGAAATGGGAAACAAAGCAAAGGAATTAAATTATACCGACCCTGCATCTCTGATCCCTCTGCTCTGCTCATCAGCCCTGGTTTAACAGAGGCTGTTTTTAATTTAGCACGATTTAAATTTTGCTCAGGAGGTTTTATAATGAAAGCATTATTCTTGGGTGCATCTTAAATCAATCTGAATTACTGAAACAACTATTCAAAATTAATTCAAAATCAGCCCTCCAATTCATGCAGAAACATTTGTCCCAGGAGGCCAGCAGCTACCCATCTTCTCTCTTGCCCTTGTCTAAACCAGCAACACAATAAACAGGAGCTGTGCCAGCACCTACCCTTTTTCTGCAGAAGCTTTGGACCCCCAGGACCCTCCATCCCCTAATGCCAGGGCTGCCCAAGGAGGTGGGGGCACAGGGTGCTGGGTCCCTCCCTGTGCTTCGAAGTCCCAGTTTTGTTTCTAGCCACCAGTTTACACTTTAATTAACCCAAGTTTGTTACCAGAGCCTTGTTTTTATCCCCTTGTCCCTGCAGGGGTTGTGGATGGGGCACTCTCCTGTTTCTCTGCCCACCAGCACACGTCCCAACCAGGACTGCAGCATCAGACCCACCCCCACGCTAAACCCCAAATCATTTTTGCCCAGACCACGTCTTTTCCTGAGCTTTTTATAGCTGCTTTCATTTCACCTGACAGCAGCACTTCTGCTGCAGCCCCTGGGGCAGTGCACAGCAAATCCCAGCTGTGAATCCCCCAGTGCCACCACCCTGGGCACGGGGAGGGTCCCCAGGGCTCTGCAGGGCATGGCAGATGGGTTCCCTTGCACCCAACCTGGGGTGTCAGCACCCCCAGCCCCACCAGGGCAGGGGCAGAGAAGCCTCTGGTGAATCCTGGAAGGAACTGGCACTGAGGTTTTGGGGCCATTTCTGCCAAGAAAGCAGCAGAGTCAGAGGCTGCTGATGGGTTTTGTTCTGGTTTGAGCTCAGGGACTTGCTGTGTGGCTTTCTATGGCCTAACAACAGCTCAGGACCCTTGGGATGGTCCTGGGAGAACCTCTCCTCTGTCTGACTATTTCCATCACAATTTGCAAGTCCATGATGCCTCCCAGATCACTCTCCCTCTTTCAGATTTGGTCAATGAGTTTGCAAGCTCGGACACCACAGCCCTGCCCAGGGAATTCACTTAAAGAACCAGGTTAATGCTAGGGAGCAGAGAAAACAGAGATGTGCTGGCCTGGTTATGTCAACAGCCTGATCTGGAGCAAGACCCGAAATTCCTTGCAGTTTTGATCAGCAGAATGCTTGGAGGGAGGGCAGGAGTTCGGGGTCTCTTTGAGTCTGTCTGGGTTCAAGCCGGTTCCCTGTGGTTCTGACACCACATTGGCCCCTCTGGAAGCAACACCTTGCTTGTTTCTCAGGTTTTCTTTTTCATGGGAGAAATGAAAAAGTCACAGAGAAAGGAGATGGGATCTGAGCAGGAAAATATCCTGACAAGGACTTGCTGCCAAAGGCAGGAACCTCCCGGGCTCCTGCAAACACCACAACCCCGGTGCCAACAGCACCTCAGTGCCCAGACTGCTCCAGTGCAGAGCTGAAACCACCCGAGCTGGTTGTAACCTTCAGTCACCCTCCTCCATGCAAACGAGGAGGGCTTTGCAAAGTAAGGAAAAAATAATAAATCATCTCTGGAGTGCTGCCATTCCCAGCTCCTCCGGAAGGATTGGGTCAGTGATCAGACTGAGCCTGTCAGAAACTGCCACTGCCCAGCACCAGAAAAATGGCTTTAATAGAAACACTGCCTTGCATATTTAACATCATGGAGGGGAAGATGGATGAGATGTGGGATATTCCTTTGCAAAAGAGCTGGAATTCCATCGCTCACCCTTTCCCACAAAGCCAACAGCCCTGAGAGCCACAGGCCAAGAGCTGCTTGGATTTAATGCACAGAAAGTCCAACCAAACAATGGGCTGATGGAGCTACACAAAGAAGCCATTTTCCTGAGCTTCCATTCTCTTGACTCCAGCTTCATCTTAGACAAAATGTGTATCAATTTTCTTCTCCTAATGGATTTACAGATATTGTGTGCAAAATGTCTTTGTATCAGAAACGACAGATGGAACCTTTTCCCTTCACTATCTTGATGTGAATCTCAGACAAGCATCTCATTTTTCAGCTACTTGTATTCACCAGCACCCCAGAAGTACTAAAATACCTTCATTCATTCTCAGAGAAAGTGAAATTAACTGGATTTTTCTAAAAAAAAAAAAAATAATGATCTATTCTTAGGCTTTTAGTGGCTTTTGATATTGGCAATGATTGCACATATGTGCAAACACACCAGCTTTAATGTGGAAGGCAAAATAACTTTTCTGTAAAGTAAACTCACTGTGTGAGAAGTGAATTATTTTGAATAAGGCCAAGAAATGGTACTGGCTAAAATTGTAATGTGGCTGCTAAATTTACCAAGTGAAACCTTGGCAGAAATGCATCTATAGCAACTGATTTACAAATTCTTTCTAAGCTCCTCTTTCTTTCTTTCTTTCCTTTTTTTTTTTTTTCCCCCCTCTTTCTTTCTAGCCTGCATCACAGTAAGTGCCAGAGAAATACAGATTAAAGATAATATTGTATTTTCATTGGAGATGAAGGGAAGTGATTGGCTTGCTGACTGGATCTGAGCTATCTTTAGTCTCATAAAATGATAATTTCATAACAGCACTGACCCAGTAAAAGTAATTAGTTTGCAGAGATCAGCTGAAAATAAGGGACAGAGTAGCCTCTGCCAGTCAGAGAGCAGGGAAAGGGGAAGGGAAGTTAAAAGCCCTGCAACGAATTAGCCAAAACTAATTACATCTCTTAGCTGATTACAGCCCATCGAGTCAGAATCAGTTTTCAGCAGGAATTACAGAGCAGGGATGAGCAGGGAGGGAGTTTCTGGGTGACCTGCACATCCTGTCCTGCCTGGCACAGGGGTCCATGGGGCACTTGCAACAGGGACTGAAGCTCCTGCCCCACTTTAATACAAGGAGGAGAATGTGAGACAATTTAATTGCAGTTTCTGAAGGGATCTGTGCATTCTGGGCAGCTGGAGCCGGGGTTTGGAGTAGCTGTGACCAACGCCAGATGATTTCTAGGCTGAAGAGGAGTGTCCTGAGCACTGTGGTGCAATCACCTCGTATGAAAAAGGGAAGAAACTACACAAAAGGTGTAAGATAAACAGAAAAGCCTTTTCTCAGCCTAAACCAGCATTCCTGCCTGTCACCCATCACACTTAGAGCTGGGCTCTGCTCTTGGGTACCAGGGCCCTCCCACTGAGCATCACCTGGGTGATCCTTTCCTGGATGTTTTACCTGGGAGCAGGAGGACAGGCTGGGATCAGCTGAGCTCCTGGAGAGGCAAAGCCAGCAGAAACAGATTGTGCCTATTTAACTATTTACCTCTGCCACATCAGAGCACGTTCAAGGGCTGTAATTCACCTCCTAAAGTCACAAGTAAGTGTGGAAGAGTTATTTTTAAATCAATACCTAGCAGAATGCCATTGTTCCAACATTAAAACCTGCTGGGAAATCACTGGGAGTCACGTGGAAAGACAAAATCACTGCCTGCCAGAGGAGGAAACAATTTGTCATTCCTCTAAAAGGTGCAAGTTCTCAGCTGGCTTTTCATCCAGGTTCACAGCCTCAGAAATGGCACTGCAGCCCCTGCCTCTTTCTGACCCTCCTGACCCTGCCTTGGGCTTTCTCCTGCTCCCTGCCCGGGGCTGTGAGGGATCTGGGGATCAGCCTGGGGGTGGCTTTGCCACTCCTGGCACTCTCTGGATGTGTTTTCTCCCTCCTCCAGCAGCACTTCCCAGAGGGGCTGTGGGGTACCTGGGAGGGCATCCTGCTGCTTCCATCTGCCCCAGAATCATCTCACAGATCACCTTTAGCTTTTTCCCTTTGGGACCTTGGGCTGTACATCCCAGGAAGCCCTTGGGAAGAGCCTCTGCATCCAGGGGGAGCAGGCTGCAGGAACATCAGCTCCAGCCCAGACCCTTTCCAAGGGTGAAATCCCCCCAGCCACAAGCCCAACCCCTACAGGGGCAGCATGGAACCTGCACACCCCTGGGTTTGGGTGAACCCACAGCCTGGACCCACAGAACCCTCTGTAGCCCCCATCTCTGGCTCCTCTTGGCCAAGCCACGTGGGCTCCACACTGCCAAGGGCTCAGTGTTTCATTCCAGGTAATTCCCTTCCACATATTCCTGGCTTTGTTCTTCCTGAGCGTGGGACTCCCCTTTGCCACCTGACAGACACAAACAGGGCTGGATTTCTCATCTTTCCTACAGATCCAAGGTTTTACACCAGATGAGAAAAGAGCAGGTGCTAAAATCTTGGGTCACTTTCAGCCTTTAATAGTTAAAAGCACAGTCTTGAGGACAAGAGTTCACCCCACCACCAGATAGCTCCTTCTTTGTCTTCTCTGTACTAAGGAAAACACTTCTCACTACTCTGTATTTCTGCTTATTCTCTCACCCAGCTGCCACAATCCTCCCCTCCCAGTCTGCATCCTCTGCACACACTTTTGGGGTGCATATGGAGGCAGCTCATGAACAGTACACACTTCTCTCTGCATTTGTATGACCTGGAGAACAAAGGAGCCATCCTCCTTAAATATTAATTATAGTCACCGTGGGAAGAACAGAAATAGCACTTTATTTTTCAATTGAAAAGGATAATGCAAGCCAGCTATTCCTGCAACCTGATGCTTGGCAGAAGTAAGCTAGCTTCAAAAGGAAAGTGAGAATGAGAAAAAACTGCTCTGAGCTGCTTTCTCCTGGAGTCCATCTACTTCAGAGTCTTAGTTTGATCAGGAACACTCTTTGAAATCAAACTCAATCACCCAGCTTGGCTCCCAGAGCAGAGAGGCTTCAGAGCATGGGAACAGCATCCTTCCCAGTGAAACTCAGCTGGGAGATGCACTCCAGGAATGCCCCAAATGTGCTCTCACTGCTCATGGGCATTCAGCCCATGGGCCAGGCTAACATTAGTCCAAAATTAATCCTCCCCAAGATGTCTGCAGCAGGGATGCTTGGTTCTCCACAAGCTCAGCTCCTGGGGAGCCTCACTACCACTGACACAGAGAGAAATTTATTCTGCCCTGCAATTGATTTCAGAACCCATCCTCAGTTATAACCTGGCTTCACGTCTTTTGAGGCTTTGCATAGTTTCTTGGCCTTTTGTCATCACCACAGAGAAAAGCACCAGTTGCTTATTTCTGCCTCTCCAGAGGGAGCAGAGGCTGCTGTCACCCTGACAGACTCTGACACCTCTGCTACTCCGCTGCACGGGAGCCTTTTTCTGCTAATCAGTGTCTGAAATGAGTAGAAACAGGACTTAAATTTTCCACTTTCAACGTGAATCAATGAAGCATTCTTGCCAGCACACATCCCTCACTGTCACAGGCTGTGGCTGTGCTGCTGGGAGATTTCAGGCCTCTCTCCCACCCAGCTCAGCACCAGGGGGATGTCCTGGCTGCCAAGCTCACTCTCTGATCTCGACACAATAAACTGGAATATCCAATCCCGAGCTCCTGCCTGCTTGCCAGGCCTCTGGATGTGTGCAGATGGGCACTCAGGGTCAGCTCACAGGAGGCAATCACAACTTTTGCTCGGTGCCTCTTTGGTTCTCCTGCCCACTCACATCTGCCCGACCCTCTGCTCAGCCATCCCCTCACAGGACAGGATGAGTTCTCCTGCCTCAGACACTGCTCCAGCCCCTGGAACGAGCTGGCATGATATCCTGCCCTTGGCAGGCTAGAAGCAAGAGGCTTCAGCCCTTTTAGATGTTTTTCTGCTAGAGAGGAATAGAAGGGCAGATTAAATAATGGCAACATTCATTCAACAAGACAGCTGCTGGATGGAAATACACAAACCAGATGAAATTAGGTAGAAGTCATCTCTCTTGCTAAGGGTCAAAACAAGTAGTAAGCCCAAAGATTTTGGGCTGCAGAGGGCTGATCAGGATGAATTCCACCACTAATGAGCTTAGTGAATAAGCTCATTACCTAACGAGCTCTATTGAACAAGCTTGATTTCCAGCCTAGGGAAAGCTTTCTGAAGAGATAAAATGTAGGTAAACAGCTCCATCAGTTTACATACAGAAGACACATCTGTAGCTCAGGAGCAGTCACAGTCATTGTCAGATTCCTTCCTGAAGGTGTAGATGTCAGGGGGGATCAGAAAAGCAACAAATGGTAGAGGCTCATTTCCAGGTTTGACCTTTTCCTGCAAATCCTGGTGCAAACAAGGCACCAACAGGACTTGCTAAGACACCCACATCCTAATAACTTCCCTTCAGCTTTAACAAAGGGCTGCTCTACCCTCCATGGAAGACAACACAGAACTAAAGATTTTGATGATAAAACAGGTGTTTGGTCTCTACATATTCATACATATATGTTTTTATATATTTATATATATAAACCTAGGCATGCCTGCCCTCCAATGCACATCACAGGGTAAATAACCATGCACAGTGCTCACTCCTGCATGTCAGTAAATATCCACATGACTGCAGCACCAAAGTCTGGCACCACATTTACTGTGAACTGAAAATTAGTTTCAGCAGCTTCTATGATTCATTTTTGGTGGGGAACAAAGGAGGTGTTGGCAGGTGCCTCTCCAGCCATGGCAGGGGCTCTGGGATGTCACAGACAAAGTGGCAGCTGGGGCCAGGCTGTGTCTCTGTGTCCCTCCAGGCTGCTTTACTGACAGCTTGGGCAGAGCCTTGCAGTTCCATCCATGTAAATAATTTTTAATGGCTCTGCCCACTCTGATCACAATGTGATCAGGAGTAACTTCATTACAGTCAGTGAGTCACAGCAGTGACAAACGAGTGGCACTGGAATGGGCTCTGTGCCTCTCAATAGGTCAGCCTGTAATGTGGGAGCCCTGTTCTGCTTTATGGGAAAGCCATTATGGCAGGAGATGCCTTCTGGTGTCTGGGCCTCTGCAGGGCTGTATCTCATCTTTTATGTTCTCAATGCTTCCCCTGGACATCCCAGGAGGAGTGGCTATTTCCAGCTGGCAGCACTGGATCCTCTGTACCCAAGGCACTTAAGAAAACTGTTGGGTAGGATTCGTGTGGAGCCATTAATAACTTCTTCCCTGGCAATATCCAAACAGAGTGGGCAGGCAGCACATCTACCACCTATAGCACTCGATTATACAATAAATTAAATTTGCCCACTAAATCATCACAAAGTGAGAGAAAGAGCTGTTACCTGAGCATCTATGCACAGTAAATCCTGTATCTGCAGTGTGAAATACTTGTGATGAAAACTATTGGGTGAGTAAGAGCCAGTCAGACAAGGATCTGTGGGATTGCACAGGAAATAAGGTGCAGGGACACCTGCAGAGGTGCAGAGGTGCAGGGACAGAGGGTGACCTGGTAGTGGGCAGTGCAGTGAGGGTAGCAGTAAGCAGCTCCAGTGCTTTTCTTCCCAATGTGCAATACAATCTAAATAAAATATCAAAGAACTTGATCTCCTCTCGGATAAGAGGAAAGAATGGTAAAAAAAAAGAAAAAATCACACAGAATTTTAGATGACAGATTAAAAGATATTCCATGGCCCTTCCTGCTTTACGGGGAAAGGCTGAAAATGATTTAGCAAAACACCACCAGAAGTTGTTTCTTTCTCTGGCGCTGATTTATTATTTAATACTAAAATACTATAAATAACAAATCTGCAGAATCATCCAGCCAAGAAGTGTGTGCATGGATGTAAAGAAGCACACAGACAGCTCAGCAGACTCTGCCCAGGGGTTGTCCTGCAGCTCTGTGCCAGTGAATGAGCAAATGTCTGTCCCACCCCTGCCTCACCCCCCCTGTCCTGGGGGTGTTTCTGTCACCCTACTGCCCTTCCTCATATCAAACTTTGCCTGTGAGTTACCATTTTGAATAGATTATTTGCACGTTTTGCCAGGAGGAAAACCAGCTGGGAGTAAATTAGATTGAGTGAGTAGAGGAAAGGTTCTTCAGGACTGTAAGACATGAAAAGCAATCTCACAATTATATATGATAAAACATAGCCATAAAATAAAAGACTGAAGGCCTGAGTGACTGGGCATCGATGCAAAGTGGGTTTTAAATGTTACCATTCAGATGTGGCAGAAATCCCTCTTGCAAAAACTGAGTGATGAGTGGTAAAAACCAAAACCCACCACAGAGCAGGCAGCCCTGAGGACAGACATGGCAGAAGCACACACAGGTCCCTCTGCCTAAGCCATCATTTCTGAACTCTTCTCCTCTCTCAGTGTTCTGACTTTCACACTCTTCAAGAGGGGTGAATCAGTGCTGCTGGGTCCGAGGAGCTGCAGCACCAGACGTGCACCCAGTCACCTCTGTTTTGTTCCTCACGTGTTTTTATAAAGTCATCATGTGGGAACTTCACAATAAAATTATCATCTTTTTTAGTGTGCAGACACATCAAGAAATTGCCCTTTGTGTGCTGAGAAACTCAGTTCAAGTTGATCTGAGCTCAGCCAGGGTAGGAGGGGAATTCCAATCCCCTTTTGGAGCTCTGTGCTGGGCAATACTTCTCGAGGCTGTGCCTGGGCTGAGGTGTCACTGAGCAACCTGAATCCTGCTCTGATTACACACGTGAACACTTCAGCATCCCAGGGAGTGGTAGGGAATGAAGTCTGAAATTTCAGAGATTAGATTGATGAGGAGTCTGTACCCAGCTGCCAGTGGAAGTCCCCTTCTTCCTTCCCAACAAGTGTCCTGTGCTCACAGATGGCTCACAGGATCTGCCACTCCTGGCAGCAACCCTCAGGAACATTCTGGTGTAAATTCCGTAGCTATTGGCTCTGTCCCTGCCTTTCCTGCCAACGTGGAGAGGGGAACGTGAAGGAGCAGAGCTTTGGGGCTGTTTCAGAGTGGGGGAAGTGGGTGACCATGCTGTGGGTCACAACCCAACTGCTGCAGCACTTCCCTTGCTGAGCAAGCAGCTGTGTCTGAGGTGACAGTGGTGACACGAGATGATTTCAGAGACAAATGTTCCCCCATCTCCCTATTGACACGTGGGATGGGCAAACCAGATTTACTTTGGCATCTCATTCACATCTCAATCCATCTTCCCTGGTACTTTCCTTTCCTCCCCTCCAGCCCGTGCAGGGAAAGGTCAATCAGTTTAATTACAGATGTTAACACAAACGTGCCACTTGCAGCTCTTCCCAGTGTGCTCAGGCAACTGGAACTCTGCTGCACATCCCTCCTGATTCCTGCACCAAAAGTTACACCTACAACTTCCCTCCTGCAGCAAAGGAACCTGCCCTGTGGTCCCTGGTCACAGCAAAAGATTTTTCTTTTGAAAAGACAACAAAAGAAACAATAACTGAGGAGTACTGAGTTCTGAGGACATTTCTGCAGCTTTACCAGCACTGTCAGAATGTGCTACAAATATTTATAAAGCTTCACAGCCTTCCAAAGCCAACACTCACACCTCCAGTTCAGAAATGCAGTCAGCCCATGATAAAGGATTCCCTGCTGCCTGCTTCCAGTGGAGCCCATCCAGACCCTGGGCACCACGGGGAGCTGGGGGAGCCCTGATCCCCTGCATGACACTGGGGATGGTTTTACTCCCAAATTTTAAGGCTGAGGTTCTCAAAGCCTCCAGCAGATCCCAGCTCTCCTGGGTGGTTTTGAAGCTCTCACCTTGTGAGCATCCCCCTGGCTCCAGGCAGGACCAGGGCTCTGGCAGCACCTGAGACCTCTCCCTGCAGTGTCCTGGCTGGAAATGTTCCCCAGCAGAACCTTGGTGTCCCTTGGGAGCCTCAGTGCCATTTGTTCTAATTCTTGTTGACATTTAATTTCACATGCTATTAAATGAACCCCTTCAGGAGGATGAAACAGAAATGGGCTTTAGAAGAGAGAAAAATCAGGCATGCTTTAGGACAAAACAAGCTCATGATTTATTTTTCTGATGCAGTTAATACAGACAGTGCAAAGCACCCAGGCAGATGACACAGAGCTCTACCTGATCCTGAACCTGGGGACTATGGCAGCAAAGTCACCAGCACAGTGCCAGTGTCATTATCAACATTTGGAAACCAGTCCTGGTGTTTCCAACTAAACTGCTCTTTCCCTTCCTTTGGAAGTAGAGTTGAAAAGCTTTCTGCAAATCCCTGGGTTTGTATCTGCAGTAGTACAGCACTGGGTAATGGAAGGACAAGTCTAAGGGAACTTAAATGAATCATTCTTTAGTTGAGCAATTTAGCAATGACATATTATATCCATCACCTCTCCACGGGGACGACAGAGTAAGCAGATATCCTGACACATTTTGTGCCTTTCTTTGAACAATATAAAGTGACCTCAGGAGACGGAACAAGTTGCTGAAGGTGGCTGAGAGTCTTGTAGTGGTGAAATGGAACAAGGAGGGAGAGGGAGGTCCTGGCCCAGGGGCTGCAGGACACATGGGGACAGTGGCACCCAGAGCAGGGGATGGGCCATGGCTCAGGGGACCTTGGTGGGATGATGTTACAGAGAATAAAACCACAAAGGGATGTGGGCAGAACTGGAAAATACAGCAAGAAGAACAGCTACTACAAAACCAGAGCTTCCTGCAGCTATCCATGGGCCTTAACTCCCACCGTGCTACATTCATCTTCTGTGGTGATTAAAGCTCAGCAAAGTCATTAATACTGAGACTTTCCTCACTGCATCACGTTAAGAAGCAGACTTTCTTACTTACTTAAAGAAAATAACCCCCTTTTTGCCTTCTAAATCTGCTTTCTTAGGGGAAGTGTAGTGCTGTGAAGGAGTCCAGCTGTACATGGCTAAGAGACAATGTTATGAATACTGTAAAAACACAAGGGATGGGATAAACAAAGGCACAATCTGCAGCAATCCCCCAGGTTTGTGATGGCAACGCCCCAAAGCACCTTCCTGTCCCCCAGCATTGCCCACATGGGGGGCTCAGAGCTGTTCTCCCCATCCAGCCCCCAGGCCAAGCAGGGAGGGGGAATTCTTTTGAAATAAGGAAGAATTTTGAGGATGATGTGAACTTCTACTTTCTCAATTTTAATACTAGGATTATGTCATGTAATATCCTTAAAGATATTCCCCAGGGCCAGTCACTTTTGCAGTGAATAATATCTAATCACCCATTTCTGCCCATATAATATACTGCTGCCTGCTAAATTTGTCCATCTAATTAGCTCTTTCCCCTAACACTCAGTATGATTAAATCTGTATTAAACCTTTCTGTGCAGCACAGGAGCAGACACACCTGAGCATTTTCTAAATTTAGCAGAGGACAATATTTAATGGGTTATTTTTAATGGATGCTGGAACTGCTGCATAAATGAATTCTGATTTGAATTTCCTCAGCCTCCTTGTTTTTTTTCCAGAGCTCCCTAAAATTGTATATCAAGCAGATTTGAAAGAAGAATGGAGAAACCCACCTGGTATCATCCATCAAGTATCTTTCAGAACTAAATTAACAATGAGCACTTTATGCAAAAAGAGGTGGAAGAAACTGGGTTTCTTTATGCTTCAGCTTCATCATTTTGTAAGACGTGTCAGACCAGACACATCGGGTCTCATCTCGCAGTTTCCAGGCAGTTTAAGCAGGGCAGACACAGGAGCTGGAAACAATTCCTGAGGATTTCCATAAACTTGCACTTAATCCAAATTTTAGGAAGATTTGCATGTATTTGGGGTAATTAAAGGGCCCAGTTGTGCCCTGTGGAGCAGCAGCCTGATCTCCTTTTCAGAGAGCAGAGCCAAGTCCTTGTTGCTGTGACCCATCAGCACATCCCCAGCCATGCAGGGATTTGTCACACACCTCACAGACCCCAGGAGCAGAGGCAAAGCTGCTCCCCTGGTGCCTGGGGATCCTCATCTTCCTCTTTCTCTGCTCAGAAACCCCGAGGACTCCTCAGGGCTGAGCTCAGCAGCCCCAGAGGACACGGGGGACACTGGTGCTCTGCCAGCTCCATCACCCAAGAGGGAAACCCAGCTCTACTCCCTTCCCCTGGGAGATGCTGGAATTGTCCCTAAAGATACAGAGCCAGGGAGCAGAACCTCAGGGGTCACCCAGACCCTGCAGAAACCCAGGGCAGGAGGAGCAGGGGGGGTTCCCCCCCCAAGGAAAGCTGCTAGAGGAGAAGCTGGGCTGCCACAGCCCTTGGAACAGGAGGGATTCGGGGATGGTTCCTCAGCTTGGGAGAGGATCCAGACTGCGTGGAGCAACTCAAGAGGCAAAGCAGGAAGGAGGGAAGAGCTGGCAGTAGCAGCTTCAAGAAAAAAGGGTAAAAATATGTGATGGGATCTCTTCCAAATCCTGTCACTGGCATTCAGGTGGAAGGGAAAGCATGGCAGTGCTGCTGGGGGCTCACAGCTGCCTTCAGAAAACCCCACAGAGGTCTTTGCGTGCCTCTAATTGGAACACTTTCTGCTGCCAGTGCAGGAATTTATCTGACTCTGTTGTGAGGGTTGGAAGTCTGTTCTTGGCCCATTTAAGCATAGAGCCACCTCTTTCATTAGAGTCCACTGGCAGAAAGATAACTGATTCCATCTCCATAATGACAAAGCCATCCACAGCAGGAGACAATGAGGTTGTTTCTTACGGAGGATTTGAATTACTTCAATTACTCTGTCTGAAGCCTCCCATTCAGGGAAGCGTGAGGTTTGGGAATACTTCAGAGCAATCAATTGTGCCTGATTGGTTATATTCAATAAAACTAGATGGGAGAATTTTTTTTTTTTTTTTTTTTTTTTTGTTCCCTTTAGGCAATACAAGCTCAAAGACTTGTAAAATCTCTGTGGCCCCTTCAGGGCTGTCACTCGAACAAAACAAAGGCAGAAGCTGGAGAAAGGAAAAACTAATATTCTGGGTGTATTTAGGCTGCTTCTTCCTGAGAGAACAGTTTATCCTCACACGTCAGCCACTGGATTGGAAAGAGCTGTGTGAATGCAGGGAACTCAGAGCCATCAGCCCCCTCCCTGCACGGGGGGAAACTGAGGCACACAATGGACCCAAAAGGAGTCACTTCTGCTCATGTGCTAAAGCAGAGAGGAAAGGAGATCCCACACCCCCCCTGGCAGCAGAACAGAGCAGGGAGGGAGATGTCACCAACCCATCCCTGTCAAAGGACAGAGCCAGTCCCAGGTGGAGTGGCCCAGAGAGGCTGCAGTTTGACCTCCAGTACAAATGAAGTTCTCAGGACTAATTGAAATGCTCCCTCTCTTTCTCTTCCCTCTGAGAGTCAATAAGATAAACAAAGGGTTGCTGGGACACAAAGAACTGGCTGCCCAAAGATGCTTTGCAGCATTAGAGAGAAAACACAAAAGCTGAGCTGCTGATGTGTTTATTTTTGTATAAATATCTTCCTCTGGTGTCGCTTTTGGCATGGAAGAGAAAAAAAAATTCCTCTTCCTAAACATTTGAAAATGGCCCAAGGATTTAAAGGGGATCCTCAGTAAAAGGTTTGTAATCCTGTCTCTGGAAGGCATCAGAACGATTGGTATGCCTCAGAAATCTATAAAACATTAATGTTTTTTACATAATCCACTCCTATTTATCCAGACCTCCAACATACATTTCATTTAAAGCCTAGATAAGAGCTCAGATTAGTTTCAATGAATGCAATTTCTGCTGATTTGAGGCCCCAGGATGACCTTACCCTCATCTCTAGAAGTTGAGGCTGACCTTAGGAACTCCACCAAATCTCTGAACATCTTACTGGCTCCAAGCTTATTACATTTGCTAGAAGTTTCCCCTAGGAAAAGATTATTTCCCCCTTCATTTCCACAGGAAAATCAGAACCCTAACACCTGAGCATCAGACCATCCTCTTACACTAAACCCAGACAATACTTTCAGGTCCATTCCTTCTCCAGCCCTAAAATCTCTTTCTGGAAGGCAGGAGAATTGTTGTGTGTGAGTGCAAGTTGTATTTATGGAAGCTGCAATTGCTCTGCTCCTCAGAACACCTCTCCAGCTCAGCACTCCAGCCTGGATCAACAAAGCACTTGAGCAGCAGAGATTTCATTTAGGAAGGTGCCCAAATCCCCCTGGCTGAGCAGGCTCCTGATCCCACTGCCTTGAGCTCAGCCCGTGCTGGGCACCCTGCCCGAGAGGAGCAGGGAAGTTGGAGGCAGTGATATTGTGTGTGCTCCTCAAGGAAATTAAAGTGCTTGTGTTGGAGCTGGGTTCTGCAACAGAGAATGAAGGATGCTTGCATTACCAGAGAAGCAGAAGATGCTCTGAAATAGGGCTGAGTTTTTGCAGTTTGTGCCTGAGCTGAAGCTTATCTCAGGATGAGATCTCCTACATTTGCTTTGCAAAGAAAAGGAGGACATAAGTAAAGGAAAAAGTCTTTTCCTTTTTTTTTTTTTTTTTATTATTATTATTTTTAAAGTGTCACCTGAATTTTGAAATTATTAAGAGTCCCTCTGTGCTCCTGCATGAATTTTTAACTATAGTCATTAGAAAGAAAATAAACCCTTAGCATGATCTACCTTACATAACTTCCTCCACAATTTAAAAATAACTTGTACAACTTTCTAGTACTCAGTGTGCATCACAGCACTGACAGGAGAGGCAGGTACTGAGTACAGCACGTGCAGAGCTCACCCCCCTCTCCCCAAGATCCTCCTTTGCCAGAGCTTTAGCCTTTGGGTACAGAACCCCCCAGGGTAGGGGTAGGGACAGCCTCGACCCCTCCCTCCCAAGCCCCCCAACCCGGGCTGATGGCCCCAGGGCTCCTGCTCAGGGCTCTGCATTGTAGCTTAGCTCCTGGTTAACTGAATTACCAGGGAATCCTAAATCTTATGTTATTCTGGTCCAACAAACACTGAAGTCAGGGGAAAAGCTCATTAGAAGACACAAGAGTGTAACTACAAAACAGAGCTGTCTCTTTGTGTGCTGAAATCAACAGCACCTTAGAAGCACCCCATGAAACCCTCCCTGCATTGGTCTGCACAGCTCTGCAGCTGAATCCCCCATGGGAGAGCCCAGCACGGATGCTCTGCTGCTCCTGATAAAAGTCCTGAGGAAGTCTCAGAAGCAGCCAAAAGACTGGAAGCCAGTAAGAATTTTGGAGTGGGGAGAAATGACCATGGGAGAGTGATAAATGTGTTGGAAAATCAGGAGAGGGAGGATATAGATCAGCACAGGTGGATAAATCATGTGGGTGCATGATGAATTTCTTGTGCCAGCCATGGCCACTGAACTGCTAAAAAAATGCTAAAACATGATGGAGGCACCTGCAAGGAACTCAGGGCAGATCTCCCAGGCTTCATCCCTGTCTGGAGTAAAGTACTACCCTGGAGTCTGGAGTAAACTACTACAGCTCTGCTCCCAGCAGATGAGGATCCGGGCAGAGGGAATCAGCACTGGGGGTGCAGCAGGCAGAACCCCACTCAGGACCAGCCACGTGTTTATTATTCCCAAATGCACACTGTCCCAAGCCACTGCCTCCAGCTTTCATCTCCTGAGCACACCCCTGGAAAACCCCTCAGATGAACTTCACCTCCAGGACCTGGGCAGGGAACAAGTGACAGGGGCTCAGGACCTTGCTGCCCTCCCTGGGGGGACAAAACAGGGACCCTGGGGATGTGGATCTGGCTTGGTTTTCACCTGAGGATCTGGGATGAGCCCTGGTCCTGCCTGCTGTCCCCGTGCCACTCTGCTGTGTCATTGCTCAGCTATTTATAGACTCCGAGTTGTATCCAGGGAACCAGAGGATGTTGACTGGTGTTCTTCTATGAATAAAACATGGATATTTTCCTGGCTTGAGAAGCTAAGAGCTGCTTTACATTTAACGTTTTTCTCTCTGATTGGACTCAGCAGCTGAGAGTTACTTCAGGCACAGGAAAAGGATCTGAGAGCTGGTCCCAGGGACTGCATTACAGACACTGGGTCAATATGTCCTGTGACAGACCAGCACTGTCCTATCCATATCAGGGGGATGCTGAAACTTCAGGGCATTTGCCTTTTCTGCACATTGCATCCTTTTCTCTGGTTTTTTCTTTCCCCTGAAGCCACAGGTACTGCCTGAGCACAACACATCTCCTTCTGGAATTCCTGTGCACAGTGCAGGCCTTGCTCATTGCTTCTTCTCTACAATCAGAAAGGGAATTTCAGCAGGAGGTGTGCCCATGGTTTTTTCCAAACACTAAATTGCACAAGAGGAGAAGAGTTTATTTCACTCTCCCAATGCCCAGACCAAGACTCCTGTAGGCTGGGGCTGCCTCCTGGGTCCCGAATCCGTACTGCTGGGGTTGGATCAGCACCAAAAATCACCCAAAATCACCAAAAGGCTTCCCTGGCAGCCTGAAGGGGAGCAGCTCAGTGTCAGATCAGACAGAGAGGCTGAGAGAACACAGAGAGCTCTCCCCATGTCTCAGGCACAAGGTGTCTGTTTGCTGATGGATCAGAAAACTCATCCTGCTGCCTACAAAGGACCAGGTCCATCCCAGATCTCTCTCCCCCTCCTGAATAATTAACACCAAGTTTCCTACGGTGGCACCAGGAATGACAAAAGGAAGGTCAGTTTGGTGGATGTCTTTCTCCACGCAGTTTTGAAGTAGGTCAAGTAATATAGGACTTGGCATCACTCTCAAAGTAATCATAACTGGAATTAAATTTAGATTTCCATAATGAAAGCACTTGAAAAAGTCAAAACTCCAGACCTGTTTCTGTGGCCCCTCTTTCCTCAGAGCAAGCCCATGACTGTGTGTTCACCCCCAAGGATCAATAATCCACAGGCATTGCCAACTCCCCAGGAGAGGTTTTCTTCTTCTTTTTGCCACTTTTTTGGATCAAACTCCCTGGGCAAATCACTGTATGGTTAAGCATAGCACTTTCATGTCAGCTTTCACTGTAAAATTGGGTTTATTTATGAGCTCCTGTACCATACATAACCATGTAGCAGCTTCTGCAAGATGAACAAACACCCTGAGGATGCTGCAGCTTGGGGAGATGCTGCCCAGCTCTGTGCTGCAGAGACAGCACCAGCCCAGAGAGAGCCCAAGCTCAATAAGACTCAGGTTTAATGTACTTTTTGTGGCTTGTAAAACTGCTTGGTTTGAGTTGGATCCACACAAAAATATTAAATACTTCAAGAACTCCCTTTGCAGCTCAAACCACCCTGCATTAGAAACCTGGCAAGAAGAAAGCCTGGCCTAATGAGATTACCCAGGCTACTATTTTCAGGGTTAACCACATTGAGGAAGAACAGAAAGAAAAGAACATTACTGATGGATAAATAAAATAAAATTCATTTTCTGATTTATTCTGTAAATCAAAATGCTAGGAGAACCTCTATTAGAGCTGAGCAAAACGTAACACCAAATCAATGTTAAAGGCCATCTCAGCAGCCTTTTATCTACCCAAAATTGTAAACACACTGCTACATTCCCAAAGAACAAAATCCATTTACACTTCGCATACTTGAAAAGAAGTCTAATGCATTTTGAAACCCCCAGATTTAACTGCATACTTCTCCCATTTAATACAACAGGACTTAATAAGATTTGCAGGAGGCATAAAAGGCAAATTGAACCCTATAGCTGAGCACTGAATTTCAGGTTCCCAGCAGAGAGGCAATCCTTGTGATGGAGAAAATGTAACACCAGAAGGGATCAAAGCAGGATAATGGACGGCCAGAAAACACAGGGAAAAGTCATGAAATGCAGACTCAGGGCTCAACTTCTTGCAATACTTCTCTGAGCACTCAGCAGAGGATTTGTAACAAAGACAAATAATCAGTTTGCAGAGCCAGGTCCCCAAAGGGTTTTGCTTCTCGTGGATCACTGCGTTTCAGAGCTAGTGAAGTCTTGGGAGCTTTGGGAGCAGAACTGGAGAGCCAGACTCTGAAGGAAAACTTCTCTGCCCTGTTCTCAGCACTTACCCTCCCACCTAACCCCGACCCTGTGGCACCTCTGATGATGGAGAAGCAGAAATGCAGGTGATATTTTTCCCTCTGCTTAAAATTAGGGAAGCAGACAGAAAGCTCAGTTTGAACTGGTACACACACAGCAGAGAGCTGAGAGCTTACCCACAAGTGGTCTGAAGCATGGCACAAACTCAGATGACTCAACACAACAGATGCTCTTTATACCTGTCGGAATCTCTGCACGGCGTGTGCTTTGATCCAAAAAGCTTTTATGGTAAAGCCTGAGCCAAATTTTGCTGAGGAAAACAAAGACTCCTGTTGCCTCGAGTGAGCCCTGGGTCAGGCTGTCAGATGGAGGGACTGAGCATCACTTCTGGAGTCAGGAATGTGAAATGTGCACGTGCAAAATTAAAAACATCCCCCTGTGCAATCAGCATGATAACCTACATTAATTCTTCATCTCTTTTTCCTCTCCTCCCCCATCCCAAAACAAGAAAAAACCCTTTTAGCAATGGACTGGGAACAAAGTATCCCCCTAGGAATCCCTGCTCCTTGTCTGGCTGCTCCTGGTCCTCGCTTGGGGGCTCAGACGTTGCCAAGACAACGTGGGAGGAAGGAGCAGCTCAGGCTGTGGCCAGTGGAGGTGGCCCGGGGAAAGGAGAGGGGGGTCGAGCAGGCTGGGAGGGGATTTCCATGGAAAAATCAAATACTCACATTGGAGGGGGTGTATGGAATTACCAAGGATAAGGTTTGTCCTTTTCCCCCTTACTCCCTGCACGGCAGTGTGCTGAGTTCCCCCCTTCTGACACAGAGCTGTGAACTGGGCAAATAAATCCAGAAAAACACAGGCTGAGTGCTGCAGGCTTCCTGGCAAGAGGGAGAAACCCAATGGGGCTCCTGTGCCCTCACTTTCAGTCACTCACCCTTTCCTTTTCTCTCCCTGCTCCTCTCCCATCTCCATCCCATCCCCAGCAGGCGTTTCCATGGTAACACCATGTAAAGCCATCCTTCCCCCTGACATGGGAGAAATGTTGAATGGCTGCAAAGAATTGACTTGGGAAAACCTGGAAATTCAACTAAAAATAGAAAAGGCAATAATGGAAGGTGATGGTGGAAAGCTGCCAGGGGACTGCAAACCCTTCTGGAGGTCTCTTTACAGCCCAGATGAGATTTGCTGCTTCTCTTTCACTCTGATGAAAGGAAAGGAAGATTTTTGTTTTCTTGTAAGATGCGAAGCATCCCTGGCAGCACAGTCCCTTCATTCAAACCTATTATTATTATCAGTAATTCTCCTAATTCTGGTTTACCACATAGAAATAAATCTGAAGGACTGAGAGAGTGAGGCACGAGCAGCAGAGCCCCAGGTGCCCCCCAAACGAGCAGCTTCCCTTGAAAGCAAAAAGTGTCCCAGTAAATGTCTGTAATTTGTGCTCTGATGTCCTGCACAGCTTTACCAGTGACAAATCAATCATTACACAAACATCCCTTGGTAATCAGTGTGGTTACATTAATTACTATAAATGCTTTCAGCAGCTGCAGAATGGGGACACAAAGCAAATTGCCCAGGAATCCTATCACCCCACTTCTCTATTCATGTCCTCAAGTACAAAGTCTCTCCAAACCTGCCACACTTCACTGCCTGAATGCAGAGTTTACAATCCACTCTTCTGAGTGTTTAATTGTAGAGAATGCAGAGTCCATTAGCATTGCTGATATTAAATATTAAGTAATATTCCTTGAAAAAGAACCATTATGGCTTTACAAATCACAAAGACACAGGAGGGCTGGATCAGTTTCCTGACCCAGGGGATTAATTGTAGCAGTTGTTGCACAGCAACACATAGAGCAGATTAGGACCTCACCTAATGAATAACACTGCAGCCAATTGAAATTGCAAGGAAATTTAGCTTGGCAGAATGCAATTATGGAAGCTTAAATCGGATTGGATTGCAAAAGTTCTGTATTCTTAAAAAGAGCCTCTGTAAGGAATGGCAAAGAGCAAGAGATGAGGGATGTGTAAATCCCATTGGCTTTGGAGACACTGGGTGGGTGGGCCTGAAAGGTTTCAAATGAAATAAGAAACTCAAGATCAATGGATGCATCTTCAGGTGATTGGCTGCAGGGATTCAGTGCCCCAGGACACCATGGGGAGTAAGAGTTCCCCTGCTTTTTCAGGAGGAACAAACACTTCTATCAAACACAGGAACTGATGGCTGAAATAATACAATGGGAAGTTAGGCAAAGTTTTAATTCTTTTAAATTAGCAGAGAAGTGTCCTTGGTGTTAGGTTTCCTCCCAGTGCCTGCTCTGTTTGGTGGCTCTGCATGGCAGGCTGAGCAGGACAGGTTTGTGCAGCTCCCAGCACTGCCTCTGCTTGGATTCCTTCTCATCCCAATCATCACAAGGGGTCAGAGCCTTGGTTTTCCATCTCATTATCACAGAGCTCTGTGAGAGCTTTGGGGGGGCTGGCAAAGCAGAAAGCAATGATAATTGTGCAGGAAATGGAAGGCACGTGTCCCAGCATCTGCTGCTCCTGCAGAACCCCACTGCTGCCCAGGGGAATTTGATCTCAGTTTTAGGCTGCAAAGACCTTAACAGAGGGACAGAAAAAAGTAGGCTTGGCATGAGTGTTGGGATGGACCCTAAGCCAGCCCAGAGAAAGGAGGAAAAGTGCTGGGAGCACTGGTGGGGGAAGGGGCTGAGCACCTCCCTGGAGTCCCAGCTCCCCTTCTTCACCCTGTACCCACAGCTCAGGCAGTGATGGGCAGCTTGACAAGAACTTGAGATTCTGGGGCCTCAAAATGTGCAGGAAAGCTCCACCTGAAGCCCAGCCCAGGCTCCCTGCAGAGCTGAGCAGGAGCCCTGCCAGGGACACAGCTGGGGTAACACAGTGGGCACAAAGGCAGCTTTGGGGCTCCCCATGCCCAGGAAGGAAGCACAGCAATGAGCAGCAGAAGAGAAACAGTGAAAGCACCAAGATCAGTGGAAATTCTGCTCGAAGGACTATCTAGAGAAGACTTTCCCCCAGAACCTGACTTCATAAGGCACAGGGTTTTCATTAAAATGATGAGGGCTGTAACAAATTCTGAGCCTAAACACCCAATTCCCAACGCTTTGTACTTGGAGACATCCATCTGACAGGTTCAGGGAGCTGTCTTCTTTGATGCACGGAGAGAAAGACTTTGCAGAAGGATTTAGAAAATCACTAATATTTGTGTTTTCAGAAAAAAAAAACACCACTTAGAATAAAAGAGACTCCTGAAGCATCTCCACAAGATCCCTTCTCCTCTCTCGTTCTTTAGGCTTCAGCAGAGCCTTCTCTTTTCCTTTGTACATGAGTCCTCCCGAGCATCCTGTGTGCCCAGATCTCTGTCCCCACCTTCCCCTTTGTCACTTTCAGGGCTGTGCATCAGCACAGCTCCAATGGTCCTGCTGCTTTCTCACAAAGAGGGTTTAATCCTCTGTTTTCGTCAATTTTCCCTAAACCCCTTGGCATTAAAAGATCTCAAAACAAAACCCTCTTTCATATTTGGTGTGGCTTTGGAGTCTGATTTAGAAATAGTTTGAAAGGAGCTTTTTTCTTCCTTTTTAGCCTTTATATCAGTCATTTTATCTGATATATGATAAGCTCAGATGAGTTTAAACTGATTCATCCTATTTTGTAATGTTTAAATGTACTTTGCTGAAGCTCCATCATAATGTCACACAGTTTTAAAATGAATAATTCATCCTGCCCACCTCTTCTGAAATGCCAAAGGGATACTGTGCCTTCTCAGGGAGAAGCAAATACCTTTACTAAAAAGTACACAAGGAAACAATATAATTTAAGGAAAAAATGCCAAGCCAAGCTGTGCCACTGCAAATCTCAATACCTCATGTGGGAGAAAACATTCAGAGCCTTAAGGAGGGAGAAGGGTCCTGTCCAGGGTGGGCTCAGCCCAGGCACAGGGCTCTGGGATATCTGGGAGTCAAGAATTACCCAAGGATCACCCAGATGTGCAGATAAGAGACTTCTAACAAATGCTTGTCAAAAAAGCATGTAAGAAATACCATTGGTTGTATGCCCATGCTGGGGCTGTTCCAGGGGAGCCTTTGTCAGCTCTATATTTATATTTAGCTGCTGTATTCTGTACCTTGCTAATAGTCGGGTAGAGTTTTGTCAATTTTGAACCCAGCAGGGATCAGGTTAAGACTCTGGAATGAATGCCACTTGATGCAAAACTGGTGTTTGCCAAGTGGAATAAAACACAGGTATAATGGAAGAGACACAGAGAGCTTGAAATAACAGGCAGTGGGAATCAGCCAGCTCCAGAGCTGATCCATAGCTACACAGCCTGATACTTGAGGGCCTCAAGCTTCATTTG
The DNA here is from genome assembly GCF_003957555.1 of Calypte anna. Lineage (NCBI taxonomy): Eukaryota > Metazoa > Chordata > Aves > Apodiformes > Trochilidae > Calypte > Calypte anna. The sequence goes on from NC_044271.1 coordinate 1,782,033, forward strand.
TACTGGAAAAATACTTTATGCAGGGGTATTTTTACTGATAAGGCATGGGAGAAACCCTGCACTGGAGATCCTGCAGGCATCTGGTGGCTTTTGCTGGGCCTCTGCAGCACTGGTGGGGACATTGGGTGCTGCCACTCAGCACTGGGGACACGAGCAAGGACAGGACAGGATTGTATCTCAGTCTTGCTTTTGGGGAGATTGGCTCTCAGAAAAGCCAGCACCAGCTCTCCAAGCACCTTATGGGTCTGGGATAAATAAAAATTAAATCAAACCAAAAAAACCTGTGAAACTCCATAGTCATTTTCCATCAAGAGCCCCATGCTGCTCATCAAACATTGAAGAGCAGTCTGTGAATATCTGAAAAAAGGACCTGATTGCCATCCTTCAAACCTTCCCTTCAAGCCTTGGAGCACAGTGATGCTTGCAAAAGAACTCTGGATGAGTTGGGAGTCCTCTGCCCAGACTGTCACATCCACCAGCATTTTTATCTCCCAACAACCTTTTTTATAGATTAGAAATGCAAAACCAGTGTGTTGGGCTCCTACCCTCACCCAAGCTCTGTCTAAAACAACCTGTGCAGAGAAGAACAAGGAGCCACATGGTTTAAGCACTGGTTGCAGCAAATCTTCCAGAACCTTGGCTACAAACCCAAGGAGCAAAACCACAGCAAGCATCACGCTGCCATGGCCACTTCCCTAAATTGTCAGCACTCTGGGGCAGGACTAAGTGAGAAGCATTTAGACCCCAACTGAGGCCTCAGTCTGTAATGCCTTATAAATGATTGAAATGAAATGACTGAATCTTCGTGGGCCTCTAATTAATCTCAGAGGGCTGATTACAGGCACTCTGCACCCTGGTGAGAAACTAATGCTCACAATATCCCTTCAAAAGTAGGGTACAAATAAACCATAAGACACAGAGCACGGCCTGAAATGACACCTGGCAGGGGGGGCTGGGGAGGAGAAGTGGCCCCAGGAGCACAACAGCTCCTGTCACCCCCTGCTCAAGCTGCAGAAAGCTGCTGGGGAGGGGGCTGCAGCAGTGGGGATGCTGGGGAGGATGGATGCAGAATTCTGGGTGTGCAAGGGGGCAGCCAGTGATCCAGGGACCCCCTGATGGAAGGGACACCCTGATGGAAGGGACCCCCTGATGGAAGGGACCCCCTGATGGAAGGGACACCCTGATGGAAGGGACCCCCTGATGGAAGGGACCCCCTGATGGAAGGGAAACTCTGATGGAAGGGAAACTCTGATGGAAGGGAAACTCTGATGGAAGGGACACTCTGATGGAAGGGAAACTCTGATGGAAGGGACACTCTGATGGAAGGGACCCCCTGATGGAAGGGAAACTCTGATGGAAGGGACACTCTGATGGAAGGGACACCCTGATGGAAGGGACCCCCTGATGGAAGGGACACTCTGATGGAAGGGACACCCTGATGGAAGGGACACTCTGATGGAAGGGAAACCGTGATGGAAGGGACACTCAGATGGAAGGGACACTCTGATGGAAGGGACCCCCTGATGGAAGGGAAACTCTGATGGAAGGGACACTCTGATGGAAGGGTCACCCTGATGGAAGGGACACTCTGATGGAAGGGACACCCTGCCAGGGTTGAGAGGAACCCTTGGGAGGGAACTTCAGTCCCTGCAGCTGCTGTGGGAGGGCAGCTCTGCTGGCACAGCTCCTGCCCCCCGTGCTGGGGACCTGAGTTCTGTTCAAAAGTAAAAGCTGGAAAGACATGTGGGGAAGGTTTAGGCATTTGGTGACTGTCCTGGCTTGGGGAGAAGAGCAGTGAAGTTCTGGATGGCAATGAAAGCTCTAGGTCGAGGCATGGAAAGCCCATTCCTGGCGGACAGGATTTATTTGATGTGACTGAATCACCCTCCTGAAGTTTCTCAGTCATGGAAGGGAGCCATGGGGGTGATGTTTACCTCTCTATCTCTCTGCAGTTTTCCTACAGCCTGTGCAGCCCATCAGTCTCTGTGCTGCACAGCCCAGCACTGGTGTCCAGAGCTGGGTCTGACAAAATTCCTCACTGCACAAGTCTTGCCTGACTCTGGGCACCAAAATGCCCATCAGGAGAAGCCACGGAGGATGCACTTGTAATTAAACACAAGCTCAGGGACTCAGCAACAGCTTTTAGGGCACAAAGGCAGCACTAAGACCCCCCTGGTGCTGGCAGTTCTGCAGCACAAGGCACAACTCTCAGCTTGCTGCTGGTGAATAACTGGGTTGAGTCTGAAAAGCTGTTTTCTACCAGGCCCAGTTACCTCTCTGTGCTCTCATTATTTATCAGTGACTCAGTTTACTCTTTTTCTCTGGTGTCAGGCTGCTAGGGATGCTGCCAACAGTTGCTAAGAGATGTTTTCTGCTCCAGGAGTCTTGCAGTTCAAGAGGAGAGGATTTAAAAGTGGAAGGGATCCACTGTGCAGAGGAAAAAATAGGAGCATACAGAGTGACTCCTGAGCTCCTCTGAACTCTGCTCCTGAGTCAGTAAAGCAAACGAGCAGTGATTTAAGTGGTGCTTACAGTAAAGCAGGTGCCTGAGTGCTCTGCTGGATGATGACTTGGACACAGAGGGTCTTGATGGCTCCAGCCCAGCATTTCCCTGTGGCAGTTCAGTCACTTCTGTCACATTTTGCTATAATTCTGTCACTTTATGAAGAATATCAAGCTTTGTCTCCTACTAGCCATCTGCTAAAAGATGTCAAATGAAACTCTGTAATGAGTTTCCCTGCAGAAATCTTTCCCACCATCCATGTTTTGGACACCTTTGTCCTCAGATCCCCATAAAAAAGTGACCTTTCCTACAGCTCCTGGCTTTGATCTGTTACCACTGAGTTTTACATCACATTCATATCTCCTGTGACACGACTTAAATCTGAACCAAGACAAGGGTAAAAGGTGTAAAAAAATCCAGTTATAGCTTCTTTATAAGTGGTGATTGCATTTAAGACTTGGAAAGTACTCTTCAAGAGGGGATAAAAGCTGTCCTCTATAGGAACGCATAAATCCAGCAAGGGTCACTCAGCTTTCATGATTCATGGGAGGATTTACTGTCTGAATTGTCTCTTACCATGCCAGTTGAAAGTTTATCTCCTGAAAATGTTTCAAATTAAATTTCTGGGGTACAGACTTGCAGAAGATGATTCAGAGACCAGAGTGCAAAGCCAGGGGTCTGTGTGAGGGGGCTCAAGGAGCTCAGCACCTTTGTGAGTCACCCAATGCTGCAGTGAGGAGCCAGGGCCAGCATCCTCTGCTCTCCTTCATCCCCATCCCTGACAAAGCTGCAGCTGCATTACCCAGGACAGTCTGACTGTCATCACCTACCCCATGGAAACCACCCCAGTGCTGTGATGCTGTGTCCTTTGTACTAAAAATCTCTGTCCTGATGTCACCATGAAAATGGGTGAGAGACACCAAAGCTCTTCTGGGCCAGGGAGGCCCAAAGACCCCTCAGCTCCAGCACCTTCCTCACCCACACCTGGTGTGGGGATGGGGCATGGAGCAGAGCTGATTCCAGCTCAGCCATTCCCAGGCCTTTTTCCTGCTTGTCAAGTATCCCCAGCCAGCCCCAACCTGCTGGCCAGGAGAGGGAAGGGAGGTGGGAAAGGCTCACAGCAAGCAAAGGAAGAGAGAAAAGGAGATTTTTGTGTTTGACAAGGAGATGAATAATCACCCTGAATTCCCTGCCTCACCCTAATCCCTGCTGAGTCACTGGGTCCCTGCTGATACCCCGGGCTGGGTGACTCCTCTCTCCGAAGCTGCCAGGGATTTTTGCCATATGGCAACAAGGAGATTTGATTAGTTGACTGCTTCCTATTTGTTTTAATTAGTAGTTTATTAGCCATATGCTAAATTGCACATTTCAACCACTCGGCAGCGTTGCTGGAAGTCAGAAAGTGTCTGGATGGGGTTTCTGTTGCCTCCTGAGCCGTGTGGGTGTTTGCTTTGAACACAGTGTCACCTGCTGGGAGTGCAGGAGTGCTCTACCTTGTCCCATCCCATCCCATTTCCTTTGGTTTTACTCAACCTCATCAGCCATCCTGCCATCAGTCAAACCTCTGGGTGCTTGTATCACTGCTGGATGTGGATGGGCTCTGGGAGGGTGCAGGACACTCAGGAGAACCCTCTGGATGAGCACCCTGCCTGGGCAGCAAAGTACCAGGAGCTTGGGACCTCTGTGCTCATCACTCTGCCATGTCCCCACCTTCTGGCTTCTGCATCCCCAGCAATCAGTCAGTCATAAAAGTCAGTGGGGAACTGGATAAAGAGTCATAAACAGCAGAGTCCATTCAATTTCCACTCCTGCAGCACCCAGAGAGCCCTGAGCTCCCCTGGCCCAGCTGCCCAAGCTCTTGGCACAGACAGATGCTGGCACTGCTGCTGGACCTTTTCCCAGCCTCTCACTAAAGCAGCTCTGACCAGCTCCTCCCAGCTCTCCCAGTGACCCGTGCTGATGGCACTCACACTTCTATCAAAGTCCATTTTCCAGTGCTACAGCTTCAGGGTTTGCTACTTCTGCACACAGGACTGCCTGAACCTGCTGCCAATTTCACCCCTGACTACTTCTACTTTTTCATTTTCTTACAATATTTCTCCATTATCCTATTAGATGTCAAAGTAATTACACAGAATTAAATACCAAATTCTGGTTTCCTGGCTAGGCTAATTTGTTTTAATTTGTTTTCCTTCTTCCCCCCTCCCCCAGAGGATGGTGAACATCGTTTTACACAATCATCTCTATGGTCTCTCCATGACTATTTCCCTCCTTCACAAAAGGTTAAATATTTTGTTTCAGGCTTGCACCTTCTCTTGGAAAACATTGCTCAGTGAGGTTTTCTTGATTCACATCTAATTCAGAAAAGCAGATTCCTAGGTGTAGGGCTTGATTTTGTATCCTGTTTTTTTCCATCAGTTCAGGGGTTAGAACACTCCAAAGCACAGCAGATACTACATTTACCACCCCGTTGCTCTGATTCACTGCTACGTACTCACTCCCTGTGTGGGCTCAGCTCAATTTTTAGATTCTAATGACTGACACATTTTTAAAATACATTTCAACTCCTGCTCACAGCAGAACCCAGGTGCAGGCTTGAGGTGCAGATGATTTTCAGACCCTTGCCATGGGCAATGCCAAGGCCAAGCACTGAGCAGCTCCAGCCCTGCTGCTGCTGGAGGCTCCAGCACTGCCCAGGGGGGACCAACAGAGCCTCCAGTCCTGCTCCAGACACAGACACTTCCCAAGAGCCCTGACATCACCAAACAGCCCCAAACAGATCAGCAAAGCTGCTGCCCGTGGTTTGGGATCAGTCCCTCAGGTTCCCAGCTCCTCCTGCCCCCAAAGCCCATAGCACATCAACCCACTGATCCCCATCTCCTCTGCCCAGCTCTGCCCTCCAGAAATGCCAGCAGGAGGGATGAAAAGGAGGGAGAACATTTGTTCTGAGGGTGCCATGAGGAAAGAGAGGGTTCAGCCATCCCCCTAACCAGAACCAGCAGCAGCCCTGCCCTGGCCTCCTCCAGTTTGTTCACGTTTTCACATTGCTCTGTCCCTCCTCACATCCATCCATCCATGGCACACGGACAAACAGAGAGTTCCTTCTCTCCAGAAACCAACTTCCTACCTGCTCTGAAATGTGTTACAGCTCCTGCACACATCCCTGAGCTCTGCCTGGTATGTGAGGGCCATGGTGTAACCACTGGTGTGACGGTGTCACCACTGGTGTGACAGTGTCACCACTGGTGGTAGCAAACCCTGACAAATGTGGCAGAACCTGGAGTTAATCCTTGCAGCCTGCTGGAAACACATGTTGTGATCTGGTAACAAGCAGAGGCAGACAGATGCTCTGCAGCCTCAGAGCACTGGTAATAAATATTTCAAGTTACTTACTGAGTACACCAAGTGTCTGAGCTTCCACGGTGCAGATCCTGGAGCAGGATGGGGCAGGACAGGCATGGCAGCAGCTCTGCCCGGGTGTGAACAACTGGAAGTCATCCTTCAGCTGGAAAGTAAGACAAATGAGACAGTATTAAAGCATCAGATAAGAAAAGATGTTCCCTTTATTAAAAAATAGCAGTACATTCTTTACGTTTGGCATAAAATCTGCTGTAATTACCTAGCAGTTGGAAAGCAATTTGCAACAGGCTTTATTGTTCAGCATCTGTACCAAGTTCTCAGGGAAACATCCGCCAGGGAATAAAGGCAAATGAGATGTGCCACAGTAACTACAACATTTAAATGCTCACACAATGGAAATTTCAGCGAGGTTTAAATGAGCCACAATGTAATTCTGCTTTTGTGGTGATGTTTTTGTTTTGTTACTTAAAGAGCTCTGGGTTTGACTCCAGCTTCTTTTTCCTCCTGCACACTCCCACCAGGAATGCCTGAATCTGTACAAACTGGGAAGCTTACACACCAAAAAAAGAAAAATCAAATCTATTGCAGCCACGGAACAAGAAGCATCCTGGCAGGTACAACAGCTGGGACTTCACTGTTTATCAATGCACAAAGCTCTCTGGTTTTAATCTCCACAACAAAGAGAAAAGGTGAAATAGCTGACAATTCAACCAAGGACTTGAACTTCACCACAGCACCCCAGAGCAGCTACTGCATCCTGTGGAGGAAACTGGAGTACACACAATGCTTTGTGGATGCTTAAAGGGAGATCAGTTTTACTCCTGCTTAGCCTGGTCTAAATCTGGGCTAACTTCACCACACATGAGACAGTCAGGAGAATTGTGAGGGAAATGAATCACTTCAAGTTTACAGCAGTTTAAGGAAAAAAAAAAAAGGCAGATTTCTAGTTTTGCATCTCCTGGGGCAGGGAACATACGTGCAAGGCCACCCAGGAATTCTGTCTCAGGTGCTAAAGCTCTGCCATGCAGGAGCAGAACTTGAGCCTGATGCTTTCCAAACAGTTCCCAACATCCCAGGGGACCTCACATGTCACATAGCAACAACCACGAGTTCATTTGGTGCCTGCTTATTCCTCCTTTCTTCCTTTTCTCACTGATTAAATAACATTCCTACTGATTTAATTTCAGACCATCAAATAAAACAGGAATGCATCTTCACAAGGAAATGTGTCTTATGTTCTGTTCCAGCCCGGAGCCAAACAGCACAAACAAATTCATCCCTTTTGGTAATGAGGGCACCATTGCAAGAGTGTTTGGAATTAAGGAATATTAACAAGTTCCCTATGTTTTTCTCCTAAGCAGAATTCTGTTTCAGAACCTGGAGCTTTGCTACCCTACATGATCCTGTCCAATCAGGCCCTGTGTCCTCAGGCCTCCGGGCAGGTTATTAGTCTTACAAAATGCAGAGGATTAAAAGCACATGTCTGGGAGCTCTGGGGGCTGGAGGGTTCTCAGTGTGATTGCGTGGATACAAACAAGAACAGAGCTGGGTCCTGGATGTTTACAGCTCCCTGCAATCTGCTTTAACACTCTGCCTGCTGACGTGAGCCCAGTGCCACCTGAGGGAAGTTCACATCTGTGTCCCCTTCCAGGGCAGGGCACACTTGGATGGGGAAATCAGGGTCCTTTCATTAGGTAAAAGAGTGCACAAGCACAAGAGAGCAAGAAAGAACTCAAAGAAATGGGGTGATCTGTGAGTGAAAGGCAGGAGGGATGGGAGTGTGCTCTGCGGGTTGGTACAGCCAGGAATAATAGAGAGTGAGAAGAATCAGACAGACATTTACAGAAATCCTAGACTTTATTCAATGAATTATTTAAAGTCTATTTCTGATCTAGCACAGGAGGTCACTTGATCTCCAGGAGGCAGCAATGGGAGCCCCCTCACTTCTGCCACTCAAAACCCGAGTGAACAAAGTGATGGGAAATGCACGGCACAAAACCATCATCCCCTGGCTCCAGGGAAAGGACTGCTTGACCTTAGCAGCCTTCCCCTCTTTCTAGTACTTCTTCCTCTCTTTTTAGTATTTCTTCCTCTCTTTCTAGTACTTCTTCTGTCTTCTTTGCAGCCTGGGAGTCCTCAGTCTCCCTCCATTCATGAGGGAGACTGGATCTCCCCTCCATCCATGTCAGCACCTGGGGAGCTGAGCTCTGAGCAGCTCCAGGTCTGAAGGTTTAGGGGTGCCCTAACAGACCCCATCCAGCTGGACCAAACCACAGCATTAAATCATAACCCCTGGACATGAAAGGCTCATTTTAATAAGCCAAGGAGCAGGGGGAGGCTGGATGTTATCCAGCAAAGCCTCTGAGCGACTCAGTAGCCTCAGGAGCTCATCCCCAGGTTAGTGCCCTGAAGCATGGGAACATTGTGATGGATAAACTTTGTCTTTGTTACAGCCTTGTCTGAGAGATGGGAAAAAGGACAGAAATACGAGCTGAAAGTGATGAACTAAATCACAGGGAGGTTAATGACTTTAATGACTTAGCCAAGGTCTCTCACAGAATCCTGCTGCAGTGATTTGGGAACACTGCTGTCCCAACCCACTTCTGCAGCCCTAACATCTCCCTTCCTGCTCCACCTCAGCCAGCAGACAGATTACTGGCACACACATCTTCCCACACACCCCGAGACATCTCCAGCAAGTACCCTGTGCCCAGGGCAAGGGAGCAGAGGGGATTTGTAGGAAGTGGGAAGTGTCTTAGGGCCAAGGTCAATGGCAGCCACCCCATTTTCCAGTCTCTCTTCATTAGCCACACAGTTCCTCTATTCCCCCAGCTTCCTTGGAGCCATTTATTCATTCTCTTTCCAGACTCCCTTGGTTCCCTGTCTTACAAAGATCCTTGGTAACAAGCCTCGTGGTCAGAGAGGAATCTAAAACCCTACACTCAGGGTACCTCGTTCAGCACATTCCCATGGCTGGCTTTGCCCATAAATAACCAGACTGCTCCAGCTGAGCTTGAACAGCTGGAGACACACAGAGAATGGGTTCTGGGAGAGCTGAGGCACACAGGTTCCCTCACCCCTATTCAGCTGCAGTGATTTCACATCTCTAGGAAGAAGGAAAAAAAAAAAGCTCCAAGAGTGAGATTATTACATTTTGTACATTACACCCTGATAGGAGCTAAAAATAGCCCCTGATGGTTGCTAAGTGCGTTTCAAATGGCTTTCCTTAGAGGTAAAAAGAGATTTTATTGAAAAAGCAGAAGGTGGGATTCATAACGTCTTGGGAAAGAGCTGAACAGAAAATGGGCAGTTGTTGGGATGGAAGGAGCAGGGAGCTGGCTCTTCCTTTTTGCCTCAAGAGAGGAGGCAATGGGTGTTTGCTGAACATCTCTTTAGGGCTTGCTTGTGCTCTACATGAAAAACACCCACACAAACTCAAGGCACTCCTCATCCCCTTCCTTCACACAAACCCACAACATTCCTGTGGGTCCCACCACCCCACAGGGCACAAGAAATGTGTAAAACAAAGCCACGAGTGACCTTGCAGGTAGGACAGTGTGCTGGGGGTGAAGCCTCTTTGCCTCCCTTCCTGAGTCTGAGATGCCTGACTGCCATTCTCATTAAAAGCACCCTGGTTATCACTTAGTAATTAAGCACATGAACTGTTATAATAAAGACTGAGAGTTGTAATTGAAAGGCATCTTATGTCAGAACAATTTCTGAGACACACTCCAGGTATCAGGGAGCCATTTCCTGCAGCTGCAGACCTGGGGAACTTGCTCACACCCCTCCTTGGCAGGAAAGTGTCTACAGAGAATTAGGATTGCAGCAATGCAAATAGCATGAAAACACCACTGCTCGAGGTGCTTGGATGCCATTGAAGCCCAACATCAGAGCAGAACAGATTCCAGTTCCCAACACACTCACCCTCCTTTTGGGTTCACAGTACAGAGGGAAAAGATGGAGAAAAATCTATCTCAACAGCACGGATTTGCCTCTAAAACTTCCATTACCAGATCAGATTTAGAAAAGAACAGGAGACCAAACCCAACTGAATGGTTCACAAACAAAATCCTTGAGGTTCAGAATCTGCATCAACATGAAAAACCCCAGGAAATCACAGACCCCTGACTGACAACTTATCCCCTGCCACCTCGGTACAAAGGGACACTCTCAGTGACCCACTTTGTCAGCAGCATCCTTTACTTTAACACAGTTTTCTCCTTTCACTGTAGAATTTGGGACATTTTTTATCAAGTACCAGCTAGGACTTCATCACAATGAAGGTTATAGAGTTTACAGGGAAAGTGAGGAGGCTTTTTCTGAGGCACTGGTTAATAACCTGCTGACAGGTCTTTCTCCACTGTGCTCAAAAAACAGGAGGAAAACCTCACTGCAGCAGGCCCAGATAGCCTGAGTAATGTCTGATTTTATTTATTTTTTTTTAAATGAAAAGCACTGTTATTTTTCACTCCTGACAGAATTCTCCATTTCCCATGCAAGTCAGCCTATGATAAAATAGCAGAATATTCACCAGTGTCAAACAGAGGATCTTAGCAATAAGCTTCAGTGCAATGTGAAATATTGCAACAATTATTCCTTGTGATCAGGATGTTAATCTTCCTTTTTCAAATAAAATCCAAGGTTATCAGTATGATCTAGCAGCTCCTCAGAAATTTCAAAACAGTATTTCTAATTATAAAATCCCTACTTTGTGAGTCCCTGTCTTCACTGTGATCAAAATTCATTGACATCATTTAACTCAGAGCCTCCCATTTCCACTCTCTGCAGGTTTTTTTTTGCCTTAAATCTAAATTTGTGGGTGTTTAAGGACAGCCTAAGTCACACACACAGATACATACATACATTTGGGTGCATGTGGCCTCCTGAGAATGCCCAAAGCAGTAGGAAAAGTGAAAATGTTTGAACCAAACTGATGTGCAGGAACAAGTGCAGATGAAGAATACTTCTGCTGATGTATCTGGATTGAAGAGTGCAGATAATCTGATGAATTATTAACACACTAATGTAAATGTAATCAAACCTCAGGACTCAGGTGTACAGGGATCACCTCAGGGAAATAAATAATGAAATGATTCATTTTCCCCAAACTCTTCAAGCACTGGTTCTGCTCAGGGGTGGGACAGAGCTGAGATTGTCTCTGCCATGGCATGAAGTGGGGAAAAAAACAACAGAAAAAAAAAAAAGCAAACATAGACAGCATGAGATTTCCTTATCCATGGGTTCTTCAACCCAAACCAGAGAACATCAGACAGGAAATGCCAGCAGTGTCCTCAGCCCCCCTGCCTCCTGCATCCAACCCCATCCCCTGCATCGCACCCCATCCCCTCCAGGAGCCCCAGACCCCGAGCTCTGCTGGGGGGGCTCTGCCTGGTGCAGCTTCCCCTGGCTCCATCTCCTTAACTCATTCCCACAGCTACAACAACCACCCCACTGGGTTCTGGAGCTTTTTAGGACTTGATTTGCTCCACTTCAAATGTTTTGGCACAGAAATAGCATCAAAGAGCTAAACAGAACGTGTTACTCATAATATGCCTTTAATCTTATAAACAGTGCTCAGCAGATACAGATCTTGGCAGCACCACAACATCCATGGCCAGGGCTCAGCTCCCAGGGCAAACACTGCTGGGCAGCAGCTCTGGGGCACCCAGCAGGTTTCTCAGGGTGACATGAGGCCACAGAAAGTTCTGTCCCTGGGTGCTAACCCATCCCGAGCATCAGGGTCCTGAGCAGTGCAGGAAGGGCAGGACAGAGCTCCTGGGAAAGATGGGCAGGGGTTCTCTGAAGCCAGACACTGTGCTGTGTTCTGGGGGCTCAGGTGAAGCTGGGTTTGGTGTTTGTTTGGTGTTTTATGTTTGGTGTTTGGTGTTTGGTGCCCTGTGCTGGGCAGGACAGCAGCTGTCAGAGCTGGCACAGGACATGGGCTGTGCCAGGGGCTCCCTTCCAGCCTCTGCTGCTGCTCTGCTGGTCCCTGCCAGTATTTTCTCACCTCAGACAGGGATGATGAGACTAATGTGACTAATGTCTGAAAAGAGCTTTGAGGCAGCTGGATGGGAGTGCTGGCATTATGATTAATTCCACAGACTCGTGTGGATTATAATAAGCATGAAGCCATTGCACAGGACATATGAGATTGTGCTGCTGTGGCTTCTGCTGGGTTTGAGCCTTTCAGCATCATCACAGCAGCACCAGGCTGTGCATCTCCTGTCCTCCTAGGGAAGGGCACCCAGGGAGAGCAAAGGGCAAGAGCCTGAGCCCCATGAAGAATTTAAAGCCCTTGGCAAAAATGAGGTTAGAATGGGCTGTTCCAGTAAGAGAGGGATCTCCAGCACTTGTAAAACTTCTTCTTGGAAATAATGCACTGTATGAGCTGTCAGCTTCTCCTTGTCGGTGAGCAGAGAACTCCTCCTGACACCCAACACTTCAGGAAGGCTGCAAGAAGTGCAGAGCTTCACTCAGAAGATTGGGGATTTTCTTCATTAAAGGAAGAACGTTATGGAAGATGATTTTTCTGTGCAAGCTGCAGACTGGATCTCTGGCTGAGTTTGTCTCCAGCCATCCCCATGGTGCCACTGCCTTTGTGTGTGCCCTTCACAGCAAAATCAAATTGCAGTGATCATAAAGATTAGAAGCTTATGAACACACACAAACCACAATGTTTGCAACATCCACCAGTAATCCCATGCTACAGACTCAGTGTAATGTATCCAGAACACAGATTCTCCTCTGAATTCCTTCCTTCCTGGGAAGGACAGAGCTGTGGTTCAACTCACAAGGGAGGTGCAACAGAGCTTTAAATAACCACTCACAAACTCCCCTTCCAAAGAGAATTACAAGTCAGGCAATGCCAAGAAAACCCAGGCTAGGACTGATAAAACAGGACTGCCTCCTGCCTTTGTGGGAGAGGAATTAAGGAGTCATGTGGAAGGTTTGGGCACAGTAAGCAGGAGGAGAGGGAATTCTCACTTCTGCTTTCCCTGAGAACACCTGTGTCAGGAGACAGAGCTGTGCTTTGCTCCTGGCATAAGAGCTGCAGGATTTCTTTAGGAGTTCTTTTAGGAGTTGCTTCCAATTGCAGTGTGGGGAATTTAGCACAGGAATTAAATCTAAAGACTTCACCCAAAGTCCTGGATGAACCAATTTTCCTGCTGGGTTATAACAAGGCTGGAGTCAGCAGGACGTCGAGGTTCAAATCAGGTGTCTGCAGACTGGAAAGATGTTTCACCTCTCTTTGGCCAGTTAATTTAAAATAGGATTAATAATTCCTGCATGATTAGGATTTTATGAAGCTTAATTAATTAAAGGTCATAAAATGCAATGAAACCCACAGATGACAGCTCCCAGATAAATCCAGACTCTGGAAGTCACACTGTGTGAGAGGCACAAGCACCCTGCAGGATGAGATGCTCCTTGGCCCAGGGGCTCATCCAGGAGCAGAGAACCCCAGGGAAGGAGAGAAATCCCATAAAGACACAAGTGTGGGGTCACAAGGGGTGCAAAACACCCGGGGACTGAGAAGGATTCGCCCTAGCAGGGCCAAGGGGGTGTGCACATGGACCACTCCAACCAGCTCACTCCTCTCCAGGACCTTTAATAACTAAAAATGCAGCAAATCCCCTTAAATATGCCAAAATGGGGTGGGCAGAAGGGGCTGCTCAGGATTGAAATAGGATAAAGAGAATAAAATGCAAATCTCCCTGCAGTTTGTACTTATGACTAATACCTATCACAACAGATGCATTTGGGAACACGCCTGTGACGTTCAGCTTGTCAATCCCCCTCACCTCCCTGAGCCTCTGCTCTGGGACATGCCTGGGACAGCTTCTCAAGGCTTGCACAACAGCTGCTCAGAAAATACTGCATCTCCCCAGATCTGGGCTCTGCTGCTAAAACCCAGTGCTCCAGAAGCAGCACCCACAGCCAGACACCAAAGTTTCCAGCGTGCGAGTTGGTGGCACCCTGAGAAACAAAAAAATAAGGGATAGAGCTTGGCTGGGGCTGTGCAAGGCATAACTCAAGTTAAAGTAAAATCCTTTTGGAGTTCTGACTACCCAACAGTAGTGTCTGCCCAGAAGGAGCTGCCAGAAGCCCCTTCTCCCACCTTGGCATCTGGGCTGTCAATGCCTCTGCTTGGTCACAGGAGCTGCTGGGAACACCTGAGAGGCAGCAGAGGTGGCAATTTGTCCTGAGGAGCTACAGCACACAGCTACGAAATGAGCTGAAAGCCCATGGATTTTTCCCTGGGAATTAGAATCCTCAGTCCCATATGGACCAGCACCAGCTCTCCTGCTGGGCAATGGGACGGTGACAGCACCAGCCCCTGCTCTGCCCCCCATCTCCATAGAGCAGCTCCAGCTCTGGCTGTGCCTGGATCCTATTTAAGGAAGTTTGTTGGTTGGGAAAGGCTCCAAACCTCTTAACAGACCCCTCCTGTCTCAGCAAAATCATCAGGAAGGAGAAGAGTGCAATTTATAACTATAAAAACCCCTTGGCCTGCATGTGAATGAAGCCATGCCAGATCCATAGGTGTCTGGGTTCACTCAGTGATGGTCATTTGGGCATTCTGCTTCATTAGGAACCTGATCCAAAAAACCTTTCTGTCCTGTGAATCTATACAAATACATTAGACAGAGAATGAAAACCACATTGGGATTAGATTTCCATCTCTAGACATCTACATCCAGGACAGATGGGATTAGTAAATGACCAGACCACTGAAGGAAGGAGGGAGGATTAACAATGGGAAATAAAAAAAGGTCGATAATCAGTGGCAGCTCTTTGGAAAAGAGACTTAGGACAAATGGCACAAGCAGCTTCAATTTATTTACTTGGGCAAATGAGAGCAGCAGAATATGAAAATGAAAGCACAATCTTCCTTAATCTGGAGGGAAGCAGAGGACATCACAGCCCCTGAGCAGGAGAGTCCTCTGGGAACACACTGAGAGCTCTCATCAGCCCAGGGTCTGGCAAGCTTAGAATCCAATTTCAGCTCCAGCTATTATTGCAGAAGTTTTAATCTCCATTCTTATGCAAACAGTTTGAGGCAATGATGGGTAGATAAATACATGAACAAACAAACAAAAATCAGGCTCAGGCACTGACACAAAGAAACCGTGGAGAGAGCACCTGGAGCTGAGGTTGTGACCAGGAGGATGGAGGGGAACAGGACAGGCAGAGGTGTCCTCATCCTCATCCTCCTCATCCTCCTGCTGCCTTTAGATCAAGTCCAAACTTAATATTCCAGACACAGCAACAAGGAAGCAGGGACTGCTGGACCAGTGAGCACAAAGGGAAACCAAAACCAACAACAAAAAACCAAACCCAACCAAACAAAAAACCCAACAAACAAAACCCACCCTCTGTTCAATAGGGAACTGCTCCTCATTTGTGTCCAGACAAAGAAGTTCTGACCTAGGAAGTCAAAATTTATCAGTGAGCTCACTAAGCAGGTGCTGGGTGGTTTTACTACCCCCAGATACCAACAGAAACCACCCTGTACCCAAGTTGTCTGGGAGAGCCACACACAAGATGCTTCCAGGCTGTAGAACCTTTTACTTACCCCACTAAAACATTTCACTAGCACCAAAAGGAAATTAAAGATTATTTTATGCATTCAGTCCATTTACAACTCTTTGCATTAATATTGATACGTGCTCTCACTTTTGTCCAGACTGTAAAAAACAGATGAATTAAAGACATTTGGAAGTTATTTAAGACTTGTGCCCTCTGAACAGCTCCCTCAGAAGGTGAACTACTGGGTCTTGCCCTCCCATTTAGATCCAGGTCTAACACACATTTGCTGCTCGTTAGCAGTTTAACAGATGAGACAGAGGGGAGCTAAACATAGCCAAGGTGTGAGAAGTAATTATAGGCTGAGGCATCAGGCTGGGAATAAGAGAAGCCAGTGTTAAGTGTCTGCTCTAAGAGGTGACATCTATTTTACTGGAAGAAGAACAAGAGGTAACTGAACCTCTTTGTATCTTAAGGAGTTGACCTGAATCTCATTCAATATCTCCAAGTGAACACTTCAGCTGACTGCTCTTCCATCCATTTTCCTCTTGGCAGTCTCCTTTTTGGAGTCACCTTTTTGGGGAGTCAGATTCTGACTGAGGCATTGCTGGAACCAGGGCTGAGAAACCAGGAGGAAACCAGGGACAAGGAATAAGGAACAGGAAACAAAAACCTTATTAATCCCAAACTTTCCAATCATTATTAGCAAGAGGCAAGAGCAGGGCTCAGGACACCCAGGAGCAAACCAGAGGGTTTTCTGGGCTAGGATGGAAAAAGCCATTTGAGGGGAAACTTTCTCAGACCACTCCTAAAGCATCATCCAACCCAAACTGTCCTCGTGCTCCTACATGGTGTCCTTTGCCATGTGCTGGGGTCGTCACCTCCTGGAGGCAGCACTTGCAGCTTTGTTAGGGGTCAAATCCAGGGGTCACCAAAGCCAGAGGTGATTTGTCAGGTACAAGAGGGGCAGCTCTTTATCAGATGGGATTCTGCTCAGTGTCCATCACCCCAGAGCCAGGGCACTGAGGCTGCTCCTGCAAACCACAGTGAGTGATGGAATGTCCTGTGCTCTGGTTCCTCTTCTCATTTGGATGTATCATTTCCTGAGAGAGTCAAAATTTTGTTGTTGGGAACCTTGAGTTTCCAAGCCACATCAGGAACGTGAGACTGTATCAGAAAGTAACGTTTTACACTGATTTTCCATCTATTTTAAACCTACATAAATGACTGCACAGGCTGCAGGGCAATGGAACACCATTCCCAATGGAGTTTATTTCTGAGCCTCTCTTCTGGCTCCTCAGAGGCAAAGCTCTACTATGAGAACCAAAGAAGACCAGAAACAGGAGAAAAGGTTGATTTTTCCTTCCTCTTTTTAACAACCAAACCTCATCAGCAGTCCAGTGAGTGGATAAACATTTCTGCAATGTAAGTGAAGGAGCTGAGCAGTAGTAATTTCATCAGTCAGAGGTTATGACGTCTGCATTTGGAGTTTCTGACTGGTTCTCTATGCATGCACGAGAGCTAATTGCATCCAAGGAGCACCAATCCTGTTGGGCTGGAGGTGTATTGCCATATGTTTGGTGTATACTTAATTAACTCAGTGCAGCTGCACTGCTCTCCATCTGTATTATAGATTAGATTTCTATTCCACATCCAGGCAGGAGTCCCACAATTCATATTTATTAAAATAATTACCCCAAGATTTAGGTGGTTGGAAGCACTCAGTCAAGCAGCCCAGCATTACTTTGCAGAGGAATATTATTCAGCTATGAAGCAAAACTGAATAGCAGGAGCACTGAGGTGCTGAGGCAGAGCATCAGCTGAGGTTAAAACAGAGCCTGCTGAGCATTTTTTCCAGGTACTGGTTCTTAAGATATGAAGATTACTGAAGTGTGACTTGGTAGTGTATTCAGATTCAGCATCAGATTTGGATCTTTTTTTAGCTTCCTGCAACCTTCTTTCTCAGGGAGCTGGAAACTTCATTCCAAGCTGTGATCTGCAGGATGTGCTGCCTGCTCCTGGCACCTGTGGCTCAAAAGCCTTCTGTCTGTGCAGACTGTTAGGGGTGTAAAACCCTGAGTAAGGGTGCAAAGTGCACACACAGAGTTCAGTCAGGAACACCTTCTCCTGCTGTACAGAACCAGCTTGTGTACAAAGAACAGATAAACCCAGAATGAATTAAATGTGACCTAATTGCAACGTGTAGATCCCAGATCTAATTCTGACCTCAAATACATTTCCAGAGCCTGGAACCACTGAGCCCAGAGCTGTGGTTTGCATTTGCTAAGAAGGGGACACTTAGAATTTAATGGGAATGTTCCTGTCTTGCTCAGCTCTGAACTGAGGGGGTAATCTGACTAATTAAAGTCCAAATCTGTGCAATTACACACAGCAACACATGGCTGAGAAATAATCAAATTTACTTTCCTTATCCATTCATAAAGTCACCAATACAATTTTGTGAGCTGGTTAAGTGAAGATTTCCCATCACCTGGAGAGCAGGAAGGACACAGCACAGGAGCTGCTCTCCCACTGCCCAAAGCAGGGATGCTGCTCCCCTGCCAGGGCATGGCTGCTGCCACAGTTTCTGCTGGAAAATCCCCATTTTCTGCTGTTCCAGGGAAGGGCAGCAGCAGAACTCAGCCACCACTTGAAAGCCCAATGATACTTTGGACCAAAAGTTAAGGGGGCTGTAAATCCAGGAGATGGGGGGAAATATTGGGTCACTTTGAGTCAGCTGCTCTGTCAGGTTTATTAGCATAGACATTTCTAACTTTCCAGCTGAAGAATTTTGGCTGTTTTATGTTTAGATTTGAATTATAATAGACGTGCTATAGCTGGAGGGCAGAGATAGGGAAATGCCTGGGAAATATGCTTAAACAGCTCATTGCTTTTTTTTTTTTCTTAAGGATTTTTGCCCACTTTAAGGAGATTGTTGTTTGAAAACAACAGTTGAGAGCAACAAGAGTATTATTAAATATTAAATAGAAATTCCAGGAGATGATGCAAGAGCAGGAACATGGCAGATTTTGCTTGAGAAGTTAAATGCAGTTTCATTGATCCATCCAGCAGCCACAGCTCAGAGGCTGCTTTGTGCATTTGAGCTTTACAGAAATCTCCAAATCCTCAGGAGCAGGCTTAAGGGACTTTATCCATGTGTTAAATCCCCAAACTGAAGCAACACAGATCGGCCTCAGCTGCAGCCAAGTTATCCTGAACACTCTGGGAGGTGGATGCTCTCACCCTAGAGGGGAGGATCAGACTTTCTAAGAAAAAAAACTTCAGCTCTTGATGTGCTCTCACAATGACACCAGCCCCAGGATCAGGATCATCACCATCCCCACTGACAGCTGCTTCCCAAAGGATGGTTTGGGGCCCCAGGACCTGCCTGCTCCTCCCTGATGGACACTCAGACCCCTCCCAGCCCCAGGGGTTTCTGAGCTCCAAGTCACTGAAGTCTCTTGACCCTTGGAAATTTGATTTATTTTTTTTTTTCCTTCAAAAGCCCCAGATCTCAGCAGCAGATCAGTAGAAGACCAGGAGGGTAAAGTGCCAAAGCAGCTCAAGTAATTTAAAGTGGAAATGAAGCCCTCCCTTCTGGTGCCAGGCTCTCCTCTCAGGCATCCTCTGGATAAGCAACTCAGTTTCACACCTGCCTCCCCCCTTGACTTTCCATTTTAATTAACACCCCAACCTTTAACCAAAGCAGTGCTCATTGGGCATTATCAGAAGCAGCAGAATCACATCTCTCAGGCAAACCCAGTGTTTTGCAGATGAACCTAATCCTTTTAAGACTTTCAGCACATGAACACACATTTTCTGGCTGGCTGAAGGTTCATTTTTATACCTGAATTCTCAGGCACCTCAGAATCAGGGTAGAAAATTTCATGCTGCACAAAGCTGCTTATCAGCATCAAAAGAAATGAATTAAGATGGCTGAGAGAGGGAAAAAAAAAAAAAAAAAAGAGGAAAAAAAAAAAGACTTTTCAAAGAATGCATCTGTTCCACCAGCTGAGCAGACAGGGTGGGTTTGTGGGTTTGCTTTTCAGCTGCTCCCCCTTTTCTTGCCCCTCTGAAGGACTCTGAGGAGCCCTGTGGGAATAATGAGGAGGTTTTGGTACATAAAGAACTGACAGGGAAACTTTATAGCACCATAACCACCAGCTCTCCATCCCCCAGCAAAGGAACATTAATAAATGTGCAGGAGGAGCACAAGGCTGACATCTCTCTAATTAAGAGTGGAGCAGCCTGCCAGGAGAGGTCAGTGCCCAGATGGGGTTGAAGGGCAGAGTAAGCAGGAGAGAATAAATTCAACGTAAAGGTCATCTATATGGATTAAATGATCTGAGCAGTCATTTCCAGAGCCATCTTCTGCAGTTAGTATTTAATTAAAAATAGAAACACTATAAAGTTTAGCTGTCAACCAGCAAGATTTTTTTCATGTCCCATAAAACCTCTAAACACAAGCTCATGCATCTTTCCTCCCTCCTACACCAGGCAGGCTCTGGCTGGGTGACCTCATAGAGCTGAGGGACCCAAGAAAGGACATTTCAAGAGCAGTCAGCTTTGCACCTTAGAAACACCTGAAATCTGCTTCTAGTGACCAGAGACAGCATTTAATCACTGAGGGTTTTTTTTTCCCTTTTCATTCAATTGGGAGCTAAATGCAATTTCCAGTCACTTATTCATCTCGATACAGAACGAATGGAAAGAACCAGAACAACCTGGGCTCAGCAGTGATACCATGTTTGGGAAGAGGAGGGGATGGGGAAAAGGCCCTTTGGGATGTTTCAGGGCAAAGAAGAGTTTTCCTGGTGCTGGGCATGCTGTGGGCAGAGGGAGCAGAGCTGAGCCTGATCCCACTCAGCCCCTCTCCTCCAGGGCACCTCTCAGCACTTCAGAACCTGCTGTTCCTAAAGAACTAAGAGTAGATTTTCACTTATATCTCCCTGGACCTCTCCTAAAAGTGCTTCTGGCATTTGTTTAGTGTGATTCCAAGTGTTCTGTCTCCTATGACTTTGCTGCCCCAGATCTAGGTCACCCCTGAGTCACCAGAGGAATCTTTGTTCTTCATCTCTCGACTCCCTGATAACCTACTTCCAAGTTTTTAACCTACACCATCAGAGAGTTGTTGGAAAAGGAGGTTTGGACTCATCAGGTGATTCCTCACGTCAGGAAAATGCAATAAAAATCCAGTTTGTCCCTGCAAGGTGTGGGTCCTTCCACTGGCCTGAAGTTGGAGGAATTCAGGTCTGGTTCCCAGCTCTGTCCCTTATTTCCCATTTGACCTTCAGGAAGCTGCACGCTCTCCAAGCTTCCCTTCCCTGCCCCTGGAGATAATACTCACTTATTTTCATAGGAGCTGGAGATATTTTCCACAGTGCTATGAAAATTAGAAGTTCAAAGACTTGTTTTTGCTTCCCTCAAAGTCAACCGTAAAATTCCCTTCACTTCAAGGAACTTCCCTCTCAATGGTGCAGGATCAATCCTCTTTTCTTTAAGTGCTTGCTAGAGCTTCCTCTCCTTGTTCTTAGAGCATGAGGCCCTTCTGATTATTTTTAATTATTACAGGGACTACACATGACATCTGCCACTGTTTTCAGGGGTACCAGAGACTGAAGTCAAACTCTCCAACTTTCTGACATATAAATTAAATCAGATGCCATATACGTGCACACACAGATATTAAATACCCTGATTTAAATGGCATTTCTGACTTGGGAAGAGAAGGCAAGAGGTAAAACTGCTGAAATCAGGACAAAGCCACCACATGCAATGGCATTTCTGCCGTGACCCACGAGGCCCTGGTATTATTCAAGTTAGATTACACACGTGTAAAAAAAACCTTTTGGAATCTTTATGAGTATCAAGTTCTATTTGCTGCTAATTCTGGTTTGCAAACAACTGCCTACTTTTCCTGTTAAAATAAGTTAGAGCTGTTAAATGCCTGTATAAATAATAAATGGGAAGGCCATGTACTGAGACTAAGGTCTCTCTGCATCAAGACGTAGACAGCACTATGTTTTATTAATAACAATTTGAAAACCACAGTGAAGTAGGGAAAAAAGCTCCTCTGCCAGGTTTTAAGTCCCTAATTCACAACCCAGCACAGTCCAGGGAGTAACAGTTCTGGCTGTATCATATGGGCTTTAGCAGAACACTCCGAGGTGTGAGGACAGGTTCAGGAGCTGTCATTATCTTTGGTAGAATGTTCTTTCCCAGTTCCATCCAGTATCTGCTGATAAACAGGCCCAGGACTGGTGGTCAATCCAGTGGTGTTGTAGCAGAGCCATAACCACCTATAACCACCTGAAACCACTGCTTGTGGGCACCTAGAACACCTTCCAGCTCTGCCTTTCCAAGCAAGAAGATGCTTGTCCATAATGCACTGAGAGTTTGCTAAGCCCTTAAAGCAGGAAAAGGGGAAAACACTGGGTTTAGAAAGTATTTCCATACCTAGCTTTGCTCCTTTGCAGAGTCTTTGTTCTCTGCAGGAGCCTTGGGCAGTTTTCTATCCTGAAACCCCTTTCCTAGGGTCTTCTCCTTTAGGGGACAGACAGAGCCTTAAAGCCACCCAGTTCTGCTGGGGTATTTGTCACTTAACTGGGTCAGTGGCCTGACCAGGTGTGACAGTTCCCAAGTTCATTTCCTACACACAGTTATCTGCTTCAGAACTGAGGGAAGGTTCTGCTTCTAAAATCCAGACTATTCCATGAGATCTTTGGGACAGCTGTAAAAACCTTCCTCTAGTTTCTACCCCTGGCTGATTGTGCCATGATTATGGGAAATGTTCAGCCATGGACATGTGTACACTGATTATTTCAGCAGAAATAGCCCTGTGTATTTCTAAACCCAAATGTCTAAACCCCTTTAGGTACAACAGGCAGTGACAGAGCCCAAGTTACATCAAATGGCACAAACATCAAGTTCTTTTCAAGTAAGGCAAAGATTCAAAAATAGCAATACAAAATACTTCAGCCTCCAGAGGTGTGTGCATTGCAGTAGCAAAGTCTCTGGCAATGGATTATGATTCTTTCTACTTTTGCACTTCAAAACTGAGTTGTTGGTGTACAGCTAGCATGCATCTCCTCACAGATGGCTTTGAAGAGCAATCAAGTTCTTTAAATCAAGAACTAGAGAGTAATCAATATAAAACTGGGACTTTTCACAACTCCAGGATTCAAAGATCCCCTCACATTTAACAAGCCTGCAGGAGAGCAGCTGAAAGAACAGATTTTACAGCTCCTTTCCTTCCAATGTCCTTGCTCTCTGCTTTCCCACAGTAAGAGTCCCAGCAGGGTTTGGATTCCTCCTCGATGCCCCAGCAGCAGGAGATGCTCAGCCCATCAGGAGATGCTCAGCTCCTGCATCCCTCCCCTGACCAGGCTGCTGAGGAGCTCAGTGCTCCCCAGGGGCTTTCCCTGCCCGGGTGGATCCTTGCCCAGCTCTCCCAGCAGCTTTTCATTGCCTTCCTGCAGGAACAACTGCCCTGGGGGGTCACTGAGCAGAAGCCTTCCCCCTCTGAGCTTTTGTCACCTCCAAGCAGAGTGAAAACTGCACAGAACTTGAACCCATTTGTTCTGCAGCTCAGCCAAGCAGATGGCCTGGGAGAACTGAGGGGATATTAAATTAAGCCAAGGTGAAACCTCTGGGAAAATTCAAGGGAACTTAATCGTATGGCATTAACTTTTGCCTATTTATCTCCCTTTATTTGGCAAATACTTAGGAGCAAGCTTCATTTAGCAAGGCAGAAAGCACTGATGAAAGGATATGTTTCTAGCATCTTTAATCTGAATTCCTGCTGGTGCTGCATGGTTTCCCTCTACAACACTCCAGGTGATGAGGTTACCCTGCAATTTTTCACTGATTACACCCCAGGCTAAATTAGATACAGGCTCTATATACATAGATATATACATATATATTTGCACATATAGGTATAAAAGCCTCCAAGAGAAACACAGAACTTTAAACCCAAACAGAGCCCTAATTTAAAAGTGCCAATGTTATGAACCAGGTGCAACTTGTGCAGGTTTATCCCAGAACAGAGAGGTCCAAGCACAGCCCCAGGTTTTCAGTGCCATTGATTTCCTGCCAGCCCAGCACTGCCTCTGAACCTGCCCGGGGTAACCAGGGGTGCAGGGGGAAGGCAGGACTAGGAATAGAATCAGGGCTCTCTCCCTGACCCAGCTCTGGCTAACAGATCAAGTTAAATTCTGAACAGACCCAGTCCAGCAGGGAATTGCTCAGTCACCTTGAGTCGTGCAGGACTGGGGAAGGAAGGAGGTAACTGGGAGGGCTGCTGGAAGGACAAAGTGACCCAGAGGAGGGGGCTGGTGCTGGGGGATGGAGCTTTCTGCCTCCAGACTTCAGTTTAAATCTGAACTTTACTGGTTCATCCCCTCCTGACAGCCCAGCACAGAATTCTGCACAGGCCTGGACCAGCCAGGTCACTGAAGCATCTTGTATCAGCACTGATAAATATAGACACCACTTATATAAGTGGGGACAGCCAGGTCATTGCTTTTCAGGAAGATGTTCTCATTGATTTCCGATAGGAAAATCTGATCTGAAATACCGTGTAAAATGGCAGTTTGGTGTTATTAATGTCACCTACAGAACAGCAGAAATTCTTAATCAAAGTGCAAATAATGATCATGGAAACACGTCCTGGGCACCGTGTCAGTGCAAAGAGCAAAGTCCCTTATATAAAGAGCAGATGAAAACATGAGGGATTAGAGGGAAGGAAATCATTGCTCCTCTCTTTTAGGCAAGGGTGGCTGAGGAGAACAGAACTTGCTTGCTCTGCCCAAGGTCACACAAAGAGCCAAAAGTCACAACCCTTGGGGTTGCTGCCTCTTGCCTTAGGACTCTGGGGGTTCCCCCTCTGTGTCCCCTGTGCCAAGAAACCCCCAGGCAAAGGGAGCTGGAACTGGTCTGGCACAGGGAGGGGGCTTGGGGTTAAAGCCCACGCTAGAAATGACAAATGGAGGACAAAAACGTCAAGTTTATCAACTAAATAAATCTTAAAATAAAAGGATTTGGGAACGCTGTAATGATCTCACTGCTTACATCAAGCACAAGCTGTGCACATCTTCATATTGTATTTACTGTTACGAAAACAAACTGGATTACCAGGGCTTAGTGCTTAAGCAGCCTGTTTCATTAGGAAGGCAAGGAACTTTGGCTGTTCTGCTATCCCAGATGGGCTTTGGACACCACAGAGAGAAGACAAGAACCTGGATCTTTTCCTGTCCAAAGCACAACAATGATCCCAAATAAATAACATTAATATCACAAAACCATACCAGGTCATGCACATAAACACAAGCCAGGAGGTTCTGAACAGAGCAGCCTCACCCCTACCAGGATGTATCTGAGCTCTGCAAAGTCATTTAAAGTTTTAAGATCATTTTCCTGAGGCAATGTGCAACCTGGCACACCCTGACTGCTCTCAGGGAACACCTTGCTATGGGAGGTACAACTACCAGGTGAAATTAAAGGAATCAGGCTCCTTTTGCTGGGAAAATCCTGCAGGGGTCTGCAGAAGTGTGCCCCAAGGAAATGCCACCCTTGAACAGTTCTTCCTTGAGATTTACACCCAGATTTACCCCCTGGCTTGGCTTCTCACACCCCATCTCCACTCAGCAGCAATTTCACTGCACAGATTTCACTGCACTTCTTTGCACTTTGCTTCACTGGCTCTAAAGCAACACTAAAAACCACATTCCCTGGGCTGCAGCTCTGCTGAACTCGGCAGCCTGGGGAAGGATGGACTTCCACCCCTCATCTACCTTCCCCAATAAAAACCAAAAGCTTGTACCCCAGAGAAATGTTCAAATTTGAGGTATTTTTAGAAGATGTTTTTGATCCAGCACTGGAGAGGAGAGGGCTGAAATCTCACTGCTGCTGCTGTAGATTTGCAGGGGCTTAACTGCCCTGTGAATACAAAAGGAGCAAAATATAGCTTAAAATGTGTAAGAGTCAGAGGAAATCCGTGCACTGAATCCAGCCAGCTTAAAGGTCAGCCACAGATTTTCCTAAATCAGGATGAGTTAAAAATCTGGTTGGGTTCCCATTTATGCAAGATCTGCTCAAAACAAAACAAAAAAACCCAAACAAAAAAAAAAAAAAGAAACTACAAAAAAAAAATAAAAATCAAAACCTCTGGCTTGTGGTTTCCCTGTAGCTGATTCAGTGCCCAAGAACTGTTTGTAACTTGTGTCCCTTTGCTGAGCAGGTTCAGCAGTTTCCCTGCCAGGTCCACATGGAACCCTGAGCTGCCTTGCAGAACACCCAGACAGCCAGCTGCATCCTGCCAGCCCTCCCTTCCCTAGGGGAAAGACAAGAATAAAAATGCACACTGCAGCTCTGGTTGGTTGTTTTTAGGGTTTTTCTGGGTTTGGTTTAAGGTTTTTATGCTCTGGTTTGGCTTGGGTTTTGTTTATTCCAGCATCACCTTGGGAAAGCAGTCCCATGGATAAATCCAAGTAATGTTATCTGCTGGGTTGGTACCTGGAGGAGGGATGGGGAATCAGTGATGGCAAGAGAACCAATTCCAAGGGTTTTTCTGGGAATGCTGAGCCTGAGCTGATGCCTCCAGTGTCAGATCCATAGGGAAAGGCTCAGCATCCTGAGGTGCATGGGTAGCAACAGGAGGAAAGTGACAGCACAAGCAGCAAACTCAGAAATGGTCCCTGCTCCCCAGGCATCCCCTGGTGATGTCCCAGAGAAAATAAATCCAGTGTGCTCTAACCACCTGGACTCATCTGGAAAGGGCTGAGGCTTCTTCAGAGCAGACGAGGGAGGGAATGGGGTAACAGACGAGGGTTTGGATCTCAGACTGTGCAAATAACAGAGAAAAATCTTCTAAGACAGAAAGGAAATTAGAAAATAGAATCTGCTGACAGGGAAGCTGTGAATTTACCAACTCTGCAAGCAGTGATGGGAAGAAGGGCTAGACAGAGGATTTAGGAGTAGACAAAAGATTTACTGGTAGAGGCTGCAAAATGGTAATTTCACTGTGGAGTGGAAGTGATGACAGAAAATGGACCACAAAACCCAGTCTTTTGTTTTCCCTGAAATACTTAGGAGTGCACACAAAGATCTGGCTGCTCAAATGCATAAAATATAAGGAACAGGACACAAAGTATCTGCAGAGATAAGAACCATCTTTCAGCCTGGTCCCAAGGTGCCAGCCACAACTGATTTATTCTTATAGTCCGTTTCTATTCATGCAACACTTAAAGACACTTGGGGAAACAAAGCAGGGTTTGAGTTTGGTGATTGTCCCTTGGTGTACTAATTATTTTTATTAGCAAGTTAATTTTCATCACAAGCTGTCTGCTCTCCCAGCTGGGAGAAACACATCCTTAAGGCCAGAAGTTCAAAATCCACTTTCTGAGCATTTCCAGGGAAGGAGAATATTGGGCAGGTGATGGAATCTTGCAGCAAACCCATCAGGACCTGATGCTGGGGACCAAAAATCAGTGTGTGGCTGTGGTCAGGCTGGGAGGTGGCTCTGTCCCCTCAGCCCTGGGACCTGGCAGGGACACCACAACCACTGCCCCCAACTCCTCACACTGCACAAAGGGAATTTTATACCCTGGCAAGCTGCCTGCCTGGGCTCTGGAGGAGGGAAAACAAAGCAAACAAGGTCTGAGTGGTCACACTTCAGGTGACAAACTCCAACAACCCCAGTTCAGTTTGGCTCAGAACCAAAGGGCAGGAAATAACAAGGAGTTTCATGCTGGGCTATTTGTCTTCTTCTTTTTCTTTCTATTTAGAAGAAAGATAATGTTAAATCTGCAGTGTTTTTAACCAAATACAGAGAAGAAACTGAACTACAGGCCCATGGTTTCAAGTGGCTTTTGTTGCTTTCAGTTTAGAGTTTACAGTTTGGTTTTTTCCCCCAACAAAAATCCCAAACATCTCAAGAGAAGGTGGTGTGAGTGAGCATCCCCTTTAGGCTGCCTTTGAAGAAAGAGGAGTCTGAAATAGAATAGAATTATTCACCCAGCTCTAGACTCAGAACACTTCCCTGGAGGCGTAGATCTGGCAGCATGTAGGTGAATTTGATTTCTTACTCAGAAAGATTATCTGTGTTATTAACAGATGCTCAGAGGAACAAACGGGTGAGAGATTCTGAAATCCAGAGCAAGATGGATCCAGGTGAGCACAGCCTGGAGCTCATGGCTGGGAGGGATGCTCTGATTCCTCCATCCCATTTCTGCACCAGAAAGCAGCTGGTGGGGACCTGGAATCCCTCAGAGAAGCAGCAGCTCCTCCCAGACAGTCTGAGAGAGGCTGTTGTGCATTCCCAGGGCCTGTTCCCTAGGAAAGTGGAATAAAATCAAGGGATCACCCAGAGCAGGCTCACAGCATTAGTCTGCCACTTGAAAAAAAAATATATATATAAGAAAGGGAATAAAGATTCTCTGATTTGCTTGCCCTGCACTTAATAGAATAAATTTGGTGTTGTAATTGGGTGTTTAAAGCTCATTTTTGTTTTTACTAAGAAAAGAGATAGAAGAGTTGCCAGCATAACAAAGCTTTGTTTTCACTGCCTTCCCTGCCAACCTTTCTCTCTCCTGCACTAAGCAGTTTTGCAGAGGGGCACCTATATTTTCTTGGGGTTTTATTATTTATTTTCATTTTCTGCTATACAGAGTCACAAAATGAGGGGGGGGGGGAAATTATTTTAAGGCTTCAAGAAAAAAATAAAAAAAAAATCACAATTTATACCTAGAAAGGAAAGCAGAAGGAACACAGTTCTGAGCAAAGAACACTGAAGTCATCTCACTTGCTATCAAATCTAACTTCCCACAGGTGCTCTTCACCTCCCAAATGGGGGTATGATTGATGGGGACACAATAATGGTTCTGCCACCACAATACAGCCTTTCTGAAGTGCAGGTTTGCACCTGCTCCAAGATGAGGCATTAATATTTATTTAAACAAGACCATTAGAAAGGGGCTGGGTTGGAGAAGAAATCATTAAGTACCTAAAGCAAGGCAGAACAAAGCAAACCCCCAGCAGCCCAGAGCCTCCTGCATTGCAGAGCAAACCCTGGGTGGGGAGCAGAGCAGGGCTCAGGGTTTGGAACCAGCTCCCAGTTTTTCCTGGTGTTTCACATCCAGGGGGGATCCCTGCTGCAGCCTGAGCCTGTTCCTGCCAAATGTGCCCCAAAACCAGGGCAGGTTTGGGTCACAGAGCTTCTGCCACAGCTGATGCCACCCTGCAGGGATCCAGGGGTCACCTCTGTGCCTTTGCTCCTGTCCCCACCTTACTCCTTTTTCTCCTGCAAACTTCTGCAGCTCTTTGGAAACTGCTTCCAATTCCAAGTTCAACTTTTCCAGACCCTGAGGTTTTCAAAAAGCCAATTCTTAAACAGTTAATTAGTTCCCCACAGGCTTTTTTTTTTCTTCTTTTTTTTCCTTTTTTTTTCTTTTTTTTTTTTTGACTCAGTAAATATTTCTGAGATGTTTTTTGTATAATCAGTGCTAGCAGCTCATTAAGATGCACAGTCTGGGTATCATTTTGGATGTGACATGGCTCAGCATGGACGCTCAAGCTGCTTAAAAAGACAGAAAAGAAACAGATGAGGATAAAATGAAAACAAAACCCCAGCATTTCCTTTAAGCTGACATCACAGATAAGAATTTCAGACAGGGCAGAGAGCTTTTCAACCCTGCTATTAGGTGGAAAGTCTAATTGCCTAATGCACTGGCTGCCCTCTCCAGCCTCTGCATGTTTGCTGAGAAGATTTATTTTACAGAGAGCTCTAAGGTGGTAAAAAAAATAAAAATTGGATTCTACTATCAGGTAATTGTATAAGGTTCCCACTCCAAGTAAGATGAGGATTCTTCTTGAATTAATAATGAAGTAATTTAAAAGGCCTTCAGTGTATGCAGCCAGAAATAAATAATGCCTTAATCTGGGACATTTTATTTTCCATTAAAACAAACACTTTTTAAAAGCATTGGTTATTGAGCAGCACTCCCTTCCTAACCTGCCAGCTGCCTCCAGCTGGACATTGCTGCTCAGGATCTCTTCCCAATATTTCCTGAGCATTCCTAGTGCTGGATGGATGGAAAAAACCAAGAAGCTGGAGAAAGCCCCAGACAGACCTGCACTGGTCCAGTCTGCTGGCAACAGACCCACCCCAAAGCCCCTGATGCTGCCACTGCCTCTGCCATCAATATCCAGGTTAGGAAAAAAAATAGAAAAAAAACCCAAAAACCAACCAACCAACCAAAAAAAAAAAAAAAACCCCACAACAAAAAACATAACAAAAAACCCAAAACCAAAACCCAACCTTTTCTGGCTCAGGGAAACTGAGGTGCTGGGAAAGTTGCAAAGTACAAGTCTAGGAGCTGATTCTGACTCTTTTCCTGCTGGATTCCTCATTTTTCTGCACCTTGCCCTGCAGTGTGGGGTCAGCACAGCTGAGGAGCAGCAGGAGGATTTCTTTGGAATGCCAGAATGGTTTTTAATTCCCCCTCTCACCCACTGGTGCTGGGGCCCATTGAAAAGCTTCCTCTTCACATCCCTCTTCTGCTCAGGAAGAGAACTGCCTAGATAACATCTTTCAAGGGTGTTTCCTGCCAAGTCTGCTCAACAAATTCCAAATCAAAAGTAATTCTGTCAACTGGAAAAACATCAGTCTAAACAAAAATGCTGTTAAGTTCAGCAGGCTGACAAAAAAAGAAAGGGAAGAATGAGAAAAAAAAGAAATCTAAGAGAGCTTTTTCTGGTACATCTCTCACTGCTGCAACTGAGATTAGAGGATCAAAAAGCTCAGATGGCAGCAGAGCTGTGTGGTGATGCACACAGCAAAGGAAACTGAGATCACTTTTTGCTTTGTAAGGACTGAAAGTAACAGAGCTTTGTCTGAGCAACAGAATAAACATTAGGAATAAAAGACACTAAGGTGGGATGTTAAGACTGGAGGTATTTTCTGCAAAGTGAAGTTAGGTTTTTCTCACGTTGGTTTTACAGTGAAGAAAATTCTAGGAAATTGTCCCTTTTTTGGTGAATTGAGTGGTCATGGAGAAACCTGGGAGGCCATAAAAAAGGAAAACATCTATTTTCCTTCAGGAAGATGTGTATGACACAGTAAACAGCTATTTCTGGTCAGCAGGAGAAAATTACACATCAGGTCAGAGTCCTACAGACCAGCAGGATGCTCCCAATTCCAGTCCCACCTTTTTTTTCCTACTGCTGTGACAGTGACAGCCAAGTGCCAGGCAGGGCCCACACCTGCCATGAGGGAGGAGCAAACAGGAGCTCTGACACCATCTCAAAAAATGCCTTTACTGGCAGAGCTGAAATGCCAGAAGTTCTCCAGCCAGAGAAATTTAATTTCTAGCAGTAGTTTGAGGGCAAAAGGAGAGGAGCAGTGACAGCATATTAGCTTGGGTTTGTCAAGTGCAAAGAACAAACATTCATCTTTGTACCATTTAAAAAAAAAATATTTGAGCACTCATGTTATCATCTTGCAGTGAAGAGGAATTGTGTGCTTAATATTAAGCAAGGACTGAACCTGAGTGCTGAACTGGGGCCACTCTGTTAACTGGTACAGGTTTCCCATTTGCTCTGAATAATTCCTGTCAGCTACAACAAGGGAAGATTTCCAGCAGCTGGCACACATCTGAAAATGATGAAAAGCAAAGAAATCACCAGCTGAAAGTCTCCAAGAGGCTGCAAAGTCACTGTTTGCAGGGGCAACAAATTCCATGCTCAGGGTCAGGTGGATGCAGGGTGAGGATGGGGAGGACACTCCCAGACACAGGTCCCTGCATTCCCATCAGGAAATCCCTGCCCAGGATGCTGCTGGCCCCATCTGACACCAACCTAGGGCTGGGGACACTGACCCAGGGCTGGGGACACCGACCCAGGGCAGGGGACACCGACCCAGGGCTGGGGACACCGACCCAGGGCAGGGCACAGCCACCTCTCCCTGCAGGACCGGTGCTGCTCACATTCCCATTGGGATCCCTTTCCAAAGGTCTCTGGTACCTTGGTCCCTCTAATGGATGGTAATAGAGAACCCCTGATTAGAAGCCTTTCATCATTTTAGGACGAGGGGCTTTAGCTTCCTGACCTACTTTCCTTGCCAATGAAATTCCATTTTTAGCCACAAGTCAAGGTCTGAGTGTTACCCAAATTCAGACCATCTGCTTTAACTGCCTACAGGCTGGGAAGTTGATCCAAGCTGGGGAGAATAAATGGAACCAGTGTGTGCATGAATTAAGTATTCTCATCCCTCGGTGTATTAAATAACCTGCTTGGTTTATCCCTGAGGCTACAGAAATGTTCCTGGCTCTGTGGGCAGTGCCTGCTGGTGCTGTAAGGAATATTCATGCTAACAGACCTTCAGCTAGGTCACTTCTCTTGCACAAGGAGAGGAAAGAACAACTGACCCCAAGCCCATCTAATCCTTCAATTTGCTTTGGTGAGGGTTGGTATGGGCTGCCCAGATCCCTCAGCAAATCCTCAGGGAATGACCTGCTCCTCTTCCCAGTTCTCACTGGTAGAGGAGCAGCAGAAGTTGCATCTCCTCAGGGGTCCTTTTGCATCCTGGGTGATGCACCCAGGGCTGTGGGGTCAGTCAGAAGGCAGCTGAGCAGTCTTTCCATGGATCTCTAATTCCACACAGTGTCATGGAACACTGAGAACTCCTTGCACTGGACAGAAATCCCTCCCAGCTCTGAATGTTTTGCCTTCCCACCCCACTGCATGAGAGAAGGGCCTGGCAACATCAGAGCTTTCTTCAGGATTTCAGATCCATCTCTGTCCTTTTATTATACAAAATCCAGTAAGAGATATGAATTTATAAACCAAAATAAAATCAAAAGGCAACATTACCAGAAAATCCCTACTAAGTGCTGACCACAGCTCGACAGAAAAATCAAAAGGACTCTGAGTACTGAAGATAAGCTGCTGCTGCTAGCACTGATACACATCTCCAGCATCATCCCTGCCAGCCTGGCTGGTGGCTGCAGCTTCTGCAGGACATCCAGGGGGGATGAGCACAGCCATGAAAACATTAACAGAAAAAAAAAATGCCAGGGAAGAAGAACACAGTAGAGTAAAACCAAGTCAGCTAGTGCAGAAGTTGAGTACCCAGCTGGGAAGCTGCCCAGCTCAAAACGAGGCAGAAAATAAGTGTATTTAATGTAAAAGAACCCTAGCATGAAGTGGGCTCTGTGCTTCCCTGGCCACAGGTGATTTGCAGCTCAGGTCTCATTTTGCAGCCTGTTCAGGGGCTTTGCTCTTTGCAGCCTCCCCTGTGTCAAGCTCCTCCTGAGCCTGCAGCATCCACACATCCAAGATCCTGACCTGAACACACCAGCCTCTCCTCATGGACATGGAGCACTGAGTCTGTGCGTGCAGAACACTTCCAAAACACTTCTCCTGCATTTCTGAAGTTATCACACCAGCATTCACTAATTAATCCTCAACATTCACCTGGAATAGCCCTGAAAAGATCTTCATCTCCTTCCCAGACCTGGGAGCAGCAGGGAGAAGGTGGAATTGCCTTCCCAGAGCCCATAACACAAGCCCCTGCCAAAGCCTCAGCTCTCAGGATGTCTCCAGGACATCCAATCCATCAGGTGACATCCATGTCCTGGTACCTCCAGAACCCCCCCAGTACCCACCACACCACACGTGATGGGTTGGAACCCTCTGCTGAAAAAGGCACCAGGATCTTTGCAAACCTGGAGATGTGAATCCATGCCAGGATAAAGCCCAGGGAGGCAGGAAAACAGCTCCCAGAGCTCTGCCTTTTCCTGGGGTAATTCCAGCAGGGCTGATTAAACAGCCCCTGTGGCAGAGGAGCTGGGATTAGAACCCCAGACACAGCCCATACATGGCTGTTAATTCCCTGTTCATTCCTCAGGTGCAAAACCAAGAAAGGAGTGAGTAATATTTGCTTTTGTTTTCCCTGTTTCATTGGAAGTGACATGATCATTATTTCACTGGGGGTCCAGAGCAGCATTAGTGTGATTGCATTGGACTGGTACCTATTAACTGGAGGGACACGAGCTCCTCTGGGCTGTCAAATGCAACGTGCACAATCTTGCACTGGAAATGAAATATTCCAGCTGGATTTTAGACCATTTTTACTCTTTTGTGCAAACCAAAACATTGCACAGCATTTACTTACCACGTACAGAAGGGTCTCTTGCACCTGGAAAGCTACACGATAATTCCATGCCTTATTCTCCCTCTTTCATGCACAAGGCTTACAAAATCATGTTCTATTGTGTGGCACATAATGTTATTATTCTGTTCTTATTGTCCTAAAAGCAGAACCTTACAGGATGGAGTGAAATATTCTTTTGACTCTGCTGTGCTGGGCAAAAGGTTAGAGAGATAAAGCAGCTCCCAAAGAGCTGGTAGTGCCATAGGAGGCAGCACCATCCAGCCACTGGAAGCAGCACTGGTTCTGTTTCCATCCTCCATGAAATATCTCAGCTTTCAGCAGGCTGTGTCTGAAAACCACAAGGTTTTGCACTGCTGGGTGGGAAATGTCCCTGGGACAGTTAGAGTAACCAGAAAAAGCTGAGTTCTCCTCTGAGCATCTGCTCCCTGAGCTGTCCCCATGTCTTGCGTGGGTTCTGTGACCTTCCTGGGGCTCTGGGACCTTCCCAGCCAGCTCTGAAAAGGGTGAGCTAAGAGGGAAGGGGTTGGGACACAGGTTTCTTGGGTTTCAATTGCATTCTTGTCTCCCCTGTATCTGGAGAGGGTGATGGAGACAAGAGCTGTCCCACCACAGTCGTTTGTGGTCCTCCCACCCCTCCCCAGGTGCCCACCTTGGACTGGTACAGCAAAAGGCAGCTGGAAAGGAGCATTCCCTGCCAGGCTCTCACTGTCCCCAGAGAGGTCACTGCCCAGCACTGTCCCTAAATCACAGCATCTTCCAGCTTCTGGACTACAATTCCCTCTTCCTAGAGGAGAATTTTCTTCCAGGGAGACAGGATCAGAGATGCTGCTGAGAGTCTATTTTTAGAGCCAGTCATTTGATGAGCTGTTCAGCACCTTATTTATTGCTGTCTCCAGCTGGGGAGCTAAGCAGTGTCCAGACACTGCTGCTAACACCACAACTCAGCAGCAGTGACTTCCACTTGGGAACATTTCCAGCACTGACAGAGAGCAAACCAGCAGCACAGGATGCTGCCAGGCTAATGGCTGCTGAGCAGGGGGAGTCACTTAGGCCCCTTCTCTGTCCAAAGAACACAGAAGTCACACTGCACATAAATATATTTAAAAATTCTGCATTCCCAGCCTTTTCCAGTCTAAAGAGTGACTTAAAGGCACACCCTAGTTTGGTTTTTCCCTGGTTTGTCTGTTCAAGGCTTTAACTGAACTGGGCACTCACTGTGCCCAGAGAGGAAGAGTCTGTGCTCAGGGTTTCCTCACTGGGAAAAAGGGATTTAAGGGACACTAGGAGGGGAAAAAGCCAAATCTGTGTCATTGGAGAAGTGGGATGCATGTGCAGAGGCTCCAGAGTCCCAGCAAAATAGAAAAGGTGTCTGTCTGTAGGGCTATGCCACAGCTGGAGGAGGGATGCTCAGCACTGCTCTCTGGACCAGCCCAGGTTCTGTACCAGTGCCTGGCACTGTTGGTGTTTGGGGCAGCAGTTTGGGGTCACTGCCATCTGCTCCCACTCTGAAGAACCCAACTCCTACTTAGGCACAGAAGCAGCAACCAATTCCCTTCAAAACTGGGGAACTGAGGCACAGAAACCTGCAATGATTTACTAGAGGTCACATTGAGCCTACTGAATTCACAGCCTCCTGTTGTTTTATTACAGGCTCAAAGATCCCATTAGACCCTCTGAATGTTAATCATTACCTACCTCTTCTATCTTCTTGCAGCTCTAATGAGATTATTGATAAATTACTTAAAATGCACTTTCTGTAGAAGAAATTTTTAGATGACAAGTTGCCTTTTACTAAACAAATTAATGGGAAAGTTGAGCTCTCTCATGCCAGTCTGGGGAAAAGAAGTTTGGGGTTTTAAATGCCTAATTAGCCCTAACTGAAATCCAGTTTTTGAAATTATTTGGCACTGTGTCTGTTATAAATATGCCATGTGGCCATTAGTACCTCAAGACAAAAATAGTCACTCCAGCAATTAATATTGCAGGAGCTGCACATGTCAATAGAGGAGGGGAACAAATGCAACTTCATGGGCTCATTCCCATCCCCATCAGAGCCCCAGAAAAGGGAAGGCTCTGACTGAGTACATGATGGGGACCTGGAGCCCCCTGGCTCTCTCTGCTCCATCAGACAGGAGATGGCACCCAGCAGCCCAGCCCAGGGAAGCAGAGAGCACAGCTCCAGGTGGGAAAACCCAGAGGGATGGATCCCAGAGCTTTGTCTGCACAGGGCATTGGGCTAAATCCAGAGGCCAGTGCCACAGCTTTTTGTCCTTGTCCCTGTGCATCCTCCTCCAGCCACTGCATGACTCCCAGAGTTTGGCAGATCAGGTCCTACATCTCCCCAGCAGAAGCATCCTCAGCCCCAGGCAGCCTCAGAGCAGGGGACTCAGTCTGGAGGAAAAAACCACCTCCCAGGCAGCCTCTGAGCCAGACACTCCTTGCTGCAAACACACACAAGAGCTTCCTCTCAGTGCTCCAGGTCACTCAGATCATGTCTGAGGCACACAATTAATTTGCAGCCTTTTGGTATTAAGAGGCAGCAGGAGAAATGCAAGAATTTTTTTTTTTTCAGAACAGTGTTAAATGAGGCAGAAGACCTTGTCACTTAGCAGGAGCTTTTAAACTATCTTTGCATAAAGCAGCAAGTAGAAGATGAATACATATAAATAGTATTTTATTGATTTGAGAGATTCTGAGGGGTTTTAGGGCAGGTGAAGGCAGGAGAAGAATTCTGCTTGGGAGAATTAAGCCTTAGCCAGTGAAGCCTGGAGCAGTTACACACAAAACCCTGAAAATGGCAAAGAGAAGCTGCCCCTTAGCAGGAAACCAAGCCTTTGCTGGGACACCAGCAACTGAACTGGCCCAGCACAGATAATCCCTTGCCACCAAGACTGGAAGGAAAGATTCCAAGCACCCTGAAACAAAGGCTGCCTGGGGAGGCTTTCATTTGAGCATCCTTTCAGGCAGTGGCTGTGCTCATCATGTTCCTACTACACTCCAGGGGTTTTATTACATGATCAGAACACCCTGCACTCCACACCCAGCTTTCTGGATGGGTTTTTGTTTGCCCATCAGCCACTTGCAGAAGAAAACATTGAAGCCACTTCTAGAGGGCAAAGAGTGGGGGAGAAAGAGCCTTTCAGCAGAGTCACTGCACCTGGGCAACAAGGCTGGCTGGCATTGCCAACAGGACAGCAGGAGTTGGGCTGTGAAGTTTAGGTTGAATATCAGGAAACATCTCTTGCCCAAAGGAGTGGTCAGGCAGTGGGATGGGTCCTGGGGCAGTGGTGGAGTCACCATCCCTGCAGGTGAACAAACAACACCCAAGTTTCTGGCTGTACAGATGGCACAGAAACTGCTGGGGTTTGATGTGGGAGTGTCAATCAGTCCTGATTTGCACCTGGAGACAAGGGAATGAAAAACATGAAGCTGTTCAGCAGCAGCTGGGCAGTGTTGGGCTGGTTGGAGCCCATTGACACGGGCAAGTACCGAGTGGGTGAGGATGTGAACAGAACCACTCAGCATGTGAGCTGACACCTCTTCTGCAACAGAAGTGCCTTTCCTTGGCTTGGCTTAAGCCACTGCTAAGGCACAGGGTGAACTGGCAGCTCCAGGGTGGCAGCACCCCAGGACTTGGTGGTTTCTGGGTGTTGGTGCCTCCCCTGGACACTCCCCAAGGTGAAAAAGCTTCAGGTGCCACTGGACTCGTCTGAAGAAATTCCTTCCCTGTTTTCTTTTTTTCCCCACTCCAGTTATGGTGACATGGTGCCCAAGACAATTGCTGGGAAGATCTTTGGCTCCATCTGCTCCCTGAGCGGGGTGTTGGTCATTGCTCTGCCTGTCCCTGTCATCGTTTCCAACTTCAGCCGCATTTACCACCAGAACCAGAGAGCCGACAAGCGCCGAGCACAGAAGGTGAGCACAGCCCTGCCCCGGGGAGAGCTGAGCATTCCTGAACACCTCTAAACCAGCAGAACCTTACTGAGTCCCTGAGAAAGTTTAACAGATTTATCATCTTTATTTCAGTCTGCTAAATTGCACCAAAACCAGACTCAGGTTTTTACAGCAACTGCAAACAAAAGGTCTGGGTTGGTTTTGTTTTTTCCCCTCTCCCCGTGGAATGCTGGCTGCCAGAAACTCAAGGCTCAGGGGACCTGGTGGAGAAGGGGAGTAGAAAGCTGAGCTATTTCTGCTCCAGGCAAGCATCTGGGCTGTGCCTACTTCTTGCATCTCAGGAGCTGTCAGCAGAGAGCTGAGATACAAGACCCACAAAACCGCAAGATTTGGCAGTCAAAACACATAAGGAGAGTGGCAGAGAGAGCATCACAGAGGGATGAGCTCCAGGCTCCAGAAGTTACTGCTGGGTTTTACACATCCCTGCATTAGCTTTGGCATTGAACAAGTGAAACATCCAACGGCAGTGATTCTGGGAGGTGTTTCTGGGGAAGAGCTGTTGATCTGATTAGTCATACAACTTAATACAGGTTAAAAAAAAAACTGAAGTTGCCCTGCTGGGAGCCCTCTGAGTGCCACACAGCATCCAGCCAGGCAGCAGCCAGGCAGTGAGACAGCAGCACAGATCACTGAACCCCTCTGATGATGCTGAAGGGCTCACAGGGGAGGCTGCACCCAGGAACAGGGGAGTTGGGGGTTCCTTGCTTGGGGACCTGCTGGGGGCTGTTCTGGGCAGCACAGGGATGCTCCTGCAGAGGGGAACACTGCAGTTCCTCACTTATTGACTTGGGAAGAAAGCATTTGCTCTGCTGAAATAGCACAGAAACACAGAGAGAGGCAGAGGCCCTGTTGCAGCACAGCAGATAAATGGCAAGGCAAATAAACTGAGAGGATTTGTGCATAACCATGGAAGCTGCAGGACTGAGCCCAGCTCTGTCTCCTGTCAGTCTGTCCTCTCCAGGCACCAAGGGGAAGGTCTGGTTCTGATTCACCTTCTCCTTTATTTGTTGAGCCCCCCCCTGCCAGGCACTGTACCCACACCCTCGTTGCCCTTATGATTGATTGCAGCTTTTATAAGGTTTGTTGTATTGACACACACAGTGTATAATTTTCCCCCGATTTGAATTTCTAATTCCCTTGATATTGGATTAATTTCTGGGCTAAGAAAGTTTTCTCAAGTCAGAAGTGTGAGTAATTTTCACATGATCATCACTGCATGAATGCTAAAGAGAAGGAAAGAGACAGAAGCACATTAATGACACTCTCTGGAGATGGTCAGGATGTACACAGGGACATTAAGAAGCTGCTTTGATAGCAAACTTCTTCCAGCACCATCCTTTGGGGAACTGAGCTCCTTCTTCAGAACAGGAACTTAGTAACAGTTGAAACTCCATCCCCACCTAGTTAAAATATAAAGACATTTGCATGGCTTTTCCAAGCAAAGCCATGGATGTGACACCCACAGATTTGATGGCCAGGGGTGAGATTTGGGCTCTCCAGCTCCCTGAGGGGTTCAGAAAAGAGGAGAAGGCAGCACAGCCCTGATGTCCCTCTGGGTTATGATGTGTTCAGTCTTAACTTTGTCTCTTAGCTGGTGAGGAGGCACTGGTCCAGCAAAAAGAGGTATTTAAATAAGATTAATCAAATACCAGGAGGAGGCTGTTACTCATCAGCATCTAAGCTTCAACTAACTGAGGATAAATGTTCCTTCAAAAGGAAGGAAAACAAACAAAACCAAAACCAAACTACTGGTGATTTAATCACCTTGAAGATAAATTACCCTTTGCCAAAACCGTGCTGCAAGAGAATTAATTGCAAGATCTGGCAATCCTCATTTATTGTGCCATGTCATCAGATTTTGTCCTCTGGCATACTGCAAGGACCAGGTCAATCTGGATGGAAGATAAATTGATCATTTCTGACAAGGTTCATTTTGGTAAAATTGTTTTGTGGTTGTTGTTTTGTGTTTGGTTTTTTTTTTTTCCCCAAAGACTTTGTTGTTTTTTTGTTGTTTTTTTTTTTGACTGATGTGCTAAGAATAGACCTTCCTGACTTTGAAACGAGGCTGTTCTTGAGTGAATGTCACAGCCTTTGGTTTTAAAAGAGAATCTGACACTTAAAAGGCTTGACAATAGAACGACTTTGTAATTCAGATCATGCTGGAGTCTCTCTTGCTGTGTGCAGTTTGCAGCAGAAATGACACGTGAAGGGGGTATCTGGTACCACACCTCCCACCTGCCAGCCCCAGCAAGAGAAGGCAGAGGCAGCCACAGACTGCAGCTGAAATGCTGCTCCTTTAGCAGCAGCAGCAAAGGAAAAGAGTTCGTGGTTCAGAAGTCAGAGACTGAGTGGATACAGCCCCAAGCACAGGGCTATTCCCACCAGAAGAACCCATGCTAAAACCCAGGGCCCTGACTTTGCACAAACAATAATAAAAACCCCACAAAGATGAAGAAAACCCCAGATGTGTCTTGGTGAAAATACCTGAAATAAGCTGGGCTCAAGAGCAGCCCCCTTAGGGGTAAAATGTAGCAGCTGAGTTGTTCTGGATCTTCTCAGTTTGGGGGAAAACTGATGTTCTGGAAGGGGCCTCTTCCCCAGGGACTGTGTCTGCTCCCAGACACACCACAGATGGGGGAATGGCAAAGCTCAGATGCTGTGAAAAAACCCAACACACGTAAAGTGCACTTATCACTGGATGGTGAGATTTGCTAAATGAGCCAAGATACTGAAATGGCTGATAATCTCTGAGGGATTAGCATGGTTTTAGTGGTGCACTTCACAGGGACTAAACTGAATCTGTCATCTATGAATATAAGACTTCTGTAATCACAGGGCTTGGGTTCAGGTCTGCAGTAAATATGCTTTTGAGGACCACAGCTTCTCAGGCTGCTCAGTGCATTTCATTTATTATCTGCTGGCCTCTGGCTCTATGAGAACAAGAAACATACTGCAGAAACCTTGAATTAGACTGCTCGTTTCATCCTCTGGGCTGTAAGTTTCCAGGAAAGAATCAGACACCCAGACTTAGGCAATGAAAGGACTGCCCAGGACAGAACCATTCTGCAGAGCCTCTCTCACATAAAACTCTAACAGAGGACTGGAAAGTGTCACACAGACTCTCAAGGAGGGGACGGGGTAAATGGGGTGAAGCAGAGAAGTGGACACATTGTCTGGTGGATGAATTAAAGCATTCAGGCTCAGAGCAGAAGAAAGGAATGAGGGGAGAAGCTGGATCTCTTCAGATGGAATTCCCTGAGAGGCAGTAGCTGGAGGAAGGCAGGGAAAGAAACTGCTGCTCTGACTGCAGACTGATGGAGAGGTAACTATGGAGATGCTTAAAGGGGGCTTAAGCCAAAAGGAAGGAAGAGAAAGGACACAGACATCCTTCTGAATATTCCATAGGAGGCACAGCCCCTGCCAGACCCATCCAGAGGCAGGGGAAGCAGGACTGCATCAGCAGAGCAGCTGAAGAGAGGAGATGGTGAGAAAAAGATTGCTTAATGCTAGATCTATGTCATCATCATACCCAGGAGAAAGGCAGCCCACACGCCTGCCAATAATGAGGCCATTATAATAATTGATTTGCCACAGAGCAGGGGAGTCAGCTTTGAAATGTTCTGTTTTTCAGATGACACCCTAAATTTTGGAGGTGGCTTTAGTGAACTTCAGAGCGTGGAACAGAAGGGCCAGAAAAAGTGACTGGAGAAAAGCTGTGAGCTAAGGAGAGCTCAGCACCAGAACATGAGTCAGTTCCCAGCAGGGAATGGGGTTGGGAACTTAAGGAGAGAGAGAAACAATAAGGTTAAAGCTGGAGCTGGCTGACATTTAAAAAACATGGGGTTTTCAGCCACAGTGAGTCTGTGTGGAATACATTTTTGGTGTTGTTGATATTTAACAGCTTTTGACAAGGGGAAAAAAAGCTTTTTTTAATGATTTTGTTAAAAAACTATTTGTGCTGGGGGAGGTACCCCTTTCACTTCATCCCAGGCATCTCCATGCACCCAAGCTGAGAACTCTTGGGCAAGGGGATCTGTGAGCAAGGTGCTCAGCCAAAAACTGTTGGGGAGAGCCATCCTACTTCAGAGCTGGGTTGTAGTGATCAGATTCTTTGCTGCTGCTGCCTTTAAGAACTGGTGATTTTACCACTCTGCCTAAGTAATGTGGAATCAAGTGGGCTGGGTGCAGCCCCAGCACCCCTGCAATAGAGGGTCCTGTCTGGATTAATGGATATCTCCACTGGGACAGGAGAAAAGATAACTAAAAGTGGGTGTGAGTGGTAGTAAAGTTGATTGCAGTTACTAATCTGTACCTTGGCAGTGATCAGCAGATGAAGAACAACGTTTGCAGCTGACACTTGTGGTGTTGGGGGGCAGCTCAGGTCTCCCAGCCCTCTCATCCCATGTGTCAGATGGATGGGAGCACTTTGCATCTTCCAGCACATCCCTCCAGGGCCACTGCAGAATTTCCCTGCTTACACACAGCCAGATGTCTTGCAGAGCCCAACTTGAGGAGTCCCAGAATCTCATTACTCCACTCCTCCCACTCCACCCAGCAGTGGTGGCCTTCACAGTCTGACTCAGAACAAGGCTTTGTTGCTTAAAGGTCATGAAAATCCCATCAAAAAGAAACTGCTGATACCTTCAGCATCCCATCAGGCTCCAAACCACACAAGGCAGGATCTCCCTGAGCCTGCCATCCTCTGTCTGCCCGCTACACCCAGTCTGGTTCAACCAACTCAGCTGCTGCTGCAGCATCACCCTTCCACACTTCCCTCTCTGGACTCAGGTTTTTATCCCATCAAGTTGGGAAAAATTCATTTTTCCTGGCTCGGTGGATTCTTGCAGTTAGTTCACAGACAGGTAGAAGGTTATAAAGAGAAACCAACTTATAATAATACCACTCATACTTGGGATTTTAAACTCACCCAGCTGTCTGCAGGGACAGTTCTTGCTGACCCAAAGCTGCAGCGGGATGGACAGCATGTACCAAGCAGAGCCACAGCAAACCCTGGCAGAGAAAGGCTCCTGAGCAGGCAAGGGAATCAGGAGTGTGCAAACTTACAGATAAATTAAAAAAAAAAATCTATATGGGGAAATCACAGTCTGCCTGGAAGTGCTGGGCAAGAATAAAATGAGGAACAGCTCCAGCAAGAGCTGAGTGCAGTTCACAGCCACCACTCCCAAGCA
The DNA here is from genome assembly GCF_003957555.1 of Calypte anna. Classification (NCBI taxonomy): domain Eukaryota; kingdom Metazoa; phylum Chordata; class Aves; order Apodiformes; family Trochilidae; genus Calypte; species Calypte anna. The sequence goes on from NC_044271.1 coordinate 1,824,742, forward strand.
GTTCTTGCTCTCTGCAAGCAAAACCTCTGGCAGGGAATGCTGAGAGCTGGCAACAGAGCCCTGGGATGGAGCACAGGGCCTGGACCCCTGGGGAAGCAGCAATTCCCACACCACCAGAACCTCTTCCCTTGGGGACAAAGGGCACAAGTTTTACAGACTTGCATGGTTCTTCTGGAGTTTCATCCAAAGGTTTTGTAGTCCCTGTTCCCTCCCATCCTCAGCAGCTTCCTGGGGCAGGGTGAGCAGCACACCACGAAGCAATTGCCTTCATTGTCTGTAGCTACCCACAGGCCTCCACACCATTAATTAGTGTTCATATATCAGGTCTGGTAAGTTGGCATGTGACACTAGATCAAATTCTGTTAATTTCTCCATCCTCTGAATACTTCAGAGCTATTAATTAGGGGCGTGAAAGGCGTTAGGAGAGTGAGAGCTGGAAACACAGGCAGAGAGATAAATCACAGGCAGAGAGATGCTCCTCACACTTGGCTTTCAAACACAGTGCCTTGGTTTAGAATAATGGAGAGCAGCAACCTCTCTAGTAATAAGGCTGAAAAACATGAGACACTTTAAGATGGATGTTTATTAAACAATTCCTTCCCAGACTCATTCTGCCACCCTGCTTTACACCCCATCATACTTCATTTCTAACTCCAACAAACTATACCAGATTCCCACCACAAATGACCATGAATTCCTGGAGTGATTTGGACCCAAGCTTGAAAAAAATCTCTTGCAGCATTGAGCAAACACACACAAAAAAAGTCATAAAAGACATTTCTGCATAGGCTATTTTGAGAGGCAAGAGAAGGAGCAGCAGCTCTGCCACCACTCAGCTGGACAGGGAGTGTGGGAACCTCAGCACAGAGGAAGCTTTGAAATTCAGCCAGGATGTGTAAAACATGGATTTCAGACAAGGAAAAAAAAACCTATCTGTAAGGTCAGATCATAGAGATCTGACTGACACCCCTGCTGGGAGGATATATAGATGGAGAACTAAGAAAAGGTATTAGAAATATGTGGGGCACCTACAGAGGATAAAAATATGAAATTACCTCCCCCCAAAAGCTTGCTTCTTGAATGTAAAGCAAAGGAGCAAAGGGAGAATTGTCAAGCTCCACAAAAGAAGTTTAGTCTATTCTTTCCCATAGAATGCAGCAAACACCAGAAAGGGAATGGCCAATTCAGAAAGAAAATGGCAATACAATGACAACCAAGTAAAACTGGCAACAAATACGTGCAGGCTGGAAATCAGTAGAAATTCTCTGAATAGAAGAATGAAATTCTAAAATAAATGCCCAGTAGGAGCAGGAGCTTCACTAAGCTTCAGCCAGAGCTTGTTAAGTCCAAGATGAAAAGGTACAAAAGGAATTTTGCAATAGGAGGGGACTGGCCTCAGCACTCCAGGGGCTTCCTGACCCTTCTGTGTTCCTCCCTGCAGGTTTTGCATATTGCCACACATGTCCCAAAGCTCTGTGTACAATCAGCCAGGACACCTATGACTGGGAGAGAATCTGAGATCCATTCAAGCCCAGATTCTGTGCATTGTTCTATAAATAGCCTGAACATCGTGTTCCTCAGTGTTGGGAGAGATGAAATGATACAGGGCATTGGAAATGGATGTTCTGGTGCTTTAATGGTGCCAAGGGTAAGGTTGGATTAAAAGGAGAGTCACAGAGGACAGGAGGGGAATCTTTCATCTCTGGAAAGTAATGAAGAGGCCCAAAATAAGATCAAGGTCTCACTGTAAGTGGTTCTATCAAATTATATAGGAATACAATGAGTTCTATGCTATCTGATTTCCATATGCAGCTCCACCACCTCTTCCCCAAAGCAAACATGACAGAATGTTTAAACTTGGTTCAAAAGCTGCTTAACGTAAAGATCTCAGAGGAAAAGGCCAAATGTTCACACTTTTCTTCTTAGGGGAAAAAAAAAAAAAAAAGGTTAAAAATGACAGAAAAAAGATCTGCAGAAACTTTCTCCAAGGCTGCTGCCTGCCCATCAGGATAGACAGCTGGAACCACAGCCAGGAGAACCACAGCTTGTACTTATTCTCTGGGCCATTTGCACAGACATGATTTCATAGAATCATAGAATTGGCTGGGTTGGAAGGGACCTCAGAGATCCTCAAGTCCAACCCTTGATCCACTCCCCCCGTGGTTCCCAGCCCATGGCACTCAGTGCCACATCCAGGCTCTTTGGAAAGATCTCCAGACACGGAGAATCCACTACTTCCCTGGGCAGCCCATTCCAATGCCTGATCACCCTCTCCAGAAAGAAATTCTTTCTCATCTCCAACCTAAACCTCCCCTGGCACAACTTGAGACCCTGCCCTCTTGTCTTGCTGAGAGTTGCCTGGGAAAAGAGCCCAACCCCCCCTGGCTCCAACCTCCTTTCAGGGAGTTGCAGAGAGTGATGAGGTCTCCCCTGAGCCTCCTCTTCTCCAGCCTCAACACCCCCAGCTCCCTCAGCCTCTCCTCATAGGGTCTGTGCTCGAGTCCCTTCACCAGCCCAGTTGCCTCCTTTGGACCTGCTCCAGCACCTCAATCTCCTTCCTGAGCTGAGGGGCCCAGAACTGGACACAGGACTCAAGCTGTGGCCTCACCAGAATTCAAACACTTGCAATAATCCTGAGCCCTCCCTTGGCAGCCCAGCAGCACCCAGGCTCTGCTGAAGGTGACGGATCAGAGCCACAGGCAGGACAGATGATCAGGGTTCCCTGATTGCTTTGAGCACAGCACTCCACAGACAGCAGATTCATTTAATTCCTTGTCCACTTCTGGGTTTAAATGCTTTTTTTTTTTTTAAAAACTGAAGAATTTTCCATTTTCTGCTTGGCAAGGAAAAGCCCCCCCAGCAGGCTGGGTGCTGAGCTGTTCCTCCAGATGAAGGTTACATCCATTTCCTTTCCAAGTTACATGTGTCATAGGTTGTAACTTAATAGTTTATTATAGCACATAAATCAAGAATGAGCATTACCTGCATGAGAACTACATGAAAATCATCAATAAATAATAATTAGCTGTTTCCTGGGCCTGCCATCTGGTTAGCTTTCTTCCTAGCCAGCAACTCCTGCTCCTTGCACTTGTCTAAAGCAACTAAAAGATTGAAGGTGATTATTTTTAGTCCTTTTCAGGCCCTTTGGGAAATGCAGAACTCCCAGGACACTGACATCCCCTTCTATCACCCTCCCCACAGCAAGGGCTTCACTGCCCATCCTGCTCCTGCCAAGTTTCCAGTTTCTTAAAAAGCAATAAGGAGCCCCAAGTTCTCCAGCCCTGCCCCAGGAACACGTGGGCTCAGAGATAACCAAATTAATCATCCCAACCTGTAGGTGACTGTCATTAGTATTATTATTTTCATCATATAAATTATCTTCCAGATTAGGTCATATGCATTTTGAGATCCTGTGGTTTCCTAGCAACTCCTCTCCCCACTCCACATGCAGACACAGTGTACCATTTCCTTTTCCTTTTTTAGCCTCTCTGAGCAGGGGTTATATTCAGTAACAGTGAGCTCAGGCCCAGCCCTAGTGCCCTTTAGTCTGTCACATCTGGAGGACAGATGCAGAAGTCCCCAGGAGGACACAGAGATGGCCAGAGGGACGTGGTCCTCCCCTTCCCTGCCTTCTGTCCTCAGCACCGAGCCCTGCAGGACAGGGGAGGCAAAAGCATCCCCAGAGGTGTGCTCTGGGGTGACCCCAGCTCTGAATCCCCCCCCAGACACCCAGCACAGCCCCCAGGGCAGAACTGGGGTCACTGGGGGGATCTGCATCCCAAACCACACACAGATCTTCACCTCCAAACATCAGTTCTGCTTCCAGACCTGCTTCTCATCCAATGTGGGAACCTGGCTGGAGGGCCAAAGAGATTTTAGGTACCAATATTAATTAACTTCTCTAGCTGAGTTAATCAAGATATCTACCAAATTTAATCATGATGGAGGCACAGAGCTGGGCAAGGTGTCTATCCCAGACAGTCTTGTGTGTAAGGAGAAGAGGATTAACTTCTGTCCTGCCCCACTGATGCTTTTTTAAAATTACAAAGTCTGTTCTAAACTACAGAAGCTATAGGGCTTAATTATTTAGATAGCAGTGGCCCTGTTTCAAGGAAGAAAAGAGATCAGACCTCAGGAATGAGCCATCTCCAGTCCCTGTGAAGAACAATTATTAATATTTGATCCTTGCTACCCTGGAGGCAAAGGGAATAATGTTCATTACAAGAGCATTAGACTGAATCCACTTCAACAACTGACTGGAGATGAGGACAGAACCTTCCCTGCTATAGGTGAGGTGGGTAAGGGGGGGAAAAAAGATCTCAGAATTCCTGCATCAAAGGAGCTGATGTTTTATCCAGCACAGAAAGGAAATGGAAGTGGCTCCCATCTCGCTGTAAAGACCATCACTAGATCCAATATTCTGTCCTGAGTGAGGAAGAGAAAACTGTGGCAGAAGCAAGGGAAGTCAAATACTTGCAACCAGAAGCAATAATTTAATGGAAACATAATTAAGAGTAACAAAGAGCCAAGGAACTGGGAGGTGGAACATCCCTCAGTCCCTTATCCCCTGCTCTCTCCCCATAACAACCTGCAGGACTCTCTGGTTTTTGGTTCAGATTCCAGTCTCATGCCAGTCCTAGCCAGGTGCTCAGCAACACAGCAGCCTGGGAAAGTCTTCAGAAAAAACTGCAGATCCAGGTCCATTTTCTTGGTATATCCTCAATCTCCCTCTTGCAAATACCCCCAGTGCCCCCTCCTGGGGTGAGGAGATGGCCCTGGGTGATACCTCAGCACAGGGACATCCCCACAGAGCCACTTCCATCAGATCTCATACACTGACCTGGAGTCTGAGTGTTAAAATGGGACAATGGAATTTAGGTGGAGCAGAGAAAAGAAAGTCAATTTTGGAGATGTCCTCATTTTGGGGTGTCAAAAGAAAACCTATTTTTCAGGCTGGTCATAGTCTGTGTCACCTTATTAAAGCTGCAGACTCCCATCCTGTCTTTGCCTGGGAAATTGGCTGCTTATAAAGAAGCTCTTAAGGCCCAACAAATCATTCAGAAACTGAGGGCCAGACTCACTCATGCACGTACAGCAACAGAGCTCCTGGAATTATTACACTCCCTGAGCCCACTGCAGATATTTGCCTCTTGGCTTTACTCTTCCTGCAGCGTAGACCCATTAGAACCTCTAATTAGAAAGGAAAATCAGGAGTTTCATGTTATTTAAAAAGATTATGCAGCATTTTAAAATACAGCACAATGTAATTATTTTTTAATAGCCAGAGCTATTTCATGTATTTACTTTTAATAGTGTTTGAGTCATAAATTAACAGTAGAAAAGAAAAAGGCAAATCAGCACTTGAAGCAGGCAACAACTGGAATGGAAAACTGAAACATGAACTGTGTGATTAATAAGGTAGAGGGCCTCAGTGTTTCTTGCTTGCTTTATTTATTAAAACTGGACTGGTTTTAAAATTAGAAGAGTTGAATGTCTCTTGCAGAGTGACTTCTGCCAGGTTATCAGGAGTGCATATTTCTGGACAGTCTCATATTACCAAAGTTAATAACCTGGCAGTGCCACTGCAGAGGGCAGAAGGAACAAATTCTGTGCCTTTCCCTGCCTGCAGGATGAGGAACAATTTTCCATCAGTATTTCCCAACTTTGACAGCCTATGCTTCTCCACTGGCATGTGGAGCAAGTGACCCCCCTGCCTCTCAGCTCTGCTCCCTCTTGATGCCCCTGGATTCAGCAGCATCTCCACCACCACCCAGGACCAGTGTCACCCTGCCAGCTCTGGTAGAGCCACAGCCAGGGATAACATAGATGTCAGAGCACAGAACTGAGAGATGGAGTGAGGATTAAACGAGGAAGGGCCTTAGAGAGGAGCTGAGCCCTGCCTGCAATGCCTGTGCAGAGCAGAGACACCTGCACCAGGTGTCTTTAGTGGCTGCACATCCCACCCCCACAACTACTGTTAGCTTCTGAAAGGATAAAAAAGTCTGCAGGAGCCCATTTCTTGTCTCTGGCAGGGCCACCACGGCTCTGGGGCAGGTGATGCTCTTCAGGCACAGGTACCTGCCCCGTGCTGGCTGCTCCCCGAGCGCCTTCTCCTGCCCACACCCCCTCTGCATTGCACCCCCGGGTACAAGGAGAACCTGAAATTCCCTTCCAGCACAGAACCGATGACTTTTTGTGCCTGGGTGTAACCTCAGCCTCTTTGCCCTCCCCAGAAAGCCCGACTGGCCAGGATCCGGGTGGCCAAAACCGGCAGCTCCAACGCCTACCTGCACAGCAAGCGCAACGGCCTCCTCAACGAAGCCCTGGAGCTGACGGTGAGTCCAGAGACCTCAGCCCCTTCCACACAGCTGCAGGACCTCCCTGCTCCCTCCCTTCCCCTCTCCATCCCCCCCTTAGTGCTCATTCCCAGCAGCAGCTCCCGTGGCAGCACTGGTCCCGCCGTGCTCCCTGTGCCAGGGGCGATGCCTTGAGCTGGGCAAGGATCTGAGCTTCCAGCAAGGGGCAAGTTCCCTCCAAGCTATGGAGCTGGGATGATGGGCAGCACCCAGGGGCTGCCCAGGCTGTAAATATCCACTCCCTTCCAACAGAGTTATTTTCAAGAGTCTCCCTCCAGCACAGGCCATGGGATCAGACCCAACAGGGCAGGAAAAGATTCCCTGGCTCCTGCTCCTGGCAGGTTGGTGGTGGGTTTATTTTTAACAGGAAGGGCTCTGGAGGATCACACGAGCTACTCGGGAGGAGAAAAGTTTTAAGTGCATCAGATTGCTCAGCAGAATCAGCAAAAACGAGGGGAGGTTATTACATTAAGCCTGATCAACACCAGAGCAGACATTAGCACATTTCATGGATTTCATTTCAAATAAATCAGCCTTTCATGCACATGGGGAGCAAAGAGCCAGATGAAGAATGCTTAACTGAGTCATGGCACTTGTTCATGCATCCTCACACGGGCCCTAATCCTTCAGATGTCTATTTTCCCCAGCACACATCTTTGCCTTTATAAAATCAAAGCTGAAAAACCTTTTCAGCTCCTGGTGAAAGCTGCTCAGTAGCACCCAAGCCCTGTGCACACAGGGAGATGGTTCCAAGCAGCACCTTGCTTTGCAGGGTGAGATAAAGGAATCTGACCCTTTACAAGAGGAATAGTTCCCAAACTGACTCCACACAAACCACAGGTCTGGAACGTGGGATGCTTGGACCATTTCTGTTCTCCCCTCCAAAACACCTTTGATCTCCTGACTTCACAGCTCCCATCCCCTGCTCTGCAAACAGCAGTGACACACAGAAAAATCTGTTTCTTGAACCATATGTTGCTTTGAGCAGTTCAAGAAAAGTTCCTTTACCAAGAACACGAGACCATGAAGGCTGCTCACACCTTGTCCTGAGCTTTATCCCCAGGAAGGGGAGGTTTGGGACAGGGAAGGAGCTCAGCTGAGATTCTGCTATTTCATTACATGCACAAATCAAGTCCAAATTTAAAACTTCCTTTTAAGCTTTAAATTTCTAAATTTTAAAAGATGACAGAAGAGCTTAGCAGGGATACTCAGTTTGCACTTGATCTTTCAGGCTGTCATCTCAACAAGAATCTTCTCACTTTTCTCGTCAGCTCAAGCTCCCTGCCAAGACCACTCAGGGAAGAGCAGCTGACACACCAGTGCTCAGGTCCAAAATGCATGAGGTTGGGAGAAATATTTGGCCAAATGGGTTCACTTCCTGGCACTTGTTCAAAAATAAGTAGAAGAAGGGTAATTTTGTTGGCTACGAAGCTACTGTAGACACAGGAAGGAAAACAACAACATTCTAAAGAGGTTTTAGAGGATATTTTTACTCATTAATAACTAAATTTAGGTATATAGTAGCACCCAGAGCAAGTCTCCCCAAGCTCTGCTGGGTGCAATGTGCTTTCTTATCAGCTTATGGCTCAACATGGTAACATGATTCCCACACAGACCCACAAATCCTACTACCCAAGCCCTGAATATCCTGTATGTTGGTATTAAAACAAGGAACTTGCTGCTGAAAGAGTCAAAGGGAAAGGGCATGGGGAGGGAAGAATTACCTTCCACTTGTGATATACAGAAATATGATTTACTGAATCAAGAACTTGCCAAAGGCACGGCTGGCATCTGCATGGCCACCAGGAAATGATCCCTGACTACCTGAGAAGATGCCTCAAACCTGAATCAAGAACCCAGACAGGGGATTCATTAACTACAGAGCTGCAAACCAGCCGTGCTTGCACAGCTGTACCTGACCTTTGTGTCTCCACAAAGCAACATGTTCTGTCCTTTTGTTTTCTGGCAGGAGGACAAACCATCCCTTAGCATACAGACTGTGAATGACACCACAGTCCAGCCAGCCACAAAGCTGTAAAAATATGAAGGATTCTGTCTGATGTGCTTACATCTTACTGATGTGCTTATTAGTGACCAAAACACCATCCACCTCCTGAGCGTATCTGCCAGGGACATTAGTACAGAATCCCTGGTCAGGACCCTCTCCCATTCTGACCCCTTGCCCCATGCTAGCTCAGATTGAGTTCAGGTGGTGCCCCCAGGGCTGGGTTGTTACCAGCAGTGATTCCAGCTGCAGTTACTGCACAGCCATGGCTCAGCACCATCACCTCCAGCAGCACCCACAGGACTGGGAGCAGAGGGCAATGCCCTGGAAAATGCCCTGGAGCCTGAGGGTGAAACAACAGCCCCAGAACACTCCCTGGCCATGGCTCTGCAGGCAAACCCAGAAACTGAGGAACAAGCACCCTGCAAGATGTCAGAACATGTGCCAGAAGGTCCTTTCATTAGCAGCAGAATGAAGACACTGGCAGGGAACAGGATGTGTTCAGCCTTGTGTGGAAGGGAGGGAAGGGAAAGGATTTACCCAAGGACAGCAGCAGGAAGGAGTTCCAGACTTCTGCTTCAGAAACACGTGGACTTGTGGCAGTTTAAATTTACCATCTACATTACATGAAGCACTCAGACCTTCTCCTTCTCATTTAGAGATTTTTAGTGGGGTTTATGTCAGAAGAGCTCGAGGGATGCTGAGCTTCTTCCCATGGCAGCAGGCTACATATCCTCTTAGTGCTAATCTCTTTGTACAGCTAGCTGAAATTCCCTTTTAGCTCCAGTGCTGGGAGGTGAATATCCCAGGAAGAGGAGGACAGGAGCCTCCTTGTGCCTTTTCACAAGCAGAATCTGCTCAGCCCTAGAGAAGCATTGCATCCACTCTGATGGGAAGGGGCAGTCTGACCACTGAACCAGCTCAGCTCCATTCAGTGTCCAGTTTTGCAGGCTGGAGCATTAAGGAGAAGAGATGGAGTGGAAGTATTTTGGATTTCAGACCTGACACTACAGCATGTGTCAGCTCCCCTCCAAACAACCAGCAGCTCAGTGAATTCCATCCAAGAACAAACTGAATGGGAGCTGGCATCAAATCCTTGCAAAACTGGCATCCCAGATCAAAAAGCAAACCAGCTCCTCTCCTCCCCCCACCAGCCTTTTAATTACAGCCAGACTCTCCTAATGAAGACACAGATTTTGTTTGCCTGCAGTAGCAGAGGTACCACTGATGCAGTCTCTACAGGCAGACATTCCCCAACAGCCCCATCAAAATGCAAACATTTGTGGGATATTGGGAATCCCAGTGTCCTGGGGCAGCAGATTCCCCAGATCTCATTCTTCCCTCTCCTGCTAGCATGTTCTGCACACTCTGTTTCTGAAAACACTGAACTGGGTGAAGAGAAAGAAGAAAGATAAGGTGTGAGACACACTCACTGATGCTTCATGTCACCAGCATCCTCTGATTCATTCCCACCCTGGCCTTGGGGTGGGAGGCAGAAGGAAAGACCAAGCTGTGCTACCAAAACTTAACAACTGAGATCATCTGCCAGAGGTATGGGAGCTCTGCCTTTGCTTCCAGAGTCCATTTATCTCTGCTCTAAACCAAAGCCTTACAAAAAGATCCTGTTTGCAGTATGTGCTCTTTCTCTCTCCTTTCCCAGTGTTTCAGTACAGCATTGGGTTTGTTTTAGGGCTTGCAAGGACCTCCATGGGAACTATTCCAACACAGACCTCAGGAATCCCAGCAGGGTGTGAGCCAGGCCTGCTCGATGTGTCAGCTCAACAGGAGTTTTGTTAATAAGAAAAATTAAAGTTTTGGGTTTTTTTTTTAAGTCCACTTCTAAAAATACTTCTGGGAATGCTCCATCCTCCAAAATGATAGCAACAAAAAAAAATCCATGACCCTCCTGAGATAAATCCCCATAGGAATCTCTTAGTTCTGTGCACAGTAAGTCACCTTCCTTAATGTTTGGGGCTGGCTTGGCATCTGTCAGACCCAGGGTTATTCCCTCACTTAAGGATGACAGAACCATCCTGGAAAAGGCACCCAGGATAGGCATGGCAGGGAATCACTGAGACACTTCAGAGCTTGGAGCAGAGCTGGATTTGACTCCTTTGAGAGCACCAGACAATAACTTGTCAGTTCTGCCAAGACAAGTTCTGCTGGGGCTCCCATCCCACCCATTTTCTCTCTCCAACACTTAGGTGCTGCTGTTTCATGTCTAAGTGGGGACTCGAGCCACACACATCAATTTTTGGCTTTGAGATTCAGGCGTTACAGAAGGCACCAGGCACTCCCCACTTACAGAGAGCAGGGAAACATTTCCCAAGCCCTAATTGTCATTTTAATGCCAATAATTGTCTCTGGAAACTCCAGTCATCAAAGGCACACACAGATTAACCTGTCACAAAATCACACAGTGAATTTCAAGAGCAGAAGCTTAAGCAGGAGTAGTAAAAGAACATCCTTAACAACCCAGATCTTAAACCTGCCACCACAGAGCAAAGGAAGAAAAACAATCCCAGCTCTCAAATAACACAGAAACTCTCAGAACAACCCACAGTGATTCCTTCCCTTCCCTTCCATTCCTGAGGTGTGTCAGGTTGTAAGGTAAGTGCCATGCTGGCTTTGGAGGAACATTCACATCTGATTCCCTGACACAGCACAGGAATCAAAAGCAGAGAGCACTTGGTTTCTCCCCACACCCAAACTGATTAAATTTGATGAATTCTTGGTACCAAGCTCTCTACCAGAGCAAAGCATTCCAGGCACCCTGAACCCAACCTCTCCCCATTTCTGTTTCAGACTTTTGAAGCCAAACAACCCCTCAGCTTAGCAGGAGCCCCAGGATCAGACTGAGATCCAGACTCCATCCTAACCCTTCCCCAAACCCCCACATGCACATACCTGCTGCAAAGTGTCCCCAGGAGCCTTTCCAGCCAGCAGACCCTGACCAAGCACCCCCCAGCACCTCCTCTCCTCAACTGGAGCCTTCCCACTCCTTTTAAGGGTTTTTCAACCTAAATACTCTCAGCTGTGCCCAATCCCTTCACAGGTGTCATGAAGTGCCCCCTGACATTGGCACTCAAAGGTCACATCAAGCCTGAAAGTCCTGATGGTGTCTTGAAAAGTGAAACAGCAGATTTCTGTCCTTCCTTACCCTCTGGTAAGGACTATTCCCAGCTTTCCTCCAGAAGGGCTGGAAACACCCTGGGTTTGAATCAAAGCTGAGCTGTTCACCTGAGTTTATAAGTCAAAGCACTAAAAAAACCAAAAAACACCAAAAAACCCTGAGGTCACCTAAAAAGAGACATGAGAAAAGACATCCCTGAAACCACGACAGCCAACGCTGGCAGTTCCAGTTGTTTTCATGGATTTACACCCGGTTTTGTTCCTTTCCCACCTTTTCCTGGCTGTGCAGGGTTCCACTGAGGATGAACAGCACATGACTAAAGGCACCTCCTTAATTGAAAGCCAACATCACCACCTGCTGCACTGCCTGGAAAAAACAACCGTAAGTAGGACCAGAACCCTCCCGTGTCCAGGGGTGTTTGTGCCCCAAATCCTCCCGTGTCCTGGGGGTGTCTGTGCCCGGGACAGACCCGGGGATGCTGCTTCTCTCCCCGGGACACCCACAGCACCCCCAGATCCTGCTGGTTCCCCAGGATGGGGAATCCTGCTGCCTTCCCAAGTGGAAGCTGTCAGTGATTCCAGACTTGGAGTCTGCTCACCAGGGAATAAAAATAATAATCTTTAGCCCTTCCTATGGCATGGAGCAGATGAGCTCGCTCAGGAGTGGGAAGGTTGCAGGTTACAAAAGCAGGGAGTTAACCTCAAAGCCAGTAAAACAGTTCCCAAAATGTGATTTCTCTGTTCATGTTGTGCAAGTGTTAGAGTGAGAGTTTTATTTTTCATTAAATGACTCTGCATGCAGAGGTGTCTTGGAACGTTTCAGGTATTTATTGGATACATATATTTTACTTCCAAGTTTATATAAAAGGTTCTGCAGTGAAGGAACACATTATCTATAAATGTGATTCATTCTAGAAAGAGTGGAGAGGTTAACACTTGAAATATTCATGCCTTTTTCTATCTGCATCCATCATCAAATGTACTTTTGATTTCTGACTCCCAAGAGCTTTCTCTTAGACAAATCACCTCCATTTCCATAGTTTGGTTTGTGCTGAAATAACTCCACTTAGGCCCCAGCAACCCCCTGGAAGATGATGAGTGGTTAATTGCAGTGAGTCCAGTTGGTTTGTCCCCATCACCTCCCAAAGTCACCATTCCAAGGACAGGGAACTGATTCTTCCTCTATCAATGACTATTGAATTTATTTTATAAGCCTCATCTTGTCTTGATTTCCAGTGAATTTGGATGTTATGTAACAAGCAGATATTTCACAATCTGACTCTTCAGGTTAGAACTTTATGCTTGAAAGCTTCGACCCCAATTTCTCAAGAACACTTTCATTTGGAAACTTCAACAAACCGGCTGAAGCAAACAAATGCTGACAACCCCACCTGAGGCTCTGCCCGTGGCTGATCCTGACTTTGCAGAGGTTTATAAAAACCCTGACCACTGCATGGGGTGGGAGAACATCCCTGGAAATGCTGGAAGTGCCGTGGCCAAAGCCCCTCCTGGTTTGTGGTTGTATTCACCTCCCACACTGCCACAGACTGCCTCCAGCACATCAGCCCACTCAGACACTCAGGGGCTGGAAATGTTCCAAACATTGCTTTTTTTTGGCAAAGAACAGCAATAATGGCAATATTTTTATTAAATTAGAGGGAGAATCTGCACAATGCTGAATGTGTCTCCCCCCATGTTTCTCAGCCAGTTCCATCAAGTCCCGTAGCAAGTTTGGGTTCTGGTCTAAAATTATCAATCAAAACAGTTCAGTCATGTATGGAAATTCTGTAGTTCACATCATTTGCTGAAATACTGAGCAACAGTTTCCCTGCAAGAACTTTAAATCACAGTAAAAGAACTTCTAAATACTGAAGAGTCATTTTGTGACCAAGTTGCAGGAATGGAATGAGGAATGTACCATGGTTGCAAACTTGTTTCAATGGGCAATTCACCTTTCCTTAAGCTAGGCAGAAGGATTCTAAAAGTCCATTTATTGTCATGGTACCTGCAGTCATCCCCAGCATCCAGACTTGCAATGGAAGGGCTGTGAATGGCTCAGAAATCTGGAGTCAGATGAGAAAGTGACCCTAAGGTCCCTCTGGCAGAGGTCACTTTGTCACAGGGCAGTTGGTTCAAACAAAAGGAGGTTTTTTCAGCTGGTACCAACTCCCAGATCAAGTATGGGCATTCACATGTCCCGTTTGCTCCAGATGCTGAGCACATCAAACCCAACCCTTCCACCCAGACCTTCCTTCTGTGTCTGCACAGAAGATGACCCCAAGCCACCCCCATTGGTGAGCCAATGCAATTCCAACTGGGCAATTGGGAATCAGCAGCTGAAACTTTGCTTTCCTTTGCCTTCAGCTCTCAAAAGATCAAAGTGATGAAGTTGCTAACAGTTTTGTTCCATTTCCAAGAACATTGCAAGCCTCAGTGTGAGAAGGAAGGAACAAAAGTGTCTGGTTCAGCAAGGTTTGGTGCAGAGAAGGTCTGGTTGCCCATTCAAACCTGAACTGCTGGAATGCTGAGGCAACAGATGCAATGCTGGGACTGATCTTCTGGATGCCAGAATGGACAATCAATTGTGTTCTTATCTTTTGTTGGCATGTTGTCCCGTAGGGATTGTCCTATCTTGTGGATGATCCCCTGTTATCTGTACGAACTTCCACCACCAAGGTATTTCCTTTTATTTAATTCAATCTGTGCTCTCTGTGCTGTGTCTGCAGAGTCTTTGCTTCCTTTCTCGTTCCTGGTCTTGTCCTTGGGACCTCGTGCACGTGGCTTTTTTTGGCTGTTGTGCTCTTGTTTCCTGTGAGGGTTGGTAGTTGGTCCAGTTTAAACTGGTGGCTGCTTTTGTTTCCCATCCTTTCTGATCCTTTCTGCTGAAGGACTGGATAAAGTATGTTCACCTGGCTGTTGATGCACACACATACTTTCTTTCAGAATTTCTTGTTCCATAGCACAAAACCTCTTCACAGATTCAGCTTTCTGAGTTTCCTTTCCCTGTAAACTCCCCACTCTCACCTTCCACTTTTATTTCCACCCAGCTGGTAGCACCCAGTGACCTGCAGAGGTGCTTTCCATCCACATGGGCAGCATCCTGCAACCAAACTGTCCAGGTGGTCACACAAACACAAGGCAGTCCTGTCCCCAAGGACAAAGAGAGAGGAGCCTCAATCCCCTCTTGGGGATACAGGTGGTATTGCAGGTGTTTTGAAGCCACCTCTGGAATCCAAACACAGAAAAGAAATTGATACATGAACCATCTCAGACCAAATAAGCAAGTCCTGCCTTTGTCACTGCAACAGCTTCCTGAGGCAGGAGAGCAGCATCTCCTGGTTGCAGTGACTGGAAGGACAGGACAGTTTCTTTGAAAGATCTGCCCAGTGCAACGATTTCCAGGCACGGAGGCAGAGAGCATCTCACCTAGAGATGGAGCTGACACATCCCACTGCCCCAGCAAGAGCTGATGTTAGAAACAAAAGCTCTGTCAGGCCAGAGCTGCTGCTGTGCCCAGAGAGTAAAACCCTCTTCTTCTCCCTGCCAGAACCACGAGTTCATAGACGAGCAGCTGTTTGAGCAGAACTGCATGGAGAGCTCCCTGCAGAACTACCCCTCCTCCCGGAGCCCCTCCTTGTCCAGTCACCATGGGCTGAGCACCTCCTGCTGCTCCCGGAGGCACAAGAAGAGCTCCCACCTCCCCAACTCCAGCCTGCCAGCCACTCGGCTCCGCAGCATGCAGGAGCTCAGCACCATCCACATCCAGTGCAGCGAGCAGCCCTCCCTAACCACCAGGTACAGTAAGGAGGTTCTTCCTGCTGACCCCTGCATGCCGACCTCCCCGGGGCATCATCCCGCTGGCTGAACCCTGCGGGGTTGTTCTCCAGCCGGGGAAGCATCTTTTGTTTCCCTCCTCCTAATGCCAGCCCAAGGGAAGGGGCTCCCAGCTGGTCCAGGGAGAACCAGGGCAGAGCTGGCCCCCAGTGCAGCTTTTCTCTGGCCAGTCTGGGCACAGAGGAATGAATTCCAGCTGAAATCTGCCTGAATTCCACTGAATTCCAGCTGAAATCTGCCTTTGAAGTGCTAATCACACAGCCAGCAGCCCCCAGCTGGGAGCCACTCACCCAAACTGGCACAGCCCAGCTCCCAGTAGCCCAGTGTTTCCAGGTCCTTACTGGGAGAAGGCAAAACCAACCAGCTGAGCAGTGTCTGCCTGCAAAAGCTGTTGGAGAGCTGCAGAGCCCACCAGGGACCCCCAGGTCACTGATTTCCATTGTCCTGAAGTCTAAATTGCAGCTGTGAGCATCCAGCACCACCGGGAAAGTAATAAGGAGGAATTTCACTTAGTAGCTGTCACCTTAAAAGGCTTCAGTGACCCAGCTGAGGAAGTGTCTCAACAGAAAGTGTTGAAATTTCTATTTTATACATAACTTGCTGAAAAAAAAAAAATCTTTCTTCACAGTATCTCTCTTGCAAATATTAATTTGCTCCCTAACTCCCCCTCAGCCCATTAAGGCTCTTGTGCACTGGGCTGTTTCTGAACTCCCCATTCTTCTCCTCCCCACCCCTATCAAAGGGATCTGGAAACTGAAACAAAGCAATTCCTGTGTGCAGAGACTGAGTTAGGGATGAATAAGCACAAAGCCAGTCCCTGGCTGGTGCAGTTTCAAGATGACAACAGTTTGAACCAGCACCTGAAACAGGAATTCAGGGAATGTCAACGATTCTGCCTATTTCTGTGGGTGCTAAATCAGATGCCAGTAATATTTTAAATGTCAACACTGTTTGTTATTTCACTTGCTTACCAAACTGTGTAAGAATGAGGAGAAAAAAAAGGGCTTTAAAGTTGTTTTTCATGTGGAACACAACTCACTGGGTGTGCTGGCTCCCAGGGGCAGAACCACCCAGTCCCTTGGTCTGCCCCACTCTCAGCTTGTGGCAGAGGGAAGGGGGAGCAGAAAGGGCTCTGCCAAAAAAAAAATAAAAATAAAAATATAATCTTGGGATGCTTGAGCCATCCCATCAAGAAACATCCCCTTGGTGAACAACCCTGAGGTAACAGCAATAGCTTTCTGAGTGGGAGCTTTACATTTTCAAAGGACAACTCTTGTGTTTAAAAATGAACATGTTGGGCTGGTAATAGCAGACTCCTGGAGCTGTGCAGATGCACAGAAATCAACCTATCATTTTCCCTCTGTAATTAATTATAGGATGCAATTGATGCAGATCTAATAAGAACTCTCCCAGCTGCCAGATCCCCGAAACTACTGCAGAGAGATGGAAAAAAAATAGAAAAGATGAAGGGACGGTGAATTTGAAAGAGGCATTTGAAATGCAAGGAAGACAACATCTCTGTCTCAGAAAGAACTACCTGTGCCCTGAAAAGAGGCAGTATTCAGGATTTATTTAGATGTCCTCTTAATTAAACTAGAATTATGCAAGAATGAGATGGAAACATAGAACGATTTGCCCTGTGAAAAGCTGTATCCTGACCAGGGGGAATATTAAAAAGCTTAGTGTAATCTGGGTAAAAATAAATGATGCCTTGCAGGAACAGGGAGAGCATTTAAGCAGAGCCTTCTGAATATTTCAGTGCCCACAGCTCAGAGGAATAAGGTCCTGATTGAGAACATCTTCCATCCCCATCCTTCCTCCTGCCTGCTTTAGAAACAAAACCGAAAAAAACCCCAAAAAACCCAAACCCAACAACAACCAAATACTAAACTTGTTTTCTAGTCGTTCCAGCCTCAACATGAAATCAGATGATGGGCTGAGACCAAACTGCAAAGCTGCTCAGATAACCACAGCCATCATCAGCATCCCCACGCCGCCAGCGCTCACCCCCGAGGGCGAGAGCAGAGCCCAGCCCGGCAGCCCCGGCCACTCCACGAACATTCCCACCACCACCACGAGCAACATTGTCAAGGTCTCTGCCTTGTAGGATGTCTCATGCACAGAAGGAGGCTGGAAGACCGGTGCCCCTCTCCCTCCACACCTCCACGTTCCTTTTCCTTGCTGCAAATTGTGCCTGGATGGACCGAGCCGACGTTTCGCCATCGCATCAGCAACGCAGACCTGACGTGGCAGCTTCCTCCAGACTCCTGATGTGAGGAAGGGGGAGGAAAGGCAGGAGAAGGATGGTTAAAGGAAAAAAACCTGCATGGAGAGCCACGGCAGAGGGTAAAAACCACCCGTGGAGGCCAGAGGGACAGAATCATCACGGCAAGGAGAGAGCCAATAAAGGAAACGGAAATACAACACTGTGTATTGCAGCACCTTTTCCAAGGTTTTTAATGGATAATATTTATTCATGAGGAAATGACTGAAAAGGTGAAAAACAATGGATTTTGTGAATTTTTTCTCTTCGTGGAGCAGAACCTTTAAACCAACCAAAACTTCACGATTTTTTTTCTTTTATAGGAAAAGATTTAGACCAAGGAGCCACCTGTCACCAAAACCTCTCTCCATTCCTCTGTGTGTGTGAGTGAGTGTGCAGCAGAACCACCCAGAGCAGCACCCACTGCCAAGAGCAGAGCACCATCCCACCACTGGGTGCACAGCAGGGAAACACCAACACGTGTGCACACACACACACACACACACACACACACACCTCCATCTCACCCTGGTACTCTTTATTTAGACTATTTTGTATCCGCCTTTTAAGTCAATACAGTGCAATTGCAAACGGTGTGTTTGTCTGCTAATTATTGTCTGTGAGAACATATTTGTGGAGAAAAAAAAAGACAAAAAAGACAAAAAAAAAAAAAAAAAAAAAAAGAAAGGACAGGCTTTAGTAGAGTTTTAGTCCCACATGGGTATCTGCTTTCTATTTTTGTTATCACTTACCTGTCGGAGTGTGGCTAGGCTGCCAGTTCTGTATTTTTAAAAAGGAAAAAAAAAAAAAAAAAAAGGTAGGACTCTTTTTTTAATACTGTACACACAAATGGCAAGGAATGAGCAAGCACTGAACTCAGCTGCATCAAGTGGTCATGAGTCTAACCGAGGTTTCTTGTAATGTATGCCCATGCTTTTTTATTTTTGGTTTCTATATGGACGTTTCTTTGCTAGCACTGGACAGACAACCCACTGTAAATAGTAGCCAAATAATGTCTGGATCTATACTTGATAATAACGAACCCCAGAGCCAAACACCTTGCATGGACAGAGAGGTATTTGGCTTTTTCACAGTCTGAGGGCTCCAGGTGTCACATCGATGGCTTCTGGGATGCACAGGTTTTAGGGTTAGGCTAAGGCAGCAATTTCAGTTCCTCAGTCCCAGCACAGGATTTTTGGCATGCATCCACCTGAGAAGGGGGAGCAGTTCTAGAGTTTGGAAAACATTTGATAAAGGGTGGTACAGACAGGATTTTCTTTTTTCTTTTGCAGTTCTACCTTTTGTCTGGGAAATGTCCTGCACTTGTAACCAACCAAACCCTGAGGTAACACCAAGGCACTGCCAAGCAGCTGAGACTCCTACCACGGAGCTGTGGTCAGGCCTAGCACCTCTCTCTAGGAATTACTTATTTTAAGGAGTATTTTAAGGCCCTGAAACATAACTGATTTTTCTCCCTAAACACAGTAACTTTTCTTTTCCATCCTGCCCTTCCCAATCCCCTGCTGCGGGGCTGTGACCCAGGGAGGGCAGCGTGAGGACCAGTGTCCCCAACCTTGTCACTGTCCCAGCTCCTGTGGGGCACAGATGCCTGAACAGCCCCAGGACAGCCCTGAACCCACCCCCAACAGCCTGGAGAGGATAAGGAAACATTTCAAGTGTCTGTTTCTCACCAACACTCAAGTTAAGAACTCCTCACAGCATGCTTGAGGCCGAGACAGCAAACAGATAACTTTCTTTTTTTTTTTTCCTTAACATCTCTCCCAGTCTCTCCTGCTGTACTATTTATATACACACATACACGTAGAGTGAATAGACACCTGTACAGATAGATAACTAAACCTACATGCTGACTTCAGTGTCTAGCTAGCAGCCTGCTTTGCCAGCACTCCTGAGCCCCCAGTCCATGGGGTGTGCTCAGGGGGCTGATGCACCAACCCCACAGCCTCCTTAGACATCTACAATATCCTAGGAATAGTAGGGCTACAGCTAAGCCTTCAGCATAGCACCAGCTTATAGCAATTTACTCCAGAGCTGTAATATGTTACCCAGAACTATGCTTAGTCCTGTTTCAAATGACTAAAACGCTCTGCCTTGCTGCTTCCTGTAGGAGGTTATACTGCAGTTAATCTTACCATTACTGACTTTTCCTTGATGTTTTAATCTAATCTTTCCTTTGCTTTGATTTCGTTACTTGTTGTCATCTGCTCCCCATCTGAACACCCTCCCAGATCAGAGCCCTTGCCCTGCACCCCCCTACCCCTGATTCAGCCTGGCACAGAGCGAGGGTCGGTGCCCCCCGTGCTGCCAGGACACAGAGTCCCTTCCAGTGCTCACAAATCAGTGATTACAAAGAGTCAGGGGCTCCCCAGGGATTCTCAGAGCTGCCTTTCTTCCTCCTGACTCACTGTGGAGTGGCAAACGAGCCACTTCATCTCCCTGCACCCAGTTCTTTATCTGTAAATAGCAATCAGGGCAGCCCTTGGCTAAAGCACCACTGGTGCATTTAATTGCCATCAGTCCAAGTGGGGTTTTTGGAAAATAAAACAATCAAATAAGCAGGGAAGAAAGCCAGTCCTTGGGGATTCTGGCGGGCTGGCTCAGATTGCCAGGGCTGCCATGGCCTTTGTTCTCTTCTCCAGAAGAGGAATCATTGTTTTCCTTGCCCAAAAACCTGGGGCTTTGCCTCTTCTGCCATCAGCTTAGCAGGTGCTGGCCCAGGCAGTCAGTACCTCAGCACAGACTTTCACTGGGTAAAGACAGACAAAATTAAGGAGGTCTGAGCCTGGCAGAACAGGGCTAAAATATCTATTTTAATGGAGGCATTAGCTCCCTTTACAAGCTGATGTGAAGCAGACTGAGTGATGCTCCCAAAAAGCATCTGGATAGAGGCTTGTACAGAAGGTGCCCAGCACATCCTCATCATGGGAGCTCTGTGTGAGTGGCCATGGGACAGCACAGAACAGAACCCAGAACCCAGAGCCATGAGCAGGGGCTGGGGGAGCATCCCAGAGCACAGGGAAAAGGGGAAAGCTCTGGCACAGGGGGAGGTGGGGACAGCACTGCAGACACTCCCTGGGACAAGAGAGGGAGGGAATCAGCTTTACCACCCCACAAGGCTCTTGCTAACCTTTAACTAACAACTTACAAACCATTGCTGAGCTAAGGGCAACTCAATCCTGGAAACTCCTAGCCCAGAAGGGGAGGATTCGGCCCATTCTCTCCAGCAGTCCCCAGCTCTGCCCTGTCTTTCCAGCATCCCTTCCCCACTGAGATGGGTCCAAAAACCAGCAC
The DNA here is from genome assembly GCF_003957555.1 of Calypte anna. Lineage (NCBI taxonomy): Eukaryota > Metazoa > Chordata > Aves > Apodiformes > Trochilidae > Calypte > Calypte anna. Next base: position 1,845,644 of record NC_044271.1, read on the forward strand.
CTACCTGCTCAGTCCTGATGGAAATGGGAAAGGGGCTTCTAGAGGTGTGGGCTACCTGCAGGAACAGCACCCAGGAGGAAGGGGAGGTTCTGGTGCTGGTCTGAAAGGCAGGGGGTACAAACCAGCCTGGGTGGCAGGGCTGCTCAACAAAGCATCAGTAGGATGGTGGCAGTTCATTCCAAAAGCCTTCCCACTAATTCCTTGTGGCTTTTTATAGGTTTTGAAAAGTTCATTAAAAAAAAAAAAGGAAAAAAAAGGAAAAAAAAAAAAGATAAAGCCAGATTTTTTTTACAAAAAGCAAATAAAAGGGGATTATTTTTTCAGTCTTTCATTAAGCAATATTAAATTATCAAAGGAGCAACACTTTTTTCTGAGCATTTTGTTTCCTTTCTAAAGCCTTTTCTGAGGGAAAAACATACTTTCAGAGATTTTCACCATATCCTATCAATAGCTGTGCTCTCTTCTCACCTGGCACTGGGCTGCTGATAGAAGGAATCACACCTGGCTGGCAATGATGAGAAATGCTTTTCATACCCAAGCTTTGGCTTCCATCTACTCCTTCTAAAATCCACCTTTTTCTTTCCTTTACCTTGAAAATCTTCAGGGCACTCATACAGAAGAGGCCAGAGATAACACATCTTGGTACCAACTGCTAATTCAGAATATAATCCATCCTCCAGTAGCACAAGATCCATAAATACAATATATTGCATTATTTTCTCTAGATTAAATTCCAAATTCTCCAAGGACAGGACTCCCACTGCTTCCCTGGAGAGCTTATTCCAGACTAATAGATCTCAGTGTCAAGGATTTTTCCCCTGCTGTTTAGCCTTAATGCTTGCCTTGTTTTTTCCTCTCTTGCTGCCATTACACTCCCTTGCACAAAGTTAAATTATTCTCCTTTCCACAGCTGCCTACAAGCATAAGAGGAATCTAAAACCTCCTGCAGCAAATTCTGACGCCAGAGGCTATATTTATCTGTCAAATAATTATGATTGTTAAAGCTGAACAGGGGAAAACATAAACCCAGTAACACACATGGCTGCAGTGTGGAATAAAGCTAATGGGTAATTCAAAATCCATCCTTCTTTAGCAGCCAGAAACAGTGAATTCAACTCACCACGACTTGTTTAAAGTGAAACAGCTGATTCTGTTCTAGTCCTGCAGCCCAGCACTGCTCATTCTGCTTAAGGGGTGCACAGGTAAATCAGATTAATTTATTTTATTAAAATAACTTCTTGTTCTCCAATACTTTAAGGAGCTGCACTAGACTTCAGAGCTCAAGTTTCTAGGCTTCACATTTAATGATCCCATAATGGCTTCATCTCTCTAAAACTCTGAGAGCAACCAGAAAGCAGCTGCAGATGGATCAGGGCTGGCAGAGGCAGCACCAGGAACCTCTCTGCTCCAGCCCTGATTCATTCTCTGGATGAATCACTCAGTGGCCTCAAAGAAGCCATTTCACCTCTCTCTGCCAGTTACAGAACCTGTGTAGAATTTAACACCTCCTCTTTCAATAAAATAATCCCAATTGGTGATGAAGACTCAGAACCCCCCAGAGGAAGTGTCCCAGGAGTGCTGCTGCTCACCTCCAGAATGCAGGAACTGGGCCAGAAAACTTCAGGTGGATCAGTCAAAAAAAAAAAAAAGATCAGGTGACAAAGAGCTTGTGAAAATCCCTTCCTGAGTTTCGTTTCCAGTCTGTGTGTGGCTCTGTGTGTGATGTGTGCTCGTGTTCCTTTGCCTTTTGGTTGGAGTGCAGGGCACAGCAGGCACAGAGCTGCCTGGCTCAGACCTGAGCCACCACACTGGATGCTCCTCTCTGTTCTGTTGCAACCACAACTGGGAGCTCCCCCTGGCTCCTTGGACCAATGAAGTATCTTACAAAGTGTGTGTGATGGTATATTTTTGATAAACCAGTAAGGCATTCCAATGCAATGGTGTTTCCTTTAGGAGTTTTATGTTATAAGAAGCTCTCAACCTTATTATTTTCTATTTTCGTACTCTCAATGGGCTTTGCTTACAAACATCAGAGGACAGATACAAAATGTACTGTATACAACTGCAGGTAGCTTCATTTGAGAACAACTTTCTAGAAGAATCAAGTTTCCTGTTGTCTTCTTTTGGAATTGTAGTGCATATGTTGAAACTTGTAATATCATTTACAGTATTGAGTCTTGTGCCACTGCTGTACCTGATGTATCCAATCTGGATTAAACAGAGTATGTGCCACAAATACCACCATGATGCTGTAGATTTCTTCTAAAAAAAAAAAAAAAAAAATCCTGGGAGGTTCTTTTGGAGAACTTTGGGTATGGCCTAAGCCATTCAAGTTGGATTTAAATACCAAGAACTCCTTCTGGAGCAAGCAGGACTGCAAACAGAGAGATGAGAGGAGCAAGGGCACCTCCTGCAGGATCCTTGTGAGCACCAAAAGCTGCAACAAAAGTCATCTTGAAATCTTGATCACATCCTTTTCAAACCATGCAGACAAAACCTAAGTGAGAGCCCTCCCTGGGGTGACTTGGGACACAGCAGGAATAGGGCAGGAAAAAAAGGCAGAAAAAGGACTTCCTCTGCTGAGATTGTTCTGAGATTTAAGGAGCACACCTTATGCCTTTCTTCGGAAAGGAAATCTCATTTGGACAACTCCCTTCAAGCCCAATCTTGCATTCTGTGCAGCAGAGGGACAGCTCATTGCAGCCACAAACCAAGTGGGAGCTGCTCTCATCCCAACCACATCAGCCAAGTGTCACTTAAAAGCATGGCTTTAAACTTCCAGCAATCCTTAAGCAGAACCTGAGATGGCTGATGAGGTGGCCTCTAACCCCCACACAGACCCCCCCTGCTCTCCTGCAGTGAAGGTTGGCACCCACTGGGGGCCAGCACTGGCCCAGCTGCAGGAAGCCACCCAGCACCCACTGCACCTCTCACTGGGGCTCAGCCCATCTCAGGATTTTCCTGCCCAGGGAGGACACTCTGAGCTTTGCAGTATTTCCAGCCCCATCACTGCACAAGAAGGTCCAAACCACTGCCAGGGACACCACAGGATCTGCACAGGGAGTCTGGCAAGAATTATGAGGAAGGCCCAGGCAGCAAGTGATTTATGTAAGCTGAGGGAAAGCTGAGATATTGTACTGGCTTGGAAGCTGCCAAAAGGGAGCAGCCAAGCAGCCCTGAAGACACCCAAGGGAAGCAGGGAGTCTCTGGCAGTGCAGCTCCCAGCAGGGAGGGAGCAGATTTTATAAAGGAAATTCCCTCTATACTTTGCTCAAGGAAAAAAAAAAAAAGGAATCAACCAAAACCTTCAGACTGATCTGCTCTGGTGAACTTTTGAGAACAAAAAACAAGCTGAAAAAAACCCCTAAAATCTCTTTATGATCCCAAATAAATTTAAGCTTAAGTTTCAAAGTCTGCAGACAACCTCGAGCCCCAACCCTGAGCCAGCCAGGACTCCCTCTTCCTGCTTCATGACAGCTACACACAAAGCACTGCAACCCCAACAGCAAACACCAATTAGTTTTATACTAACAGGTAATTTCATTCCTAATTAAAGCTTTCCTGTAAGTGTGGCAAGTCTGATATTGCTGCACCCAGAGGGACAGACCAATTATGATTGCTGCACATTTTCTAGATAATTAAACCATCCTCTCCTGCACACCTAGCCACAGAAGTGTTATTTATATAATGTTAATTAACTGGATTGAAATTAGCAATACAGGCATGAAGTTGCAGGCTTAATTCTGCCACTTTACTGGTATCTATTCAGTGCCTCTTTAGTAAGGGAGTTACAGAAAACAGGACGATGTCCAACTCTAAACAGACACAGTGAATTCACTCAAAATTCACACGAGTCTGGCAAATAAAACTGGGGTTGGTTTATATCTTCTCTTTACTGATACCTGGTATTTAAGTGGCTGCCTTTTATCTTCCTTTGTTTACTTTGTAAAGATTACAAGTGACCAGCCAGCTGCCTTTCATTTCCTTTTATTAACAACTTGTGGCAACACCATCAGTGGAATGAATATAAAACATTTACCCAGACACAGCTCACTTACAGAAAGGACAACAACATTTTCCTCCTATGTTAAAGAAGGTTTGTTCCTATCTGCCAATGCCCTCCAGCAGGGTCATTCCATCAATCCCCATTTTTCAGCAGCTCCTGGAGGTAGATGGAGTTGAGGTGGTAGGCATTCATCCAGCTGAACTGTCTGTAACTCTTCCTGTAGTGAGCCACTGCCTCGTAGTAGCTTTGCCATGCCTGATAGTAAGATTTCCAGTAGTTTTTGTAACTCCAAGCCTCCCCGGGAACACCATCATCCCAAGAGCTGCAGGAGCAGCAGTTATCTTCAGTTTTCCTCCTGGCAGGACCAGGGAGTTGATGGTTCTGGTTTTTCTTTTGTTTAGCATTTTGTTTCAGAACCTTCTTTTTCGTTTGGTTTGGCTTTGGGATTTGTGGCACCTCCTGAGGCCTCTCTGGTGCAGGACAGAAGGCTGCACCCCCCTGGCCCATGGTGGGGACAGAATTCTGCTCCTGAGCATCTGAAAATGATCCACAGCTTGAGTCACTTTCCCTGCTGAAGGAGGAAGCCCTGGAACTGTATGATCCATCACTGTCACCAGACACCTCATCATTTCCCATGGGCTCTGTATCTTCCACCTCCTTCCACTCCACATCCCCATTTCTGGGGAGCTCACCCTGTCCTCCCGGCCCTGAAAAGCTTCTTAATATTTCAACCTCCCTCTCCATTCCCTCTTTAATGAAATACTCATAGTCTTCAACAAATGCTGAGAAGCTCCAGGGACTGTTCTGGTGGTTTTTGAAAGAAGACAAGCATGGAATTTTGGGAAGACTCTTTTTTAAGGCCTCCTCATCTGGAGACTGAGTCTTCCCTTGTCCATCTCTTCTGGAGACACTTTTGACTTGATTCCTCTGCTCTGTGCAGCAATGAGAAGTCTGGGGGGCTTTGCCACCCTTCTCAGGGTTTGCAGAATTTGTGCACTTTATCTGCTTTTGCTTCAGAGTCTTTTTTGGCTTTTCTGCTGAAGATTTATTAACTGGAGGACTAGAAAGAGGCCAAGGTGCTTCTGAAGAGCTGCTCTGGGCAGGCTGCAGTGCTGGCTCCTCTGGTCTAACACCCCCAGTGTCAGAAGAGACTGAGGCACCTGCACACCCAACAGGTTTGACTTCTACATCCCCATCTTCAAACTGCTCCATCATCCCAGGAGGAATGGGCTCTGCTCAGAAGGGAAACAAGCAGGCACTCAGGTAAGCACATCCCTCTCTCTAGCAGTGCCAAGTAAAGCTTTGCAAAATTGCAGAGATGTTCAGACATGGTCACTTAGGGCTACAAACTGACCAGTTCTCAAAAAGCTCAAGTAGCCAGAATATTTTCTTTATAGAAGGCAACAAAAAGTTGATCAAGACAAACACCACTGCACTACTTGTCCCCTATATTTCTATCCTATTTAAACAGTCAAAACAAATAGAATTTATGCAAAACAATAAATGCTGTATTTCTAGCAGAGCAGCTTCTGCCAAAGCAAAGGCAGCAAACTCCTTCCTTTTCCTACTGCATCTTACAGACTGAGAAAGGCCCAATGCTGGATTTGTGGAGCTGCAGCCATGCAGCTGATGAAGCAACAGCTGGGTGCAGAGTTCCACAGCTCCTGCTGATTCACACACCTGCAGCTGCTACACAAGTACTCCTTAGTGCAGAGCAGGACAAACCTCTACCAAAATTAATGCAACTTCAGCCAAGCAGACACATGTCAGTTCTTTGTGGACTCAACCTGAAGCTCTGCATAAAAACAACCCAACCAACAAGCCCAGAGCTGCATTCAGAGGACAGAGCAGAGAGCTCTGCAGGACACACCTGGCAGAGGGAGCAGCTGAAGATTACACTTCTGAGCGATCTTCATCATCAGGTTCTCCTCCTCCCCACGGCAGCAGTAGGTCACAGACAGGCCTAAAGTTCCTGTGATGATGCAGAGCAGAAAGTGCAGTTACCTCCCCAGGGCCAGGGCAGCCCCTGCACCCTCCAGACCCCCCAGCACTGCTCCTACCAAAGCGCCCAGCCCGGCCGATGCGGTGCATGTAGGTCTCCCAGTCCAGGGGCACATCCAGGTTGACAACCAGGTTGACTTTCTCAGCATCAATTCCACGAGATGTCTTGGGGAAGGGAGAAGGGGAGAAGAGGAGAGAGAACTCACTAAAATGCTGAACAGACCTTTAAAGACAGACAGCACGCTGGGGAGTAACTGCTGGTTACAACTCCCGAGTTTCAGAGTGAGAATAAATCCCTCACAGAGCCCAAGGCACAAGCTCTGTCAGCACTTTTATGCTCCATACAATTTTCCAAGCCCAATCTGAGGTTCTGGAGGGATTTTTCATACACCACTGATGGATGTTATAAAACACCAACTCACCAAGTCTGTGGAAATCAGAACCCTGCAGTGGAACTGCTTTAATTTAGCCATGGCATCAAGCCGTTGGTTTTGGTTCATGCTGCCTACAATGAGAAGAATTAAAAGTGAGATTCCATCCAAACTGCTTTGGGAAGCTGGGGGTGAGGACAGAAATAAGGCTGAAACTTCCTCAAGTTCCAAGTGAGTAAGCAAGGAACAAAACAAAAGCTTGAGATCTGTTAGAAAAATAATTCTTTTGCTCATTTTAAAGAGAAAACAACGATCATAGAATCACAGAATCATAGAATTGGCTGGGTTGGAAGGGACCTCAGAGATCTGGGAGTCCAACCCTTGAACCACCGTTGTGCTAGACCATGGCACTGAGTGCCACATCCAGGCTCTTTGGAAAGATCTCCAGACACGGAGAATCCACTACTTCCCTGGGCAGCCCATTCCAATGCCTGATCACCCTCTCCAGAAAGAAATTCTAATTTCCAACCTAAACCTCCCCTGGCACAACTTGAGACCCTGCCCTCTTGTCTTGCTGAGAGTTGCCTGGGAAAAGAGCCCAACCCCCCCCTGGCTCCAACCTCCTTTCAGGGAGTTGCAGAGAGTGATGAGGTCTCCCCTGAGCCTCCTCTTCTCCAGCCTCAACACCCCCAGCTCCCTCAGCCTCTCCTCACAGGGTCTGTGCTCGAGTCCCTTCACCAGCCCAGTTGCCTCCTTTGGACCTGATGTGGATACCTGAGCCCCCTGACTGCAGACAAGTTTTACATAAACTGCATTCCCAAGAATTACTGCTTCAACCTGCAAATGTGAGTAACCTTCACAAACAACCCAATGCCCTTATCTGCACATCCAGAAAAGCTCACGAACTAACTGAAAAGAGGCAGCTAAAGCAATTAAAAGTTAACTCCTAAAGATCTACAAGGATTCAAGGGATTTCTGAGTTCTCTCACCATGCAAACCAAGACTTAAAATGATTTTCCTGTGTGAGGTGACATTTCTGCACAACACCAATAGCATCAGACAGTCCCTAAGACACTTACCTGAGATGCACTCAGCAGGGAAGCCTCTGGATGTCAGTATTTCTGCAAGATGTTGAGCCCTGACAGAAACAATGAAAAGCCACAAATAAAACCCCAGCCTCAACACCCCTGAGCACTTCCCAGGCCACTCCTTACAGCCTGGGACCACATTCCCAAACTCCCACTTTCACCTTTTTGCCTCAGAAAGTCACCTCACAGGGAGAACAGGACACACAGACACCAGGTCTGCCTCTGCTGGAACTGTGCAGGAGGCACCCTCATCCCAAAGCATTCCTTTCTTTTACTCCATCCTGCACTCCCCTGGCTGCATTTCAGGAATTCTGCATCCTGGGATTCCACACTGCTTGGAGAATCCCTCTGGGAGTTTATCCCTGACTCCACATTACAGCCACTGCTTTCAAACATCCTTTTTGCAGCTTTTATTTCAAATTCATTACCTGCTGTGCAAGTTGGAGAAGACTAAGGCTTGGTTGAATGGAATCTTGCTGAACAACTCCTGCAGGTGCTGGGATTTTTCCTCAAATGTTTTGTGTGGAAGGGGATGGGAATTCACAATTTTGTAATACTGCTTCAGCCCTGAGCAGGAAAACAGAGAATTATCAGATGAAAAGCTTCCATAACACAAGCAGAGTGCTGTGCTGCTGACAACTGGTGGCACTGCAGCTAGAGCAAAACCTGACATTCCAACAAGCACACAGGTGCCAAACACAAACAGGAGGAATTTCTTGTAAGATTGAAAGATTTTTTAACAGGTAGAAAGAAAAAAAACAGAGTTCCATTCATCACTGGTGTTTTAAATACATCAACACTGGGAATAAACACTTCAAAAACAAACAGTCCCAGCTGGGGAGGGAAATGATGATGAATCCCAAACTTTAAGGGCACATATTTGATTTTTTGTGTGTTTTTTGTGTGCTTTTCTTAATCCACTGATAACAACACCACCATAAGTGAACTCCTTACCAATGAGACTGGGATCAGTAGGGTTCAACCTGACAAACGTTGGCTCTCTCATGTACCTGGTCAGAGCATCAGCTAATGATTCAGGGTAAGTGGCTGAAACTGCCAGCATCTGCTTATTGGCTGGCAGTGAGGAGTAAATCCAGCTGTGAGGCAAAGAAACAACAGTCACTAAGAAATATCTTGGTGATTGATATTGATAAACTCACAAGATAAATGTTTTCCTTACTTGATTTGCTCCTGAAAGCTGCCTTCTTCCAGCAGCTTGTCTGCTTCATCAAGAATGAAGAGCCTGATGCTGGCTGTGTTCAGGTAATCCAACTCTATCAGCTGCTTGATCCGGCCTGGAGGGGAAGGAAAAAGTAAAATGAACTTAAAAAATATTCACTGCAAAGTTTCTAACGAGATATTTTGTCTTTCTCTTTAAAAATCATTTTAACAAGCCTTAAAAAGATGCATATTTGGAATAACCTCTCACTAAGAAAATGGATCTAAACATCTCTGGGACCAATCTTTGAGCATATTGCTATTTATTGCTATTAAAACCCCCCCAGCAGAACACCCCCGAGTCCCCAGGCAGCAGCTACAGAGTGTCTGAAGCACAAGGGAGCTGATCCCCACCTGGGGAGCCCACTGCTATGTGGCACTTCTTGAGCCTGGCTTTGTCCTGGTTCAGAGGGGTCCCCCCGATGAAGACGTGGCACTCCAAGCCTTCCATTTTAATCCCAATCGTGGTGATAACCGCGTGGATCTGCACGGCAATCTCGCGGGTGGGAGCCAGGATCAGGATCTGGAAGAGCCAAGGGTGACACCAGAGCTGCAGAACGGGGCTGAGGATCAAAACCCAGCGCCCAGACACCACAGTTTCAGAACCTTTGCCTGGCAGGCGATGCGAACGCCTTTTCCCGGGACAAAGAGCAACTTTCTGTACAAACCCAAAGCCCCGGGGCACCGGGAAGGCCGGGCCGGCTCTCACCTGCGTGGCGGGGCTGTCCAGCAGCACGGCCTCCAGGGCAATGGCGGAGAACACGCAGGTTTTACCGGTGCCGGACTTGGCCTGAACGATGAGGTCTGAAAAGAGGCGACCCGGGGGTTACGGGAGCCGCTCGGAACCCCCCGCCCGCCCGCCCGCGGTGTCCCCTTGGCCCCCGCTCACCCAGCCCGCAGCGCCCCAGCGGGATGGCCTTCAGCTGCACCGGGGACGGCCTGCGGAACCCCGCCGCCTCCAGCCCCGACAGCACCGGTGCCGACAGCAGCAGCGACCCGAAGTCTGCGGGGCCGCCGGGCAGCAGCACATCCCGGGTGCGGGGCCGGGGCCGGGGCTGCCGCTCCGCAACCTCCGCGGGCGCCGCCATCTCGGGACCGGAAACGGAGACGCGGGAGCACCGGGAGAAAACCCCAACGGCCGCCAGGGGGCGCCGCGCCGCCACCGCTGATTGGCTGGAGGGGTTGGGCGGGGCGAGAATGGGCGGTGCTTGAATGGGCGTGGCGCGAATGGGCGTGGCGTGAATGGGTGTGGCGTGGGATGGGTGTGGCGTGGGGTGGGCAGGGTGATGGATGGGAGGGGCGTAAAGGGGGCGGGGCGTGAGGAGGGGGCGCGGCGTGGAATCGGTGTGGCGTGGGGTGGGTGTGGCGTGGGTGATGGGTGGGAGGGGCGTGAATGGGCGGGGCGTGAGGAGGGGCGCGGCGTGGAATGGGTGTGGCGTGGGTGGGTGTGGCGTGGGGTGGGTGTGGCGTGGGGTGGGCGGGGCGTAAAGGGGGCGGGGCGTGAGGAGGGGGCGGGGCGCGGGGTGCTCAGTTTCGTGCTTTTTTCCCGTGAATATTTGAGTGTTTTCCCGTGAATCTCTGAGGCTCCTCAGGACAGGGGGGAACAGAGCTGCCCCCTCCCACGCGGGACAGAGCAGGGGGAGGGACAGGAGCTGAGGAAAGGGGACAGCAAGCTGCTAGGATTCGCTTGGCTCCCGTTATTTTCTAGTTTTGCAGTGGGTGTGGGTGTGGGTGTGGGTGTGGGTGTTGGTCCTCAGGGGGAACCGAGTCTCCAGCAGGGGATGATTATCCCTGGAGAAATCTGGGCAAGGAGACAGACAAAGGCACCTGGAGATAGCAAAGGTTTGGTCAAACCAGACCAACTCTCAGCAAGACAAGAGGGCACAAAGGGTCTCAAGTTGTGCCAGGGGAGGTTTAGGTTGGAGATTCGAAAGAATTTCTTTCTGGAGAGGGTGATCAGGCATTGGAATGGGCTGCCCAGGGAAGTAGTGGATTCTCCGTGTCTGGAGATCTTTCCAAAGAGCCTGGATGTGGCACTGAGTGCCATGGGCTGGGAACCACGGGGGGAGTGGATCAAGGGTTGGACTTGATGATCTCTGAGGTCCCTTCCAACCCAGCCAATTCCATGATTCTGTGATTCTATGAAACAGCCTCTCAGAACCCTCTAACTTGATGTGATCTGAACAGAGCCAGGAGAAGCCATTCCCACGGAGGGACAGAGCAGAGGTGACAGCACAGCCCCAGCACCCACCACCAGCACCCAATTCCCCTCCCGATTTCCTTCCCTCCCCTGAGCACCCCAGCACAACCCGGGAGGTTTGGGGATGTTCCCCGTGGGAGGATGCTGCCCCTGGGTATTTATTTCATTTTCCACAGGAGGCTGGAGGGGCAGATTCCAACCCCCCCAGTGTCTGGGTGCTGAGGGACCCTTTGCCACCACCACACCACATCCTGTGTCCCTCTGGTCCTGCCCCTTCCAGCGGGGCTGTGTCAGAATTAGGTCATGCTCCTGCAGCTCTATCAGTTGATCTCATTAAAGGTTTTGTGTCTCCCTGAGCCCTTATTCCCACACAACTTTGTTTTAAACTCTCGGTGTGCTCAGGGGGTGAGCAGGAATCCTCCTTTTACCCCAGTCCTGAATCCCCATTGCTGATGTTCCCGTGTCAGGAACCCCCAGCTCTGCTCTGCTCCCCCTTGCAGTAACTTCCAAAGGAACATTCCTGCACCAGCAGCCCTTGGGAATCTCATTTTCCTCTCCCAGATGTGTTTGGACGGAGCTGAACTTCCCCCAGTCCCTGCAGCACGTGTGAGTCACCCTTCAGAGGGTGCTGTTTGTGTTCACACTGCCATGGGAACCCAGCTTGTCCCCTGCCCCTGGCATTGCAGGGACACTCACTCTATATTTGCCACCAAAAACTGACCCCAAGCCCCCTCTGCATCAATTTTCCCTTTGGATAAAGAAGAAAGCTGGATGGCAAGTTACCAAGGAGCAGCAAAAGGCTCTGGGGCAGCAGAATCTTCTTTGTTACTTTAATAATTTGCAAAGTCCTGGATTTTTTCCCAGCAAGCCTGGTGCCCGGGGTTGTTATAAATAAAGATGACAAGGAGGTCTTACATCCAGCCAGGGCTCATTTGAGTGCCCTTTGCTTCCTCTTCAGGCACGTCCTGCAGAAGAACTCCCCAAATTTCAGATGGAATCCAAAGGGGGTCAGAGCTGAGAGGGGATGAAATCAGACCCCAGGAGACACCAGACCTTCCAGCTACACCAGGGAGAAGCACCCCGAGTTCACTCCTGTCATTTTCTCCAGATAAATAAATATCAGCCCGTTTTAATCTTAAGCATGCTTTCACACCAAGGTCTGCTAAATTATTTTTCACCTGGAATGAAGAGGATTTATGCCACTGAAATGCATCCAGCTGAGATATAACCCAAGAGGTCTTTAGCACAAGACAGCCCAGGGAATGCACGAGGAGTTTCCCTACCCTGGTGCTTCCCTCGTGCAAGCAGAGGAATATTGGGAGCTGGAGTTTGGAGCAGAAATAAAGGTTTTACTTTTGGGATAGAGGACAGTGAGGTAGGAGCACGTCAGGGAAGTGCAGAGGCTGCACACACAGTGTTAGGATTCATGGAAGAAATGGTTAGGTTCTCAGGAGTAATTTACCTCTTCATCCACAAATATAAAACCAGAGTTAAGGTTTTGACATGATGTTCCTACTTGGCTCAGCCAGATGTGTATGGCTCAGTGGGTTTAAACAAAGATGGATGCAATTCAGGTCACACTGCAGCTTGAGCAAGGAAACATTGTGAAAGGCTGAACTTTGGTGTGTGCAGGAGAGTCCAAATGCAGGAAAAATCAGTGATAACCACGCTTGTTAGTTCAGCAAAGAGCAGACACGTGAAAGCCCTGAGAAACCAGATCAATGAACTGAAAGACAAGAAATGAGATGAGCCTTCAGCTGGGAAGGGATGGATGGGGGGAGGCAGGAGGGGAGGAAGGAGTTCATGGAAGTGGAATACACCACTCAGAAGGCCTGTGCTATTTTTTGCCCAAGTATCTCAGTTTTTCATTTCATCCTGAAATAAGCCAAGTAGCTTTCTGCTTGAGGGTGTTCTATTCTCTGCTCTGCGTTTTCTGGGAGCCCTGATTTTCCACTGCACTGCACCATCTGCTCCTGGTTTGCACCAGGGCAGAGCAGAAGGAGCTCAGGGCCTGGCATGGAGCTCCCAGGTTGCTTTGAGCCACTTGTCTGCACGGGAGAGAAAAATGTTGCTTAGTGGGGAGATCTTACTGAGAAAATATTTTGTCTTTTTCCTTTCTCTTACAAGTTCCTGAGAGTTTGGAGCACATGAATATTCTGCTCTTTCCTTTATTCTATGCTCAGTAACTCCTTTATCAGCCTCGTGGGACACCAGCAGCCCTGGAGGCTGAAAAATGAATCAAAAAGACATCCTTAAACAGAAGGCAGAAGCTAAAAACTCTTCCCTTGTTCATCTGCCAGCACATCCCAGGGTTCAGTGCACTGCAAGTGTTATGGGAGCTTTCTGGAGCCTCTGGAAAACCTGGGACTGCTCAACTTAGATTTGATGCTTCAAATAAACATGAGTGTTTGCTGTGCCTTTTTATACTGGGATATCCAAATCTCTGGGAAAAGCATCATTTGGAGCTGACCCTGAGCCTGGGGCTCATCTTGAGCCCAGCTCCTCGGCTGGGGCACAGGGGGTGCAGGGCCATTCCCTGCTCTGTTCAGAGCTGGGGACAGACAGCTCAGTTTGCAGTCTCCACAGGGTGCCATCTTCCTGATTTTTTCCTCCTGACTGGCTCTTCAAACCTGCCATATGATCCTTGGTCTGCCCGGGAGGGGCTGGGGCTACACATCCCCCAACCCTGGGCCGTGGGGAGCAGCCAGCTGGCCAACAAGCCAGAGAGATTTCAATAAAAAATGATAGCTGGGTTGGTTGGTTTGGGCTTGAAAAATGCTCCAGACTGGCAGATCTCCCACTTACAGCACAGCATACCCCGCTGGAAGTGATTAACTTTTTGATAAGGTCATTTCTTTAATACATTAATATGTTTACTGCCCCACGTTCTACAGATCCTGGAAGGGAGATGCAATTTTTCATGGTTCCTTAGAATGGAAATGCAAACCCTGAAATGAGGAGAGAGACAGGAAAATTTGACCAAGACTCAAAGAGATGCTGAAAGGATCAATAAGAGTTCACTCCAGAGTGTGTCCTGGACACATGTGAAAGGGCAGGCTGTAAATTTGTTATTTTAATTGCATTTTGACACAAAGGTCAGCTTCCCAAAACACCAAGGCTGATTCCTAAAACCAACCAACCAAACAAAACCCTGTTACCAGCTCTGAAACTTGGTTTTCTTCAAAACATAAAGATCTGGAAAGGGAAACATTTTAGCGAGTCTTTGTCAATACTCAGGTTTAGGGGACAAGAAACAAGGGATTTTTCTTTTCACTCCACAGCATGAAATGTTTTTTCATGGTTTTTACCATGGCAGAAGGACTCAGACACACCTTGCTCACCCCTTACAGGGGACTCAGCATTTATCATCTAAACCACACATTTTGTGTATAAGCTGAGAATAACACACACAAACAAACACACATAAATGTATATATGAAACGCTGAAAAAAACCCAAACCCTTTCAAATTCAATGCAGATATAAAGTCTGAAGATATCAAAATGCTTGAATTTTCCCCCAACTCATCTATCCATCTCTCTGATTCCCTGACAACCAATACCAGAGGCTCTTGAACTGAAGTGGAAAAAATTCTTGCCCTTAGCAGAGTGCACCCCGCAGCACCCCGGGAGCTTTCCAGTTGCTGGGTGCGTGGTGCTGCCCCTCAGCCTTTGGAAAAAAACCAAAAAAACCTGCTGTTTGGAAAAGAAATCCCTGCTAAGGATTTTCCACACCTGCTCCTTGCAGCGCTCTGAACACGGAGCTGCCCCCGGCAAAGGGACCGCGTGGGAAGTTCAGCGTTGGTGGCACGGCCACCCCCCCGGAGCCCTGTCACCATCCCAGAACCCTGTCTGTCACCATCCCAGAACCCTGTCTGTCACCATCCCGGACCCCTGTCACCCCCCCCGGACCACTGTCACCTCCCCCGAGATGTCGGGGCGCAGTTTGCCCCAGAGGGATGCTCAGCGCCCCAGCCCGCGGTCAGACCCCCCGGGAAGCCCAGCAGCGCTGTGCATTCTGTCGCGATTAAGGCCCTGTCGGATAAGCGGTGTTTGCGCGGGGTGCGGAGCCTGTCGCCTTTACTCCAGGACCCCGGAGGGGGCTCAGCACCCCCCCCTCTCGCAGCCTCCGCTCCAGCCCCGCCGCCCGGGCCGGGCTCTGCCCCGCTGCTCGCAGCCACCGCCCCCCGGTGCCGCCCCCCGGGACCCCCCCGCCCTCCCCGCCCCGCGCCGCGGGCGGAGCGCGCATGGAGGGGCCGAGCCGAGCCGGGCCATGGACCAGCACCTGCGGCGGCTGCGACAGGAACTGGTAAGGGGGCGGCGGGCGGGGGGCCCGAGCATCCCCCCAGCCGGGACTCGGTGTGCGGGGGGCGGCCCCGGAGGGGAAGGGGGGGTGGGGGGAGCGGCGGGGCGAGGGAGCGGGAGCGGCTGCGGGACGGCGGCAGGGGCAGGGGCAGGGTCGGTCCCGCTGCCTCCAGCCCCGGCCCGGGGGGTCCCTCGGGTTCAGCCCCCCCAGAGCAGTCCGGGCCGTGCCCCCCCCCGCCCCCTCGTCTGCGGGAGAGAAACGGGGGCACGGGGGGCTCCGGTGGCGGGCAGAGCCTCTGGGGAGGAGATGCCAGCAAAGAGCAGAAATCAAAGCAGCTTTTACAGAAATCTCCGATAAGCAGAAGTTTACGGGAATAAAAACGATGCAAAGGGAGCGTGCGCTTTGCCTCCTCCCGTACCCCCTGAAAATACTTCTTGAATAGGGAACCCTTTGTCATAAATCACCACTGTTTTCTCCCTCCTCCCGCTCAGATTATAACCTCACTCTCTGAACTTGCTTGGGCTTGTCCGAGAGCCCCAAGGTGCTGTTGGTTCTGGGGCTTGCTGGGGGTGGATGGGCAGGAAGAGCCGAGAGCTTCCCAAATTGGGTGCAGCGCTCGGGAGGGCTGGCAGGGGAACCGCGCGGTGTTCCGATAAATAGATAAGGAGAACAAAAGGGGAAGGCAAGGCAGAGCAGAAACGGGGGGAATGAAGTTTCTGAATGCACGAAAGCTTCCCGGTTTAGGACTCGAGAGGAGGTTGGTTGCAAGCTGGAATTTGTGCGGGCTGGAGCTGTAGAGCAGGGGCTCACAGGGAGCAGCGCTGTCCCGGCTGCATTACAGGGAATGTTCCGCGTGTAAGCAACACGGTTTGTGTCAGCAGGGACAGTGACAGGGACAGGGACAGACCCAGTGTGCCCAGGGCAGGAGCAGGGACTCGCTGCTGGACGGGTCCCAGGGGTCCCGGGCTTGTGCAGTGGCTCTTGGCTGGGGATAAAGTGTCAGCAGAGATTTAACCTGCTCGCCCTACCAGTGTTTCCCCAGCAAACAGGGAACAAACCAAAACAAAGGGAAAGGAGAGTCCCTGGTGTTCTGGGTGTGATGAATGAAAGGCAAAGTGTGAACCAGGACACGTACAGTATAACCTGAGAGGTCTGTAAAGTCTGAGTTGGAAGGTGGGATGGGTAAAGAGTAACTTTGAAAGGAGTGTGCCTAGGATAAGGTTCCTGAATTTGTGTTTTGTCTTCTAAACAAATCCATTTCACTATCTGAGCACTATTTTGCACAGAAGCTGAAACACTGCACCTCTACTTGTGAGCCTGCAACATGCCCATCCTGTAGCACACAACGTAACTTCTGGAGAATCTCAGTGTATTCAAAAGGAAAACCAAAAAACACTTAAAATGATGAAGCTATGGGTTTGCTCATACTCTTTTAAATTGTAAAACTGCAACAACGTTTACTATGTTAATAAAACAAGAACTTAGCCTGGCAAAGCTTTATGTACGTGCTTGGCTTACAACAACAGGAAGGGGCAGTTGGCACCTTCAGTGGGACTGCTGGAAACTCAACTGAAAGCTCCCTGGATCCTCACAGGTTTCATTTTCACAGGTCACATTCGTTCTCCCTCCCACCCCCAAATTTGTGTTACTTAAACTTAAAAACTTACTTGGAAAGCAAATCCTTGGGGGCTCAGAGCACAGTCCTGGAGCTGCTGTGAGTACAGGACAGCCCGTGGGTGACAGCTGGAGAAACCCTCTGCTCCAGCACCCTGTGGGGAACAATTCCTTTCCTCAGCAACTTCTAAATGCAGATTGTGTTTAGAGAAGGCAAGAGGTAGCAATTAAAGCAACCATAAATGATATCCTGAGCAATAACAGGTTTTAAACGTCAATACTATCAAGCCAACCTGGAATTAAAAGAGATTAATGGTTCTTTAAAGACCCCCGAGCTGGGTGACAGACAGCTGGAACCATCTGCACTGAGTGGTGAGTGGGAACTCAACCTCCTGACCCTGCTGCTTGGCCACTTTCTTCATTGCTGGGCAGGTCGTGGTTCCAAACATTAAATGCACCAGAACCAAGAATTGTGCAGGAGGAATGTGGGGAGGACTTGGGCAGCTGGAGTCAGGGAACAGCCCCTCCTGCAGCTGAGCAGGATCCAGTCCCAGGGCTGTGGCTGCATGGGGTGTGTGTACAGAGCAGCTCTGGGGGTGGGATTGAGGGATGGATGGGGCGAGGATGGATGGATGGAGGGATGGATGGGGCAGATGCAGAGTCATGCAGGGGTGTTCTGCACAAACTCCCAGTTGCAGGAAGCAGGTTTGCTGGGGCTGGCTGGTGCCACACGGGCACCTCAGAAGCTGTTCAATTATCAAAAGTTTAGTTTGTGTCAGTGTAAACTGCTACAGCTTTTGGCTAGTTTTGAGGAGGGGATTTTCTCAGAAAAGAGCAGATGTTGGAACAGCTCCCAGTTCCCAAGGAAAGGTTATCTTCAACTGCAACTCAATCCCCCACCAGTGTGAGATTTGAGGAATTCCAGCTCTAATTTTTCTTCCTCCTGCTTTGTGCATTAAAAAGAAAAAGGAAAAAAAATATCTGTACATATGTAAATAAATAATTCTGTGCTTGGTTTGTGCTGGGAGTGTGCCATTTCAGCCATTTCAGCAGGCAGCCCATGCACTGAGCTCACCCCGTGCTGTGCCAGGGCAGCCAGAGAGGAGTGTGGGTCCGGGTGTGCTCACACCAGTGTTCACATTCCCTCTCTGCCAGCTCTGCCTCTCTCCCAAGGATGAATCTGACCCCTTTCCAGTCAATGGAGAGATCTATTCCAATCGCATGCTTTCCATTGTAAGCTGATAGTTTCTGGCATGTGTGGTGTCCCTTTGATTGGAATTCATTCAGAAGCTTCCACATGCAAATGGTTCCCGGGCAGGGGAGCCTCAGCTGACACAGCCATTCATCCCTGGGCAGGATGGGACTCAGTGCAGTGGCTGGAGTCCTCCCCTCAGAGCTGACACCAGCCTGGGGAGCTGTTCTGGACAAGCTGTGCCTTGGTTTCTGTCTGCAGAAAATACAGAATTCCCTCGCTCGCCTCCTCCAGAAAGCCCCGAGGTCTCTGGACTCAGTGGGGTTTGAGGAAAAGGCAGTGCTGGGTTGTAGGGCTGGGGTGGGGATGGGTTGTGCTGCTCCACACCTGTCCTTCAAGTGGCAGTTGTGAAATGTGCCCCAGAGCCTCTGAAGCTGCTGTTAATCCCCATCCTAAAGTCCTCCCGACTTCATCGTCTGGATTCAGAGTCTGCAAACATCATTCTGAGGCACAGAAATATGATGTCTGCTTTCCGAGCTGCAGAATGTTATCCCAGCTGAAAGATGAGATTTAACAAGAATTGTCTTGCTCGGGGATTAGCAGAGAGGAATTCTGTTTCCATGCCTCATGCTGCAGATGGCATTGGCTCCAGAAACCTTCTGACACGGGGATTGTTTGCATGGGAACATCAACATAAGGACCATGGCACTGGGCTCCCAAGGCTCTTCTACAGAAAGAATAAATCTCTTATTATCTAGCTGGCAGCCAGGTATTTCTGGGTTTCCCGTTGCTTTTTTTCTAGAAAGAAAAGCTTTAAATGTACTTTAAAACAAACCCCACCACTCTGACTGCAACTGTTGAATGTTCATCATAAATGTATCTCATTATCAAGTCTGACAGAGCCTGTCTCCCTTCCCACATTAATGTATGTCCTGGTAGACAATGTTTCTTGCTATGAATATCTTGTAGGAATAGAACATTTGGTCTGAGTGAAAAATACAGCCAATTATTTTTACTCTTTGTCTCACACTGGGTCCTATTTCCAGTAACTGTGTCATGCTCAGAGAGGAGTCTGCTGTGTTTTGCTGCTATTTCTGCAGGGGAAGCTCTTGTGATTTGCAGCAGAATGAGGCAAAACACAGACCTGAAGGGCTCACATCACCCCTCACAACTCCAACAGGTGGGAACATGCAGCTGCATTGCTGTCTCTGCTGACAAAATGGTCCCTGCAAGGGTGGCTCTTCCCATCCTGCTGGAGATGGCACGAGGAGGTTGGGTGGTGATTGCAGAGGCTTGTTCTGGAGTGCTGCCTTCAGGGAAAGTGCAGGGGAGTAATTTGACAGCAAATGTTCTGTCCCATGTAACTGGAGGAGAGAAAAAAACCAGTCACAGAATTTGTCTGCTTGTTTCTTTCCAGAGAAGACTCCTGAAGATGGGAGTGGATTTTGTGGTTTGGTTTTTTTTTTGACTCCCAGCTGCAGTGAAGTTAAAGATCAGAAGCAGACCACTGGGCTGAGAGCTGACACTTCTATCATCATCCTCACTGGGCAGTCTGGGTGTTGTTGAGGCTTATGGTCTGTCTCATCCCTGGGCTGTGAGGCAAAGTCTGAAGGCTGCAGTTCCTTTCAGTCCATTTATCTCCTGCTTGTAGAGACTTATTTTCTAATCTGCCTTTAATTGTAGCAAGTGGGAAGCACAGCACAGTGTCATGGCAATGGAGAGGAAGGCAATTGAGTAAGGAAGAGTCAAGTGAGGGATGCAAACCCTGTCCTTCATGGTGAACAATTGTTTAAGGTCTATTTAAAGTAGTGGGGAAAAAAATCATAGTAAAGTTTCAGCATCCTTCCTCTTCCGGATAAGTTGTGAGCTCATTGTTAACATCCTCATTTATGCCTAAAATACTCTGGAAAGAGTGGAAAGAGGTGGGAAAAGAAATTTGAAATTCTTGCAAAAAAAAAAAAAAAAAATGGAAGGACCAAAAGGTCTCAGGCCCTGGGCATCCATCAAGGGAAGGAAAGGTGCAAAGCTGGAAAGCAGCAACCTGTGAGTGCTGGGGAGTTGCAGCCTGGTTGAAGATGAATCTGGTGAGTGACCCAAAGGGAAGCACAGAAACAATATCATCAGCTCAGCAGTTCTAAAATAATTTTGGTCCCTATTATGTCATCCTCTTTAAATACCAATTGTTTGTTGCTGGTTCTGTTGCCTGTCAGCACTGCTCAGAGCTGCCATTTGCCCGCTGCTCTTTCCTGTCCTCTCAGCAATAACTTCCTCTCTTTGCCTTTCTTCTACCTAAGAGCTGGACATCTGTCTTCCTCCTCCTTTCCACAAAACATGCTCAGAGCTCTTCTGTTCTCCTCCCTGTGCTCAGCTGGGAGCTGGGTTTCCCTTTTCTCCCATAATGTGCCAAGGCTGCTGCAGTCCTGGGCAGGCCAGCTGTGCGGGCAGCTGGGGATGGAATTCTGAGAACTCAGTCCCTGTCGGTGCTAAGAGGAAAATGTTATGCCCAAAGTGGCCGAAAGAAGTTACTTATTTACCTGGGAAGTGACAAGTGAAATCTCCCTTATCTGAAGTCTCAGAGATTTGGGTTTGGATTTGATAAAGTGCCAGGAACTGGTGGGGATGTCCCTCGGGGGCTGTGCAAAGCAGCTGTGGTTGTAGCTCTGGGGAGAAGGGTTTTTGAGGCATGGCTTACACACTGAGTGATCCTTTGCTGCTCAGAATGAGACTGTCAGTGTGAAAAACCTCTGTATTTCCACTCTGCCAGGCTTGCAAGGAGTGCACTGTTTGGGGGGTTTTCCCTCCCTCCATGCTGAATATTCCTTGAGGATAACTGGAAAGTGCTTGAAGAGCTTTTGAGCCTCACACTTCAGTTTTCAGTGTGCAGGGTGACTTGTTGTTAAATTCAGCTGTGCCTGGAGAAGCTGCCTCCCTGGTACCTTCTCAGGGGGATTGGTTTGGGGGTGATTCCTCCCTGGGAACATTTCCCACCAGAGTGAACCCCAAGCACTGCAGTGGAACATGGACCTCAGGGCTCTGCTCAGCCCTGTGCCTGCTCCTCTGGCTATAAAAACATCCCTGGTGGCTTCTGCAGAATTAGACCAGAACTCTGCAAGTTTTCAGGAATAAAAATGAAGTGAAGTTGGAGGCATCTGATTCTTGACTGTTTTATAGAGATGAATTTGAACATCTGCAAGTTGTTGTAGTTCTAATTTGGGCTTTCTTGGAAGCCAAGGTGCCTGACAGCCACTTGCATTGAAGCACAGATTATCTCAAATCAGACACCCAGAGTCCCTTGGGTGCTGAGGCATTTGTGCAGGTACCAGAAGGGAGGATGCTGCTGGACAGGGTCTGTGCTGGACCCCAAGGTTTGCAGAACCTGCTCTTTCCCTCTGCTCCTCTCTGCAGGGCTGATTCAACACCAGGCTTGGGCTCAGAGCTCCCCAGCATGCACAGAGCATCTCCTGATGCCCCCTGCTCACCACTTACATAATGTCACTTGCATAACCCCAGCAAGTGCCATCAGGGTCTCTCTCTCTCTCTCTCTCTCCTTGTCAGATTAAGGCTCTCTGGGATTTTGTGTCACATTCACGCTCTGTTTGACATTGCACTTGAGTTCATCACAAATTCCAGTTCCTTCTACACGAAGCCTGTGACCAGCAGGGCCCCAGGGTTGTCCCTTCAGCCCTGAGTTCCCACCTTGCAGTCAGAGCATCTGCTTGGCCTCCAGCCCCAGCTGCTGGATGATTTGCAGGAACATTTTTCCCTCTCACAGCCCGGGGACCCCAGTCCTGAGCCCTTCCTGGGGGGGTGGGTGCTCTGCTCTGGAGATGATTCCTTTTCTGGAGAGTCTCCGAGAAGCCAGTCTGAACTTGGGAGCACTGAGATCTTCTTGGCAAAGAGGTAGCTGTGAGACACTGGGCAAGAAACAACTTCTTTTTTTTCCCTCCAGAGTCTTCTCTCCAGGGTGAGTGCTCCTAATTACCACAGGGCAATTACTGGTGGATGAAATCCAAGGCCCTGCAGGCTGTTGGGTCACCAGTGTGACTTCACTTTGGGCTGGGTTTCACTCCCTCCTCAGTTCTGTAAAAGCCTGAACTGATGCCATGAAGAGCAAAAGGCAAAGCAGGGGGGGTTGTTTGCTGGGTTTTTGGCTTGCACAACCCAGAAGTTTTGCAGTGTTTGCAAGCACAGTTCAAAGCCTCAGGCTCTGTAGAAGCCTCTTGCTGATGGGGGGATTCACATTGCCAGGAAGACACCGAGTCCAGAACCAGGAGGGCAGGATTTGTCCCAGCCCAGAGCAGTGCTGAAGCTTGGCAGAGGACTCACATCCCTCAAGCTCCCAATTTCCCCCCCATTTTCCAGGGGGGCAGCTCAGCCCCTGGCACAGGCAGTGCTGGGCACTGGGGAAGCAGCATCCAACCCCAGAGCAGAATTTCCAGAGGTGAAAATATCTCCACTCCTGCAGTGCTTGGCTCCCCAGGCTGGTGCTGGCACCAGGTTTGGTAGAACCAGGAGGAAAAGAGCTGGAGCCTGAGCTTTTGGGTCTTCCCTCCTCGGGGGGAAGGCTGGATCCAGCCCTGAGCAGTGCAATAAATCTGAATGCTCCCCAGAGCCTTGCTGGCTGAGACAAACACCCTGTGACCATCCCACCCAGCACAGGGACTTTAACTGCATCCCCGAGGTGCAGAGCTGAGCCAGGCAGCCCCATCCTCAGGGCAGGACCCTCCTCATTCCCACACGCTGTGCCAGCCTGGGGATTTGGTGGGAAGTGGCCAATGAGGGGCCAGGCTGGCTCCAAATCCAGCTTTTTGCAAAGCCCCAGATAAAGCAGGCTTCCAGTAATAAGGCGAGAAAGGTTTGGAGGAGAAGCATTACAGCAAATCTGGAGAGGTAAGGTGATAGCTCTGTCTGAGGCTCGGGGAGCATATGGCTCTTGTAAGGGAAACCCAAGGGCTGGGGCAGGCTGGAAGTGGGGCATTATTTGATTGTCTGCAGGAGAGGAGATTTAGCTGCTGATGGTAAAAAACGAGATAGCTGGAGACACTTGGTAACATAATCAGGGAGCTCCACACAGATTTTCTGTATCTGGGTATCTCTGCTGCTCATTCCGGGTGTTAAATGAGTTTCTTAGAAGCAGAGCTCTGAAAAATTACTGTAATCTGCTGGATCTGGGATTCCAAATCCAATCGTGACCAGAAACTGTTGAGGAGCTTCCCACTGACAGATTTTTACAGAGAAACCAGTTTTCTGATGACTGCACTTTGCACAGAAATGGAAACAGAGCAAGGAATGGCACCAGCTTAGAATGAGGATGTAAATAAGTAACTCTTGATAATGTAAAGCTGAATGTAAGATGCATCTGTCCTTTTTTTGCCCTAAGCTTGAGATCTACTGCTGTGGAAAAACTGAGAAGCCTTTTAAACTGTTTATGGCAGCACAGGCTGAAGCTTTTCCTAGACAGTGATAATCTCTGCAAACCACCTCCCCTCCATGTCCTCACCTCCAGCCCTGCCATCCCCTCCTCCCTGCAGAGAAAAAAAAAAAAAGTGGCAGCTGTTGGAAAGTCCTGGATAGCCCATTGGTTTGGGAATATGATCCAGACCCAGAGAGAAAGCAACAGAGTGAAAGGGAAGAGGAGGGAATTTAGAGGCTCTGGAAAATAACTTGTCTGTTTTCAAGCCCAGGATGGAAAGCTGAATCCTCATAGCAAGGTTGGGGAATGAAGCAGAACTGCTATGAAAAGCTTTAGTTTGGGTATCAAAGAGATTGCCAGCTTAACGTGAGTCATTTTAGAGTTAGTTTGCTGCTTTGTACAAAATTTCAAGTTCGTTGAAACGTCTTTGATTGTCTTCTGGTAAGAGGTGCCTGTCATGGAGGTTTAGCACATCATGTACTAACCATGGAATTCTTACTGGAGTTTCATTTACTGCAGCTCTTTAGGTAAAGCAGCAAGGCTCTCTATGGAAGGCACTTCTGTTGTTATTCCAGCTTCTGATTTCAGTTGGAGACAGGGCACAAAAGCAGAGGAATATCCTAAACTGGGGGCAGCCAAAACCATCCGTAGCTTTGCACCTTGGGTTTCTGCCCAGCAAGTAATGGAATTTTTCTTCTCAGGTCATAAAAAAAAAAAATCCACTCCTTCTGTCAGCCCCTCTAATTCCAAGAGGGAAACTCCTGGGCAGTCCAGGAAATGTCCAGCTGCTGTTCCATGACATGGATGTGGTAGGGGCAGGATGGATCTAGAAGGCAGGAGGAGGGGATGCTCAGCCCAGCTCCTGCCCTTGGCTCTTTGCTCTCTCCTGATGCCACTGACTCCATCTCTGCTTCCTTCCCTCTGCAGCTCTCCATGAAGGAGGTGGGAGACGGGCTGCACCAGCAGATGAACTGCATGATGGGTGCTCTGCAGGAGCTGAAACTCCTCCAGGTCCAGACAGCTTTGGAGCAGTTGGACATCTCCGGGAGCCGGAGCACCATGCCTGGCACAGAGCAGCATCGGTGCTGCCAGAGCCACGGGGATGTGCCCAGAGCCCAGCAGGACCAGCAGCCACAGGGCAAGGTGGTGACGGAGGAGAGCAGCCCCAAAGCCCTGGTGTGTGCTGTGCCTCGGGGGGTGGCTGTGTCCTGTCCCACTGCACTTCCAGAGGGCAGAAGCCTGGGAGATGCCTCCTCCAGGAACCTCTGCGGGGAGCACGTTTCTGACCCCAAAGCAGCTTCCTCTGTGCTGAGCAGGGGGGAGCCCGTCCAGCCAAGGACATTTGAGCCCAGGAGCCAGGACATGGCTAGGGGGTGGGCAGGATGCCAGGAGTGCCCTGGGTGTGAAGATGGCCACGACTGGACATCATCCCTGATGTCCCAGAGCAGGAATCGGCAGCCCCTGGTCCTGGGGGATAACATCTTTGCAGACTTGGTTGGGAACTGGTTGGATCTGCCAGAGCTGGATAAAAAGGGGGAGAAGACTGAGGCATCCCTGTCTGTCAGCAGATCCCAGGAGCTCTGCAGGAAGTTTTCTCTCACAGCCAACATCTTCAAGAAGTTCCTGAGGAGCGTTCGGCCAGACCGGGACAGACTCCTGAAGGAGAAGCCCTGCTGGCTCCCACCCGAAGACAAAGAGCCCACGATCTCCAAGAGACCAAAAAAGATGAACAAACCCAAGGGGACATTTTACTTCCCGCTTCACGGGAACATCCAGAGCCATCACAGCAAAGCAGAGAGGTGCCCCAAGGCAGAAAGCAACAGTGAGAAACCCAGAACTGGCACCAAGAAAGTCCACGACACCATAGACTACACCCAGCCTGGGTTTGACATCAACACAGCTGTCTGGGTCTGAGTTTGTTGGGGTCCTCTGCTCTGCTGAGCATTTGTTTCACACCAGGGAGGAGCTGGAGGCCACACACAACATTTCAGGAGAGCCCTGAGCTCCCAACACGGACTGAGAGGAGAGAGGAGTCCCCTGGAAAACCTGTGGTCACCTGCAAGTGGTGTTTTCCAGAGAACTACAGAGATTTTGGGGGGGAAAACTTGCAAAAATAATCAGAATCTTTAGGAGCTTTAGGGCGAGTGGTGCCACAGATGGGCAGGTCCTGGAGCCTGCAGGTCCCTTCCAGCATCTCCAGTTCCAACAGCCCAAAATTCACTGTGTGCATGTGTGTGTGTATGAGTGTGCAAATGATATATATATATATATAGTTTTTAAAAAAAAACAAACCACAAAACCAATCTATTCCTGCTTGTGTGCACTGAAAACTGGGTTATAAACCAGCAACTCTAGTGTTGTACCTGAAGCACTTGTTACTTAAACTGAAGTTCTAAGACTTGAACAATCCCCCTGGGGGTGCTGCCCCCAGCACTGCAGCCCTTGCCCTGCTCCCAGCACCTCTCCTGCCCCTCCCAGTCAAACCAGTAAGACACAAAGCTCCTTCCATGGGAGTTTGAGACCCTGAAGCTCTGGGGGGGGGGATTCTGCCTCTCTCCCCATTCCCTTTTCCCAGGGCTCACACCAGACACAAGTTTGGTGTTGTGCTGAGGTACAAGGTTGGAAGAGGTGACTGTTGTTGTTGTTGTTTCCTGTTGCTGAGCTGTACAAACCCCCTGACAGAACCGAGTTCTTCAGAGTTACCAATAAAGTGGCCTCAGCCTCCAGCCTGCCTTGGGGTGTCCGTGCCTGGGGGATGAGCCTCTGTCCCCTGCTTTTCCAACCTGGAACCCTCTGGGTTTGCCCCAGGGGGGGTCACAGCTGGGGGATATCACAGCTGGGGAGGGGAGTTGTGTTGCTCTGGGAGAGTTTTCATGCAGGAGAAGTCACAAATCCCACAGGAATGGGGTCACAGAGGGTCCTGTGGGGGTCTCAGAGCTGCTCTGGATGCTGAGCCCCCTGCGGGCTCCATCCTGCCCAGGGAGAGGGGGGAACTGGTGCTGAGGGAGGGTCCTGGAGACCCCTGCCCATGGACAGGGCTGTGTCACCCCAGGGTCCTGCAGGTCCCCTCACTGCTGGATGTGACCCCCGGGTGCTGAGCCGAGGGGAAGGGGGGGGGGGACCCTGCTCAGCACCGCCAGAGCTGGGTTCTGTGTCACCAACCTGTTCCCCTCACTCTGAGTTTAGGAAGGGAGCAGAAGGGTTGGGTTTTTTTCCAGCATGCAATTCTATTCCTGGGGGAAGTTCCCAGGGCAGAGGCACCCAGGGAGAGTTTTGGTTGTTTTTTTTTTTCCCTTGCAATTAAATATAGGCACAAGCCAAGCCCCGTTCCTGCCCATACAAGGAGAGAAGTGGGTCAGCATCTGAACGCTCTGCTCAGCACTTTTTCAGGAACCTGAGTTGCCAGCAAGCTTTTGTTTTCCCTCCTCCCAGGCTTCAGGTCCAGTTGTTTTCCCTCTTCTTCCTTTCTCTGGATGCCACCAGGCTCTTTCTAAAGTTTTTTGTTTGTTTGTTTCCTCCCATGTTTTATCAGTAGCTCGCCCTGTCTGCAGCACATCCACCCCCCAGCTCCCACCACAGGACCAGCAAAGAAGAAAAGGAGTTTTCTACACCCAGCAGCACCAGAGAGAGCAACAATTTTCCTGCCCCATCCCCAGGGCCTCCCCCCTGCCCAGACACATCCCAGGGACCCGGTGCTGCCCTGTGTCACCCCCTCCCCAGGGGACACCCCAGCTGTACCTGCCCAGCACTGCAGAAGCATCAGGAGAGGAGGTGGGAGAGGCTGGATGGAGCTGAGCCCCCCATTCCCCCCCAGGGGCTTTTTGAGGCTGTGGCTGACACTGCCCTCAGCTGTGCTGGGAGGGTCCCTGCAGGTGGTTCCCTCCCCCAGGCCAGGAGTTATCCGGGAAACAGGGATGTGTTTGTGCAGGAAACAGGGATGCTGGGAGCCCAGCCCATGGGGAAAGCAGTTCCCAAGGATTTCTCTGGGATTTCTCTGTTTCCTCCCACTGCTGCCCCCCACCCAGCACCCCCAGAGGCTCCACAGCCCAAGGCTGCAGGATCCCAGCCCCACTTTCCCAGCACAAATTCTGATTCCCCCCCCAGCAGCTGTTATGGTGCTGCCCCCCCCCCATATCCTTGGGGGTCACAAGGAGCCCCTGGGGACCTTCTCTTGAGAATCAGCACTTCTGGCCCTGTGGGATGCTGGCACCCAAGCACCCTGCCCTGGGATGCTGGGCTGGGAGCTGCTCAGAACCATCTGCTGAGCTCAGAACCCTCTCCTGTCCCTGCTGGAGGAATCACAACTGTTTCTGTTTTCACACTGAAAGGGCAGAGCTTGGCCCCAGCTGCTGCCCACATTCCCCTTTCCCACCCAAAATAATCCCTGCAGCTGCAGACAGCACTGACAGATCCAGCTCTGCTCCCACCCCAGTGAGCAGGATCAGGATCAGGGCTTGGGGGGGGGGTCAGAGCTCCTGAGGGGTCCCTGGACCCCCACACCCTGCACCCTCTGCCTGCTAACTGTACCTGCAAAAGATGTTTTCTATCTAAATGGGATTTTCCTGGGTGTCTGCTGTGATCTCAGCTGCAAACAGACACTTGCAGATTGCTGGATCTCAAAGGTCTTCAGAGAAACATTTAATAAATATTCTTTGTGAAGCATTCAAATAATAAAGAATATCAGACACACACCAGACGTCCTGCCTGGTTCAGTCTCTGGAGCAGGATCTGCTAACAGATCAGTAAGATTTGTGAATTACCATTCCACTTCTCCAGGGACTTTTCCTGAAATTACAATGACTTTTTCTCTCTCTCTCTTTTTTTTTTTTTTTTTTTTTTTTCCTTTCATGAAACTGCCACGAAATACTTCCCCATTATTAAGTATGAAACCCACCTAATTAACACAAGCACAGCCTTTAACGAGGCCCTGGCTGTGCTCTGTGTCTTTCCTAGGAGCAGGGAACAGCAGACAAGGGGCAATCCTTGCAGCAACTCCTTCCCCATGAACCTTCCCAACAGCAAAGGAAGCTCAGCCCCTGTCTGTGGGGTGAGAGGTGTCCAGAGGGGATCAGGAGCCCTGGACACTGCTGTCCATCCAGCCCAGGCTCTGGGAGGTGTGGGTGCTGGGTCTGGCCCATGAGGATAAAGTCCAGAGAGGATTTGGCTCTTAACATTAATCGAGTGCTTTTCCAGGAGCTGCTCCTGACTCAGCCCCCCCTGGCTCTGCCCTGACCCCCACTCCAGATGGCCTCCAGAAGGTTCACAAATGGCTCTGTAATTAAAATGCCCTTATTTTCAAAACCATTTCACAGCTTCTTCTTCTTCTGACAATGGGACGGGGCTGCTTGGGCTGCTGCCCCTCGTGTTTCCATCCACATCCTCAGCCCCATCCCTGTTACCCACCCGTGGCTGCTGTCCCCAAAGCCTGGAGACTGAGCAAAGTGAACAAATTCCCCTCAATTCCCCCTGCACTGAGGCCAGCAGAGAAGAAACCAATTGTCCCATCCCTTGCTGAACTCAGATCTGTGTTACTGAGAGCCCAGCACTGGTTTATCCACTCCAGCACATTCCCAGCCACCTTCATCTCATCAAACAGCAGCAGAATCTCTTCTCCTCTTTCAGCTGCATTTCTGAACCCTGGGCTGTGCTCCCCGAGCATCCCGGGCTCTGCAGACAGAACCTGCATTTGATTTCTCTTTCCTTTTGTTCCAGTTCATTTGTATCCACGTGGCATTTCTAATCAAGGAATCATACCCCCTTCCAGCTGGCAGGCAGGCTCCTCTGCCGGGGTTTAAAGCATAAATAAACCCATTTTTCTGCTAGAATTGGCCTCAGCTGGGGCTGGGCTGTGGCCCCACTCAGGGAGCACCCATCACCCCTGACTCGGGGTTAGTCCTGGGCAGGCACCCCCCCTCTCCAGCCTCTTCTCATCTGTGTTTTCCAGGAGCATTTCTGCAGTAATGGGATGGAGCAGAGCCCCTGAACTGGCTCAGGTTTCCCACTCTTGCTGAGCAGGAAAGCAAAAGGGGTAAAAAATCAATATCCCAGGAAGCAGAACCACCCGATGCTGTGTCAGCCCTCACCTTGGGCTGGGGGGAGGTCGGTTCAGAGAGCACCTCCTGAGGTGCTACAGATGCTCCCTAAAATCCCCCCAGAGCCACGGGATGCTCCAGGACCCAGAGGGGAGGCTGAGGGGTCCCTGCTCACACTCCTTCCATTTTTGGCACCGAGTCCCAGCAGGACTGATGGATGAATGGGAACAAACCCTCTGCTTGCAGCTACAAACCCAGCCCTGGGAAATCCACGGGAGAGAGAGGGAGATTGCCAGGAATAAGTCCTGTGCTGCCGAGGTCTTGGGGGCCTCTCAGTCACTCTGAGATGGGCAGGATAAATCCCTCCTACCCTGCCTGCAAACCAGCAGAACCTGCAGGTTGTTACAAACACTGGGGGTGATTCCTCCTTTTCCCCTGCTCAGGAGCTGCTGCTCAGGCCCTTTGTCTGGATTTCTCTCTCTTCTGGAACACCCTGTCACTCCTGCAGCACGTCAAAGGTAAATGTCCCCATATGCCTACCCGAGGGGATTGTGTTCCCAGCAGGGGCTCAGGGGTTTTTTTTTGCCATGATATGATTTAATGTGACAAATGTAATTAGATGTGACACATCCTTGCAACAATTCACTACCTTGGAAAATCACAAACCAACTTGAAATACAGGAGAATTCCTGGGCTCCCATCTTTGTGCAGCACAGCTGAGGGAAAAAAAAAAAAAACCCCACAACTTTTCAGTGCTTCCTTTGGGAGACAACAAAGTCATGAACATGATACTGTAAATTAATTATTTAGATCCCAGCCCTGCAGTGAGAGCCAGCTGGCCAGATGCCTTTACCCTTACCAGAGCCCCTTGGAGTTATTAACACCCCATGCAGAAAGAAAGATAAATCCACGTGTGTCTCTTATTGGACTGAGGCTTCAGCCCTGCCCTGAAACAGGCAGAAATACAACAAAAATGACCCTGAGCCCTTGGGTTCCCCAGCCCTTTCATTTTCTCTGGAGTGAAGACAACACATTAAATCTCCAGTGCCTTTGTAAACCTTCACTCAGCCCTTGGGGTCCCTCCTGAGCTCCTGCTCATCCTTCCCAGCCCCATGTCCTGGCTGATGCTGTGGGAAAACACCTGGAGCAGGAGATGGTCCCTGTGGCTTCTCCAGGCTCCATCAGCTCCTTATCCTCAGTGGGATTCGTTCCCATTTCCACTCCGGGCCCCTCTGGTCACAGCCCCTCCAGCACTGCCCGGGACCCCAGATGAAAGCAGCTCCCAGGCTGCTGATGCCCATCGGCTTCCAGAGGCAGCAAGGACCGGGATGGAAAACCCAGAGCCTGGAGGGAGCACAGAAGGAGCTGGCAGAGAGCTTGAGATCCTGGGGAAACCTCAGGGTGAGCAGGAGAGGAGCAACCGGGCCGGGAGCATCCCCAGGAACCCTCCCGGCCCTGCCCAGAGGGAAAGGGTTAACAGCTGTCTGCAGGCAGGAGAACAAAAACGCGATTGCTCTCATCTTGCTCGCTACGCTCATCTAATTACGTTATTTAACAGGATGCCCCCTCATTGATTTTAATTACTCACATAATTTGGGAAGTAATTCGCAGCACAGCCCTGCAGGGCGCATGAGCCCGAGCCGGGAACAATGGGCTCGAGTTTTCCTCCCTGCCTGGAAGGAGAAGATGGGAAGGGAGCTCCAGCCCGGCGGGGATGGACCATGGAGACTCCTTCCCTTCTCCTTCCCTCGGGAAAGGTTTTCCCGTCGGGGCAGAGGCTCCCGTGGTTTCCCCCCCAGCACTGGAGCCGGGGTGCCCCGGGGATATCCAGGATCCCCTTTTCCCCATCCCCAGCTGCTGCCCAGGGGGTGGCTGAAGGCGGCTGGAGGAGCCCCTTGTCCTCGTCCCCCCTCGCAGAGCAGCTGCGGATTAATTAATTAATCAATTAATTGTGCCTTTGATTCCGGTGGGTTCCTGCCAGGGATGGTTCCCTCCTGGCTGGCTGGCCGGGGGGAGAGGCTGCACCCCCCCCCATCCAGCTCTCCCTCCAAACACCCCTGCAGAATAAAAAAGAGCAAAAAGCTTCTCCTGACCCCCCAGGACCGTTCCTCAAACCATCCCTGGAGCTGTCGCTGTTCAAAACTCTTACCCAGCATCTTCTGAAACTTTGAGGGCTTTTTAAACACAGTTGTGAAAAACTCGGGGTTGTGCATCCCCCAGCACACACTTGTTCGGTTTCCTCACCATCTTTTGTAAGTTCCCGACGTAATTAGGATGCTAACAATCCCAGAGGAATGTTTAATTAATATTATAAAGCAACAGTGGGATGATTAAGCAAGTCTGGGCAGCTGCTATTTATACACAGGGCATGTGGCACTTGTTGGGGGCGAGGGTGTCAAGGAGAAAAAAAAAAAAAAAAGGTTCCACAGACCTCGCTGTGCAATTTTATTGCTTGTTTTAATTCTCTGGTTCGGTCCTTTTCTCCTCTTTGTGTTCACTCAGGCAGAGCAAGAGAAACAGAGATTTAGCTCAGAGTCTCTTGTTCAGCATAATTACAGCCTGAAAGCTTTCAACCGAGGAGCTGCTCTCCCATCCCTTCCCCTCTTCCCAGCCACGAGGGCTCCAGAAACAACCCAGCAGAACCTTCGGGCAACGAATGCCCTAAAACTGGTCCAGGAATAGCATCTGGGAGGTCCCTTCAAGCAGAAAAATACCCCTGAGTATAGAGGCAGGCTTCCGGGCTGGAGGGGCTTTGCCAGGAGCAGCAGGAACTGCTCAGCTCCCCCATGCAAGGGGATGGGACATCTGAGTTTGGATGCAATACTGGGGGGCCTGAAGCTGCCACCTCCCCCCCTCTGGAGTTCAATTTACTCCTCAGATGGTTAAGTGATGCTCTCATTGCAGGGTGACTTCCTGGCACTGGTTTTTAGGGCATTTGCTACATAGAAAATATTCTTTCTTTGCTGCTCAGAAGCCTGCATGCAACCTGAAGTAATTGTATTTGCCTTGGGTTGAACTCTTTGCAGCTTCTAAAAATAAACTCTGTTTTCTTCTCCTTCCCATTAAGCCATCTCCACCGAGAGCAGCAACCAAACAAATTGATAGCACATTAAAGAACTGGGAGATCCAGAAGCATGGAGATGGCAACAGCACAGCCCCAAGCCTGTTAGGAACCTACAACTCACAGGATACAACAGCAAGTACATTCCCAGCTCCCAGGGACAGGAGACACTCAGGTCCTGGTCCCAGCCCCAGATTCTCAACCTCGTGCCTCCCTGGCTGAAGCTCAGCACCCCACTGCAGCCTCCAGGACTTTTTGCCCTAGAAAATCCACTTCCAGCAACTCCAAGGGCTGGTCTGGCTGCTGGCAGGCAGCAGAGGAGACTCTGAGGAGCCTTTTCCCTCCTTCCCAGGGCAGCAGCTTTGCCTCCAGCTGCCCTGACTCATCCTTACGTGTCTTGTTCACCACCTCACACTTACTCAATTATTACTTCAGTCCTGGCCCTGCTCTGGGAAGCTTATCTCACACCAAATCCCTCTCGCCCTAAAAATGGATTGCTTCAGGAGCAGAGGGCCAAAAGCTTCCTGTCAGCTGCTAATCGGGCTCCAAATCAGGGACTGAATAAAGGGAACACCCTGAGCCCAGGAGTGCAGCAAATCCAGGTCCTGCTCCTGCAAAACCTGGTGAGAAACCTGGAGTGGGACATCCCCTCTGTGACACAGCCACACAGGACACCCTTTAACCAACCATCCCCAAGAAGGCATCGTGAGTTTCTTGGAGAAAACCTCTTTTGGGGCAGCCTTTCCAGCTGCTCTCAGGGCACCGAGGGGTTAACTGTGTAAAACCCAACTGATGACAAGACCATCCATTCACTGGGGTTTCTTTTCAGCCCAGGTGGGGGTTTCTGCCCTTCTGGGCTCCATCCAGGTGACCTGGGGGCTGCTGGCTGCCTCCATCCTCCCCCTGCATCAGAGCCCTCCAGAGACTTTCATATCAGAACCCAACATTCGGAGCAGAAAACTTCTCTTTAGGGCCAGCAAAAGGTATTACTGTTTGCTCAGCTCCAGCCTGGGAGAGACAGACAGGACAAAAACATATCCCTGTGCTTGAGGCCTCCAGAAAATGGATGTTTCTCTTGTTTCCATTGAAATTCATGTATGTTTCCAGTGGCATGTCAGGAAACAAGAGGCTTCTGTTTGCTCCTCAGGCATCCTGCCAGATTTCTGGCACTTCTGCACCAGGCAGCATCAGGAGCCACTGACCGAGGTGCAGAGCACAGGAGAGAAACCCCAAGGGGAGCAAGTGCTGCCCTCACCCTGCTACCAGGAGATGCTCCTGCCCAGGCTGTCACTGCTGTCACTGCTGTCACTGCTGTCACACTCTGGGCCCATCCTCTTGCAGTTCAGCTGCTGGGTATCAAGGTGCAGCCTCTGCCCCTGCTCTGCAGATGAACCACAGCCCCAGCATTGGGTCTCCCTCATTTCAAACATCATTTGTCACAAAGAATTAACCCCCAGGAGAGCCCCAGCACTCATATTTAATAACATAAATGGCTTCAAACCAAACGAGTTCTCCTCTGAGCTTAAGCCACCCTGACAGAGCAGCAGCAGCAGTCTGGCACAGCTGAGTCTGCAGCCACGTGAAAAATGGTGGCAGGACCCTGGCTGGCTGTGGCTTCGAGCTGCTACACCCAAACCTTGGCCCTGGGGAAGGCTGAGTAAAGGGGTAGTATCTCAGAAGCCAGTTTGTCCAAGAAACAAGTTGGGAAGGGAAGGGCAGAAGCAGCGATGCTGTCAGCTCTCACTGAGCTCCAGCATCATTCAGTCCAGGTGGGTTGCAAAAAAAAAACCAAACAAAACCCTGATTTATATTTGAGACAACTGTGGGGGAGAAAAGGCAAAATTCTTGTTGATTACTATTTTACAGAGAAGCTCTGGCAGCTGCTCTGTGGGGTCCTTCTGAAGGACACCCAGAGGTTCTCACCTTTCTTGGCTGCAAACCCGCACTCCATGGAGATAAATCCCAGGAGGCTGGGGCAGCATCCTACAAGCAAAAGTGACCCCAAACAGCACAAAGTGGCCCCAGACAGCTCAAGGTGTCCATCACCCACTGCTGGAGGCAGGAGGCTGCCAGTGCTGCCTCCCCCAGCTCCATAAAGCCCCAGTGTGAGCCCCCAGAGCCACTCTCAGCCCCATGAATTTGTCCTTTGTTGCTGGTTGGTGGCACTGGGGAGCAGCTGTGGCCATGCCCCGCTCGGGAAGGTTGCCAGGACCTCCCCTCTCCAACACAACGAGCTCCTTATTCGCCCCCGAGCCCCCGTGACGTGGGGGAAAGGGGCTGGAGCGTGGCCCCAGGCACTGGTACCGCCCCGGGGAAATGCCACGGAGGTTTGAGTGGTGGGAGAGGGGGGGGACACACACATCCCCTTGTCCCCACAGGGATGATGCCACCGGGGTTCAGGCAAGGGCAGGGATGGGCACCTCGGGTGGCAGCTCTGTCACTGACTTGTCCAACATCTCTGACAAAAGATTTCATCTGCTGCTGCTGCAACCTCCAAAGCACATCCCGAGGGACAGAGGGTCCAGGAGGTTGCAGACTGGGGGAATAGGGGGGGGGGATCACTCATCTCTCTGCTGACAGACAGCAGGGCTGAGCTGAGTTTGCTGCTCTGCAAGTTCTCTGCAAAAGGAGGGAGGAAAGGCTGGTGTCAGTCCTGGGGTAACACACACACTGCTTCCCAGCACTGGAATCAGCAAGTAACTGAGCTGGAGACAGGAGCCCAACCCCAGCCCCGAGCAGCCCCACCAGCACAGGGCTGTGCCAGGGCTACTGGGAGCTTGGGGCTGGCTAATTAGCCCTGGCATGGCCTCTAATGAGCCCGTTTCTAGGGCTGGCTTGGGGCTCTGCACTGAGCTGCCCAGCCCAGCTCCCACCAGCTCCTGTCCCTGCTCCCAGCAGCCACGCTGCTGGATGGGGAACTGGTGTTCCAGATGAGCAGTGGATGAAAACTCTGCCTTGGCCACTGAACGCCTTCCTGGTAACCCATCCAAGTTAAACTCAGGAAACCCCACAGGCATTGGGCTCCACTGAGCACTGGTTTTATTGCTGGGGATTTTTTTTTTTTTGGTGCCAGACCTTCACGATGCTGCTGGGGATATTCCAGAGAGGCTCCTCACCCTGCTCCTGCCCAGGCTCCTCTCTGAATTTGGGTTTTCTTCTGGAGGGAGCAGGGACCCAGCTCCCCGGGGCATCCCCCCAACCCACTGCAGCCCAACGGGGGGTCTGGAGGGCACCTGGGTCCCTGTAGAATGCAGTTTCCTTCCTCTAGTGCCTGGTCCTGGCAAAATGAATCAAACATTCATTAGTTCAGTGCCTGTGCAAAGGTTGACTCTGAACTTCACGTTAATTAGGTTTCTCCTGTTGCAGGATGTTTCCAGGCAGTTCCTGTCTGATCCAACCCACATTAGACAGAAAAATGGGATCTGAAGTAACCTTTAGATAGCACAGCAAAGAGATGGATACATCCTGAGAAGTCTGAGGGTGCAGAGAGCAGGGAATCACTTGGGCTCTGTGGTCAGTGCAAACAGGAGCTGGGTGACTCTGGGGACCACGGGGCTTCACTGGAACTGGAAATGTGTCCAATTCCTCCCGGGAAAACGCCACTGTGCTTGACTGGATGCTGGTGACAGGCAGAAGCCTGCGACTACACCTGGAAGGTTTTTATTTTAACCTTTCTTCGGGACTTTCTGCAGCAAATTCCTTTTTAACCCAATCAAACACCGGGGGCTCTGGGACACCTTCGGCTCGGTATAAAACTTCCTCGCGTGTTCTGCAGCGCACCCACGGGCAGAGCTCGGGCTCTGGTGCTAAAATCCATGGCAGTAAAATAAATCGGGTGAGTAAAGGGGTCCCTGGGCTTCCCCCTCCCAACTCTGCTCTCCGGGTGAGCCCGCCCGGCCCCGGCTCCTTTCCCACACCCCCATCTAGTGGCAAATCCCGCAGGATCGGGAAGGGTTTCCATCCCGCTTCCATCCCTTCCCACAGCCCTTACCCCACCTTTCCTTCTCCCTTGGAACCCCGCACGGACTGCGGGACACGAGGTGATGGGAGCAGAGACCTCTCCCAAGGTTTGGATGCTCATGGGTCCCCACTCGTGGGGAGAAGCTTGAGCTGCTCCAGGCTGATCCCACACAGACACCAAGGGAACCCCGGGAGATGCTGCAGACACAAAGCTCAGGTGGAAAAGCACCAGGAGGATGAGGACCTTGGTGTCTCTCTGGGCTGCTCCCTGTCCCCAGGAGCAGCAGAACCAGAGCCAGCTCTTCAGTATGAAGCACTCTTGGCACTGATGGGGTGAGGTTTGGTGACCCCAGGTACTGCCCTGGAGCTAGAAAAGCAAGGTTAGGTTTCTGATTGTATAGAAGAGGCATCTAGCAATCAGTAAGTGCATTAAAATTACTTTATTACTAAAATAGTTTTACATTAAGTTAAGATAACCAACCTGCAAATACTCCTGCTCCTCCTGGAAAAGGAAGTGCAGAGGCTGAAGGGAACCAGGTAACAGGAACTGTGTTTGTCCCAGTAGCTTGTAAGCAGGCAGATGTGTTCACATTATTGTCACCCAAATATTTTCATCCAGTCTTGTTTGGGCTGCATTTAGAAACTGGGATCTCTGTATAACTCAACAGCTGCATCAATAACACAGTTCTAGAAAAACCTATTATAGAAACTTCTCCCCCTTAGTTTCCTACAGAACTATACAAGGGGTCCAGGAATAACTGTTCACCAGCACTGACATTTACATTTCCCATTTAAACAACCAGGAAAAGCCCCTCCTGAGTTTTCCCCGCTGTGAACACACATTTCTCTTCTCACTTACTCCCAAGAGAAGCAGGAGAGAGTCCTCCAGGACTGCAGGAATTCCAGCAGCATCACACCAGGCATGGGATTTACTGGAGGATCCAGGTGGAGCACCCATGGGTCTCTTCATATCCTGCTCCTTTAAACTTTATAGAACAGGTATTTAAAAAAAAAAGTAAAAAATGAAGACAAGCCCCTCCAGCTGACTGTGCAGCTCAGGTAAAGAAAGGCAGATTTTGTCTAAAAAGCAGCTGTTTTGTGACAGAATCAGCTTCCAGCTCAGTGCTGAGATGCTGCCCCAAGAGGAATCACCACGGGCTTGGACAAACCCAAACCAGGGAACCATCCCCAGAGAACACCAAGAGCTGAAGCAGGAATCAGTCAGACCTCAGTACATATTTATACCTATAAAATAACTGCAGAGAGGAAATGATTTGCAGCAGAATACAAATTTAACCATGTAAAGGAATATACCACAGCAATGAGAAGTATCCTGCTGTACTTGGTGTGTGGAGGATCAGATCCACCCAACAAGGAGGGATGCGTGGCACCAGCAGACACACTGGTGGCACTGGGTACAACAGACCCGATCTACCAGGATGGAAGAGGAGTTCACAAAACATGGATAAAAATCAGTGCCTGGAAACCATAACAAAAACACAGAAACAAAATGAAAATGTACTAAAATTTAATCATTCATAAAAGCTGTAATTTAATCTGTGACAGAAAAACACAAGAAGCAATATTAGAGTTGGTTTAGTATATTATATATTTTTGCTTTTAAAGCCATAGAAATCAGTTATCCCAGTTTTTTCCTATAAAAGACCCATTTTTCCAAAGCATTATGCACAAACATTTTTTGAATTAGAATATAATGGCAGAATGAAAATAATGATATTCTTTACCTTTTAAATATAAAATGAAGTCAATGACTCAAAAAGTTATTTGCTGCAGTGAGTTCAAAGGGAAATTTCAGATAATATATATCTATAGTTATAGATATAAAATATAATGGTGGAACATTTTTAGTGCATGATGGGGAAAAATTATGATAAAAGGGTCAATATGAAATTTTAATTATAGTAGCAATATTTAGATATTGAAATGCATCCATGCTCCTTTGTATTATCATAGACTAGAGTCAATTGTATTTATTTTCACATCTGTTAACTGCTATTGCAAAGGAGG
Source organism: Calypte anna (assembly GCF_003957555.1). NCBI lineage: Eukaryota > Metazoa > Chordata > Aves > Apodiformes > Trochilidae > Calypte > Calypte anna. The sequence goes on from NC_044271.1 coordinate 1,884,132, forward strand.
AGTACTATTGTCTTCAGTTTCCAAGAGATATACACAGAGCAATTTCTTTTTCCAGGGGTTGTGTGCAAACCATTTTAAGATCTAAATTCTTCTCATATTATATAAAAAACAGGAGAAGCTTCTTCAGATATGTTATTCATTTCCATAAGGTTTTGAAGTCGGGAATGCTGGCACTTTCCATTTAGGCAACAGTTCTTCATTCCTGCAATCTGGAAAGAGAAAAAACAAGATGATGCAGAGATATTCCTGCTGAAGAGATGAAACCATCTCCAACCAAGGGCTGAAATCTTCCCTGGACACCTCCCCATCCCCAGCTTGGGAAACCATGAAGCATTCCAGCAGGAGGAGCTTATCTCCAGTTCCTACACTCCTCCCTGTTTGGGGGTGCAGAAGGAGAAGAGGCTGTGGAAATTCAGCTCTTGAAACCCAAAGCTCTTGTTTCATCATTTCTGCAGCACAGCAGTGACAGGGGAACCTCTACCCTGCTGAGGACACAGCACTGCCCTTCCAAGTGCCCTCCCAAACCCTGCTCCACAGCCAGGCAGCCCCTTCCAGAGGAGTTTGGAGTCAGCAGTGGGTGAACAACGTGTGGGAGAAGGGTTTCATCTTTTTTATAAAACTCTGAGGAGTTGGGGACCTCCCTGAGCCCCACTCCAGCTGCACCAGACAGGCAAGGAATTGGGAAGAGAGAAAGGGGAGACAGTGGGAAGTATTTTGAGCATCCAGAGCAGATCTAGGGGCAGGAGGAGAAGTCAGTGTTAGGAGAAGTCCCATGGTGAGTGCAGGAGGCTGATGCCTCAGGACACATCACTGCCTGGCAGCCCAGCCAGGAACACTCAGGAGTCACCCCAGCTGACACCACAGAGCTAAATTCAGATAAGCCACCTTAGGAACAGGAAAAGCCCCTTGAGACTCTCCAGTTTCTTTTTCTACGGTCATCATTGCCCCACAACCCTCAGCTATTGTTTTCTGGCATTCAAAGCTGAGGATAAGAGACTCCTCACCCCAAAAAGCACAGCTCCTTAGGGGTCAGGTTAACTGCAAGGCTCCTCTTCCCCTCCTCCATCAGACCTGGGCTACACAGATGGCCACCTACAGCATCAACCTCAGCCCTGGCAGAAGGCAGAGCCACCTGTTTGCAGGAATTCACCCCTGAAATCCTTCTATGACCAGCAGTTTGCTTTAAGCACTGCAGCACAGGGGCTCCTCAGTACCAGCTGATGACACCACAGAACAGAAACACCTCCTGACAGCTCTCAGAAACCACCAGCCTGAGAGCCCCAGCTGAGGCAGGCAGTGGGGACAGCTCATTCCTCTCCAGGCTGTCCCTTTGGGACCTTCTCACTGCCTCTTCCTTCCTTCCTTCCTAGAGCTGAGCTGTCCCCTTGCCCCACACCTCTCTGCAGGGTGCTGTGCACAACACCCGTGAGCTGCAGCCCCAGGACACTGCTCTGCCCCAAACCTGAAGCTACAGAAATGCTCTTTTCTTTCAGGAGCATGACAGGAGAGCTGTAAGCACGTGGAGTACCCTGCCAAGATACACAGGAAGATTATTTATAGCTATGTCCAACCTTGAGGTGGTTTTTTGTTTTCATTCTGAGGTTGGTTGTTTGGTTTTTGGTGTTGGGTTGGTTTGGTTTTGTTGTTTTGGTTTTTTTTGGTGGGTAGCTTTTTATTTCTGTGCCAATAACATCCCTGTCCCACCCAAGCTGCTTTGCAATTGTCCCCATATCACCAAGGACTGGGAAGGCAGCTGCAGTAATAACACAAGTTAGATAGATGCTGCTGAATTTCATCAGAGGATGAAAAGGAAGCAAAACTGAGCCCTGGTGTCACCACACAGAGAGAGAAAGTGCAGGGGTGAGAAGGAAGCTCCTTGCCCATTCCATCAGCTCAGGTTACTAATGCTCAGTCACACTCCTCAACCCAAGCAAAAGGGGAAAGGCAGAGCACCAGAGATTTCTCTGACAGGTCACTCAGGAGAACTGACTTTTAAGGAATTTTCTATTAGAGAGTATATGGCAGGAAAAAGGGTCCTGAGCTGGGGGTGGAGTTCAGACACCTCTTACCTGGCTCAGAGCTGCTGCACGATTGGAGTCTAAAGCAGCAAACAGGTTTTCTTTTTAGGCTTCTTCTTTTCCACTGGTGTTTTCCTATTTATCTGTCTGACCAGGTCATAAAAGATCTGAAAAAAAAACCAAAAAACCCACAAACTGAAAAATCAAAGTGATAAAACACTATGAAAGTGTCAAAAATAGTTAAGCTGATCCTCTTCCCTGGTACCTGAAGTTCTACAAGTTCAAGTACTTGCCTTTACTAAAACGTATTTCTCAACAGAATCACCTCTTTGCCTAGATTAATAATTTGACATTATTAATAAAATTAGCAAGGAAAAGCAAATCAGCTGCCCTGAACTCAGACATTTCCAGCAGGGGATGACTACAGGGGCCTCTTTCAGCTTCAGAGATGTTTCTTGTGAAGGCTTTTGCTGTGATTTGTTTTCCCAGCAATACTCAACCCATTTATAGCAAAATGAGCCTTGCAAAAATACTTAGAGCTGGGTCACAGTATTGAAGAGAAATATTTAAACCTTTGGAAAGCTCCACCCTTGTTCTTGTTTACTTCTTTTCCTTCCTGGAGTGGCTGACAGCTCACAAATTCTTGTTGATTCCAAGGAAATTCAGAAAACAAAGAAACAGTTCATACCAAATCACAACAACTGGAAATTTAAGATTTTCCTGCTCCTACCTACATGAAAAAGCACTAATGCACAGTTAAATAGTTTCTGATGAAATGAACAAGACAGGAGCTTTATCAAGCTCTCATGTACAGTATTTTAAAATAGCATTTGAGCTGCTCACACAGCTCCTTTACTCCTTTATTGCTGCATTTTCCTTCCTCAGGTAAAACTAACAGCTTGGATTGCCCAATGGACACAGCCAAGGTTTTCAAAAGTGTACAAATGAGACACAAAAAAAGGTTCTTTAGGAGAAACCAATGAATATCTGGCATCCTCTACGCTGATGTAAAATTTACTGTAGGAGAGGTTTGTTTCACTTTCAGCACAAATAAATTTATCACACTTTAGGCCAGATTTTAACAAAGTTAGAAAGTCCAAAACTGGCTAAAAAAAAATAAAAAATCCAGTCCCCAGAATAACACAAACACTTCTCAGTCTATGAGCCAGCAGAACAAATAACCACTACAATAACCTGCTTGATCCATAGTGGTTTTTCTCTTTGCTTTCCTCAGGTTTTTCTGCTTTTCATGACCAGACAACATAAACTGGCAGAAGCCCGGAAAATTAAGATAACAACAAAACCAGAAATCCACCTTTCAAGTTTATAATTTCCTTCTCTATGATCTGAGCCTCACTGGAGGCAAGATGAGGCTGCAGACAGGAAGGCTGACTGCATGCAGAGACACAGAGTTCTGCCTCCTGAGAATCCCCTCTCCTGCACAGACCCTTCACAGAGTTTTCAGGCACCTGTGGCTAACAAGAGGCTTCAGTCCCTGACACAAACTCTGCCACTACACATCAAATGGAATTTGTTATCCTCTTTCTTCATCTGCTCCATGACTGAGCCACCAGTTCTGCATTAACACTCAGAGTTTTACTACAGCTCAGACACACACAGTAAAATAAAATAAATAACTAACTAAAAATCCCTCCTGGCAGCAATCTAGCTCAGTGAGCTATATTTACTGGGGGAGATTAGTGCAGCCTGCAGCAGGCTAATCCCAAGCACAGGAGCTGCAGGTCCCTTCCCTTCCCTGCCCTCCCATCCCAGGCTTTGCTGCGCATGTCCCTCCAGCTGCCAGGACAAGGCTGAGTCCAAGCTCCTGCTGCTCCTGCTTATCTCCCAGCCTCCTAAACGGGCCCAGTTATCTCCTGGCACCAAACCAGTTATGCTCGATGGGGTCACCTTAGCTTTTGTGCCTGGAAACCTGGTCTCTGTCACAGTCAGATAATTCACGGCAGAAAATAAAAACTTGGTGCCTGATGTCAAGCAGAGCTCCCTTGGCAGAGCCACCTCACCCCAGGGAGCTGCACAGGGCACACAGAGGGCAGAGGGGTTGCTTACTTAGGGATGGGGAACTGCTGGGCACATCTCCTTTTGGCCATGGTCTCAGTAAGGCAGTGGCTGAGCAGAGGAGGGCTGAGAGGGGAGGGCTGCAGAGCAGCCAGACCTCGCAGGAATGTGAGAAGCAAAAACTTGCAAAAAAACCAAAACCAAGACCAAAAAACTTGCAAAAACAACAGGCAACACCATGCAGCATGACATGGAACACAATGAGACATAATGAACAGTCTGAATAGCTGTTACCTTGAAAAAGTATCCTGTCCAGATAAACTTTATCTAAGCTAAGAGTCACCCAGTTAACTGGGCGCACACAGGACCCTCTGCTGTTCATGTCCTCTGACACAGACTATAAAAAGTACTTACCTGGAGAAGTCACCCACCCTTTACAGAGAAAAAGGAGCAGATCTCCTTGAACCAAACAGAAAGCAGCAGCTAAACACTCTGCACTGCAAGCCTGTCCCAGGCTGATATTTCAGAATCATCCTGAATCTTCCTGATTAAGAAATACACCAAGGGTTGCCTGTGGGTTTAAGATGGCATTCATGCTGAAGTGGAACAACAAGTGGAGAGCTGATAATTACCTCATTAACGTTGATTTTAGACTTTGCAGATGACTCTAGAAAGGCACAGTTACACCACTGTCTTGCTAAGTTCTGACCCTGTTCTTTGCCAACTACACGTTCTTCCTCCAGGTCACATTTATTGCCAACCAGAATCATTGGAACCTGGAGAGGAGACAAGCAAGAGATACAGCAGCAAGTTAATGTAAGCATGGGCTGTGAGGGCATGTCAGGAGGAGGGAAAGAGGCAATTTAGTATGAAAAATAATAAAAATCATAAGTTTAGCTGAGCTCAGACACTAGGCTGGAATTAAGATGCTCAAGAAAGTCCATGCTGAAACACCCAGAGGACACCATACAACCAGTGCTATTTCAGCACAACCTTAAGTCTGTAAAGATTTATGTTCTGGTCTCTACAACCAACACCATACTAATCAAAAGCTTCATGTAGAACTGAAATGCATTTCAGAACTGTCATGTGGCAACAGGCTAGACTGCCTGCCAGCTGAGCCTGTTTCAGACAGCAGAACATACAGCACGTGTGAAATATTCTGTGTTTGAGCCCCTTTGACCCATCTTGTCAACCTGCTGTCAAGCCACACACTAATAAACGAAAGCACCTTTGCAAACCACTGCCAAGGACACAGAACAAAAAGGAATAGTCTTGTGCTGCCAAGTTTTCTCACACCAGCTCACCTGCCTTTCCCATCTCAATACAGCATCATGCTACTGACACGTTTTGCACATGCACAGAGAAGAGGATGTGCACTAAAAAAAGGCACAAACCCTGTGCTGGCTTAGAACTATTCCAGCTAGAAATCACTCAGCAGCTCAGCTCTAGAAAGGACATCACTTCCAATAAATAATCCCATGCAACATTAAACCAAGCATCAGATACGTGTTCAGAAGATTCCTCCTACACCCATGATGCAGATATGGGCAAATCACTGCTCCAGCCAGTGCTGGAAGGGAGGGGATCTGCCCCCCTCCTCAGGCTGCTGCCTTTCTGCAGTGTCTGGGTGAGTCACCTGCTCTCTGCTTCAGGAGGGAGAAAGTGCCTTGGGGAAACACCATGGTCCTTGAGACACTTCCTACAGAAAACCAGAATTCTCTGGGAAAACAAGCTTGGCTTAGGAAATGCTCCTTCTTACCCAGGTGTCTGCACCAGGCTGCAGGGCAGGGATGGGTCCCTGGGAGAGGGGGGAGAGCAGAAAGGAGGGGCCCTGTCTCAGCTACAGCCCCGTGGTGTCTTCAGGGTTGTGTTTTCTTGGTGCAATCTGCATGGACTCAGAAAGCTGCTTGTCCCAGAAAGTGCCAGAGGAATGGCTGGGGAGTGTAAGCAGCAGGAGACTTGCTCTCATGTTATGTACAGGTAACAAGTTACAGCTCCTGATTCCAGGAGGAAAAGAATGGGCAAAACCATAGATTAAAGCCAGCCCCCAGGAGGAAAAAAATGGGCAAAACCACAGATTAAAGCCAGAAATAGAAATAATGCCCTGGTACAACTTCCAAAGGCTCCCTCTGCTCCTCAGCCACTCCTACCACAGCCACAGCCCATTGCAATGGCACAAACAGGTAGAAAAGACCTTAAATAAGCAAAAAAAACCACCCAAAGCACCCAAAATCACTCTGTAACAACCAAAACAACCTGTCCTCAGGGGACATTTCCACACCCCAAGGATTCTGTGACTGCAGCACAGATCCTGCAGGACCCTTCCCCACAGCCCCCCATCCTGCAGCAGGGCCTGGCAGGGCACAGGGATGCAGCTCAGGACTTGATGCTCCCAAGAATGGTGAGTGTCCTGGTTTGTTAAACCGTGACAGGGAGTTACATCTAGTTTTCAAGTTTGATTTTACAACCTGCAGAGATCTGAGGGGATGGCAGAGCCAGAGCTCAGGGGGATGCTGAGACCACAGCACACAGCCCAGCATCCTGTTTGCCTTGTGCTGTGTGAAAGGAGAAAAAAACCCCACAGAGCTGCTGATAATGGGTGTGCACCCCGCTCCATTTCCTGAAGCTTTTAACTCTCTGAACAAAAAATGAGTACTTTCCAGCTGGAAAATAAATCATTATCCACTTCCTTTGGTGTTTTACAACAGACCATATGATTTTAATCTACTTCAGTGGTGTAGTCCTTTCCCAGCTCAACTACACTCAAGAATGATTTTTATGTTTAAAACTCACAGATGTACGTATTAGAAAATGATCACTTCTTTTTTTGTGAGAAATAACTTTTATTTACTACATCAGAAACCTCAACTCACAATACAGATGAGGCAAATCCAAAAAAACTTAATTCACATGAGAGACCAACAGAATATTTACAACCTTATCACCTTAGTCCCATTCTTTACAGTTTCCTAGAGAGTTAGGAGCAATTCTCTCCTACCAAAACATGAAAATGTGGTTTGAACACTTTCAGAAAAATAAGTGGCCCTTGGACTGGTAAGCTGTAAAGGTCTGACAGACATGGAACTCTGCGTCAGGTTCCCTCAAAAAGGGAACAACTGTTTATCATGAGAGCAAAAGCAGTTTATGAACAACTAGCTTTTGATCATTTACTATTTCATGCAGAAGAGTGGAATTTAAACTTTGTTAGAAATACATCATCTAATGGTTTAAGTATCAGGATTTTAAGAGCCACATTCTGACACTAAATACAGGACCGGGCGTGATTTCCTAACTCAGCAGAACACAGCTTAATTGTTCAAAAGGTTCTCAGGCTTGGATTCAACAAGTAACATCCCTCTTACACAAAATAAATAAATGCATTTTAATGATTAAATCAAACCACTGAAGTAAAAATGAAAGCAACAGTCCCTATTGTCTGCCAAACGTGACCAGCTTACGGTGCAAATTCCGCTCCAGCGAGTGCAGCTGAGCCAAGCACTGGCTCTGGAAAGGGCACAGGGGGCCCAGCAACCACCATCCCCACCTCCATGAAACCTGCTCTGCACAAAGAGAAGCTTGGGAAAGCAAGGAGGAAACCAAAGCCACTCAGAACCAGGTAATGGGACATGGAAGGATCAGCCCCAGCCCTGGCACAGCCCAACAGCAACCACGGGCGCTGCTGCTGAGTTTAAGCTGTCAGTGGCCAAAGGAAAGGGAAAGCAATTATTTTTCACACTCTTCAGGGCAAACCTCTGAATACCTTACCAACTGCTAGGCAAAAAAAAACCCCAACTTCCACTTCTTTTAGAGGAAGCTCAGAGAGAGGGTTCCCACAAGTCTCTGCAGTCACACGGCTACCATGGCAAAAGCCACCAGCATCTCCATCACAGAAAATGAAGAGCTTGCCAAGCAGCTCCAGGGACAGGAGGTGAGGTCTCAACTGGAAATATGGCAAACATATTTCTTCTGTCTAACAGGACTGAATACAAACCACCCAGTGTAATTTTTCCTCATTTTAAAAAGGGATTTCAACAACCAGAATGACAATCTTGCATCGCTAGCTCAGACTCTCCCAGAGTCTTAGTGACTTAAGATACAGAATGTCACACGTTTGTACTTCCATTTCCACTTCACACAGTTAGGAAAAGCAATGTTAGTCTCCACTTAGGAAAAGCAGTTTTAATCTCCATTGTAGGAGAGCTGCAGAGCTACTGAGAACATTATTATTGGTGAGTTCAACTATTATTTTTCCTTATCTCAAGGGAAATAAAGAACTGCTAAAGCACACTGAAAGAAGAAAATGCAAATACTGGAACACAGTTAAAAGGAGAGAAGGAAAAAAAACCCAGAAAGTGTTGCTGTGTGGTGGGGTTTTTTTTCTATCAACTCCCACCATTCCCAAAGACTGTTTGTTGGCCTTCCAGTACTTGTGAAAATCTGGTTTCACTCTTATCCCTGAATAGGTGTTGGACCTCAAATAACAAGGCTGAAAATAACCAACAATGCTAAGCAAACTTATTTCAACACAAACCTCTGGTATAGAGCAAATAATATTCTTAGAAAGAAACTTTGCTCCCAAATTCCTGGATGCTTAGAGTTACTTTTAGACATGTGCAAAGTAAAAACCATTTCACTCACATCTTCAGTGTCCTTAACCCGTAAAATCTGTTCCCGAAGGTCCTGTAGGTCATTAAACGTGGACTGTGCTGTTATAGAATATACTAGTGCAAACCCTTGACCATTCTTCATATACAGATCCCTCATTGCTGTAAATTGCTCCTGTAATCAGATATTTAAAAGAGTAGTCAGCTGGTGAGCATTTATTTGCAAAGGAATAGTTTGTAATGAACAAGAACACAGCACTGTATAGCATGCACTTAGGTTTTCACCCCTCACAGAGATCCACCAAAACTGCAAGTTTAATGAAAGTACTAACACAACTCTTTCCCTTTGTGTTTGTTGGCTTGTCTGTTTCTTTTTGGGGTTTTTGTTTGTTTGTTTTTTCCCCAATAGAGATGTAGGCTTCTTGGAAAAAAGGGGATAAAGATCAAGAGGAAAAATAAAAATATATCCATTGAGGGACAGTTGCCATAATGCAAAGTGTTAAGGTTTGGGTGACAGTATTTTGTAGTGACCTTCCATTGATTTTTCTAAAATGCTGTTAAGCATGAGACTGCCATCAGACCAATTCCCCAGAGAAAGGAGAGGGACAGGAAATTCACTTCCTCCTCCAGCACGATATGAAACAGGGCAGGCAGGCACACACTTGAGATCTACTGTGGCACAACCATGTGGGCAGGCACTGCCTGATCACCTCTGAACAGGCACAGTCACACAGTTGTCATCTCTGGAATGAAAATGGCTCAAACACTGCAAGAAAATGTAGGAGCAGGCTGGAAACTCTGTACCAGAGCAGAGCCACCTTTGTCCTCAGCTGTGAAACAAAGCTTTACCAGAACCACGGGACAATGAGCTCTGCTTCCATGCCTTTGCTTGGCTCTTGGTAATTTTCAAAGCTATCCAAATAAAACTAACTTTTAGGAAGTATGTTCCCCCCCCTGTGATGTGTGCTCAACCATTACAGGGCTGTTTACTCAGTGGCAGGACTTGCAGGGTGAGTGACACTGGCGTGGCAAAGGGCTCTCTCTGGGTTTTGTTTGGGCAGGATTATTGCACCAGGGTGAGTTCCCCTCCTAACATCTCACCTCATTCTTCACAAAGACACTCCACACCAATAAGAAAAAGAAACTGCACTTACTGTCCCTGCTGTATCGAGGATTTCAAGCATACACTGTTGGCAGTCTACTTCCACTTGCTGGGGAGAAAGGGAAGAGAAAAATGCAGTTAAAATCAGAGACTCTGACAATGGGACTCTGGAATGGCTCTGAAATGGGACAGGCAAGAGGAATATCAACTTCATTTCTGCTTCTGCCAGGCATCCCTCTACAAGCAAGCCAGCCAGCCACCCATTTCAGAGCCTTTAATGATGGCAACATCTATGCTAATCCATAAAACAAAGGGTTACTTGACATCAGCTGAGGGAGGAAAGCAGCTCTGTTGGCAGAATTAAGTAAAACAACAGCATGAGGGATCCTGACCTGGACTTTTGCTCAGCAATTTCAAGACTGCATCCAAACCAGCTGTAAAGAATTTTTTATATGCCTCAAACCAAGCAGAAGGCATTTGAACTAAATGGCAAAACAGCCACTGCTAAAAGCAAACAACAAAATGAAATTGCAGCCATAACATTTTCTGAGAAAAAGCCCTTTCTCATTCTGATAAGCTTTTGTTGCATTATCAAAAAGAAGCAAGCTCTATGAGACTTGGAAGAAATAAAACTATGTTATTTTACCTTTCTGTATGAATCTTCTATTGTGGGGTCATATTTTTCAACAAAAATTCCCTGAACAAACTGTACAGTCTGGGGAGAGAGGAAAGGGGAAAAAAAATAAGTGAACTGAACAGGATCATAACATTTACCAAACAGCACTTTATGAAAGTAACACCAATGCAACTCATCACTGCTGCTAAAATTCAGTAGTAGGGAGGAGAGAGACTTCAGTTTTTCAAAATAAAGAGGGCATAGTTTCTGTTGTTTTAAGAATTATTTTATACAAGTGTATTTTCAAGACTTTTTGGAGGTGTAACCTGTTTGCTGGTTTGGTTTTTTTTTTCATAGAAGATGACATCCCCAAACATGCCTTTACTACAGTCTGCAACCTTAGAAGAATAAAAAACACCAAATATGGAAGACTTCAAATTCAATCAGAAGAACTGGTGACCTGTGGAAAATCCCCAGTTCAGTTCAATCCCATCAGAGCTCCACTGGAGCTACTCTGGATTACGTGGCTGGAGCACAGGCACATTTCAGAGCAAGAAATTAAATCTGGAGCAACTCTAGATACTGAATTTGTATTAAAACATTAAAGAAGGAAAGAGCATTCATTTCAAAGAGGAAGTCCTTCTTCCCCTATAAAATTATTCAGGGCAAATGTTTCATTTCCCATCAAGCTGTCATTCAGATGTGGACATTCAGATCTCAGGACATGCCCATCCCTACCTAAAGGCACAATCAGCATCATATTGGCACAGAAGAGTTAAAACAATAAGGAGGATTTGCAGTGAAACAACACCATATTGTAATCTACACTCAGTCTGTAAAAACACAGAACTGAAAACAAACACCAGCCTCTTTGTGAGGCATTTTAGTTTCCACAGTTCAAAGAAAGAAATTTTAAAGTGACCACCACATGATTTTAAATCCAACCTTCTGACCTCTGCTTGCTAATGTTTGCAAATCAGTACACAGACATCTTGAAAGCTAAATATTATCCACTCTTAGCTGCTAATTGGCACTTAGTGTCCTGTTAGAAAGGCATCAGTGTTGCATATGAATTACAATATATGCTTACTTAGCATCTTGGCTGTCAAAAAGAATGCAACTTTTGTTTGCCAGACCAAGTATTTGCATTTCAGCTTTTAAAAATTCCAATGATGGATGCTGACTCAGACTGCACATCACAAATAAGGAAATTCAGAGCCCATCAGAGGCTGAATGATTTTTATGTACAGTATATTAAGCAGCACCTGATTTACCTAGCAAGTCTTTCAATAGTACATAACAAAAGCAAGACACTCAATCAAGGGCTGCTGGTGGAAAAAGTAATACATATTGCTGGGGAAGAATAGAGGATCAAAAAGAACTGACACATCTTGTGAAGATTAGGATGGTATAAGGAAAAAGTATGTAAAATTTGGTATGGAAATGAATAATCTTTCCTCTGCTCATCTGAATTCTGCAGGTGATTTACCAAGATTATTAGCAGCCCATTTCAGAGGAATGAACAAGAAGCAGCATCTAGGATGTGAATGGCAGCTATTATCCTCTTCTGTGGAAAGGAACACTGCTTAGTTCCTTGGTTTAGATAACTCCACTCTTGACCAGTTCTTTGCCTTTCTTGTTGGAGAGCTGCTTGAGTGATTTGTGATAAACAGGTGACAGAAATCTTACAGTGACCTTACAAGAAACCTTACAATGCTTTACTATCTACTCTGCTATGTAAACCTCTTATTAGGAACAACACAAGTACTTCAGGAGTGCAAAGTGTCATCAGTCTGCTTATCCTCAGCACTGGACACGTTGGAGGTGACTTCTCATCCTGCCCCATGGTTTCAGTCCTGGCTTGTCTGGGGTCTCTCCAGGGTGGGAGCTCAGAGGCTGCAGCATCACTAACTCACTGCCATGCAGGGCCAGGCTGCACTCACTGCTCCTGCTCAGCTTTTAGTGCTCAGATACAGCCATGCAGTCACTTACAACACTGCACCCACGTGGGGAGGGGAAAGGAAATGCTAATTATTGTAGCAGCAATTCATCACCTTCTGCTTCTCCAAAAATGTGGCACAAGCTCAGATATTCCAGCAGCCTAAGAGCAGCTGTGTGGAAGTCACTACAAGTGTCAAAAGGAATAAACACCCCAATGGGTTCATTGCCAGAAGATCAGCCAGTTCTGTAGCCTCTGTACTGGTTTCAGAAGTGCTTCCCAAACTCACCAAAGCAGACTTCCCCACACCTCCTGAACCAAGGACCACCAGCTTGTACTCACGCATGGTGTGCTCTGTTCAGAGAGCGACGACCTGGAAAGCAGGACAAGTTAAAAGAGTAAAAGTTAAAGAGGTAAAAGAGTAAAATTAGAGTTAAAAGAGCCCCTGCACACACAAATCTGTGACCCTGCCTTCTGAGAGCAGCAGCAGCCTCCCCTTCTCTGGGTGCTCCTGAGAACAAATATCCCTATAGCAAGAGCACTGGATTGTTTGGGGGTTTTTCCACCTGGGCACTCAGGTTTAGAGGGATGCTGGGACAGCCCCAGTTTGTAGGAGATGCCCACAGCTGGACCTGTGAGCCTGGGGGTGCTTGGAGAGGAAGAGGATGGAGAGCACGAGCTGGAGAGAGATGGGGAGAAGGCCTGTCCTCAGCTTCTCAGCATTTTAATGCACACAACAATGAGCACTGGACAAGAAAATTAGATCAAAAAGATACCAGGAGAGAGGTTTACTCCTTCCCACACACCTCCAGCAGGGAAGGATGTAGGTCAGGACTTTCTCTCTGGAAAAGGTCAGGTCTACCTAGGGCTGCCAAGGCAGAGTCTCTCTGCTCACCCAAGCAAGGACTCTGCCTTTTTATGGAAATCTTGCAACTCCCTCCACAGCACCAGAAAACCTCTCATTCTCCCCGAGATTCCCTGACAAATAAGGCAAATGACAAAGCTGGTGATAAACATTTTACACTATGTTTACATTAGCAGCCAGGCCGGGCTGTCCCTCTGAAGGGCTCTGAAGCAAACAATGACCTCAGCCCCCAGTTATCCCCCTCTCCCCAGCGCTGCCTTCCCAAGTAAGGCTTGGGAAACACGAGTGCCACGAGGCTGGGCAAGCTGCAGGGCTCCCAGGCATTTCCAACTGACACTGCCCCAGGATTTATTGGGGTCACCCAACTGAGGATTGCTTTAAAAACACGACTGTATTCCCAGGAGTTTGATGGAGATGCATCACCAGGAACAACAGGGGAACAGGGGTTGTGTTTGGAGCTTTGCAACTGTGGACAATTCCCTGACAATCTGTGGCTCCAGTTTATATCATCATTCCATGGGGACTTTTTTTTTTTTGCTTTTGGTTTTCAGTCACTGCAATTCCCAAGGGAAAGCTGCTACACACAGAGCCAAGAGGAAACCCACACGGCCACAGCCAGAGCTGGGTACCCCAACACCCACTGGAGAACCCACCCCAGCACCTTGCTCCTGACCCTTGCCTGGAGACCCCATCCCACCACCTTGCTCCTGACCCTTCACTGAAGACCCCATCCCACCAGCCTCCTCCTGACCCTTCACTGGAGACCCCATCCCACCAGCCTCCTCCTGACCCTTCACTGGAGACCCCATCCCACCAGCCTACTCCTGACCCTTCACTGAAGACCCCATCCCACCAGCCTCCTCCTGACCCTTACCTGGAGACCGCATCCCACCAGCCTCCTCCTGACCCTTTCCTGGAGATCCCATCCCACCACCTTGCTCCTGACCCTTACCTGGAGACCCCATCCCACCAGCCTCCTCCTGACCCTTACCTGGAGACCCCATCCCACCAGCCTCCTCCTGACCCTTCACTCCTTGGCCAGAGGAGGATTCACAGTCTAAACGTGACACAAGCACACCTCCAAACAATAAATGAAAATAAATCCCACGTGCAGCAGAAGCCCAGGGCTCACAGTGCTCCCTGTGGTCACTGCCAAGCTCCCTGTCCCTCACCCAGGCCTTGGGGGGAATTAAAGCTGCAGCTATCAGTCCCAGCCTGTGGTTTTAAGCACCTTGGGGCAGTTTTTGTTCAGTTCTTGAAACCTGTATGAGCTGCAGTTGCTTAACTGTACAGAAATTGTGAAACTAAGTCAAACTGAAAGGGATTTTCCAGAATGGTAACTTCTAGTATCTCAAAGCAGAACAAGAGATAGCAATGAACTCTAGTACATTGTCAACGTTCTTGGTTAGGAGTCTGTCAGCTGTAAGCTCTTCTGCTTGGAAATTACCCTGAGAAGTAACTTTTACTTCCCCTCTTTCACAAATCCTGATTTTGGATGGCAAGGAGAGGGGAATGCCAATTAGCAAAGATGTTTCCCATTCCTCAGAAATTAAAGGAGATGCATTTTTTATGAAGCATAAATGCAGTTTATCTTCATCTTCCTACAGTTCCAGTTTGTTCCACCCATGAAAACCCAGAAAGCAATCAAGCTAAGGGTTAAATTTAGCTGTGAACTCTTTCACTTCTTATTTATAGTAAAAATACTTGTGGGAAAGTTTCAGCTGGGAGTAGTACAAAACTGGCTTCTCATTTCTTTCCTACAGTATTTGCTGATTATTTTTTTTTTCAGGTGCAACAGGAAACCAAGATCCTGAGACACATGAGCCTTATTACTGTAAACCCCACACACCTTCATTATCTCCCAGCTCCTTCACAAGTATGTTAATATTATCTGTTTATACAACCTGAACAGAGTGCTCAAGAAATTACCATGCTGCATCCCAGCCAACTTTTCACTCAGCAACTGTTCATGCCCACCTAAATACAGGCAGACACAGTAGCATTCATTTCCATCCAGAGCTCTGGAGTTCCATGCTGTGAAGGGATGGCATGGATGCTCTGGGACAGGGGGTTGGACTTCATCTTTTGAGGTCCCTTCCAACCCCTAATTTTCTGTGGTTCTGGCTACATTTTAAAATGAAATGAACTTATGGGTGTTAATTGTTTCTTTTGATTCAAGAACAGAATATGGTCACTGAGGGGCATAAAAAGCAACTGAAGTGTTTTACCAGCTCATCGAGAAGTTTATCTGGGTGGTGGAAAGAGAGCAGCATGAACAAAGGTAAGTGAACACAGCACTGAAAGTGGGAGCAAGAACTTCACACTAACTTAAATGTGCTGTGCACCCTGTGAAATGCAAATGTCTGAGTAGAAATGTATACATCTGAAGCAGGCAGTTTGTATTCATTACTTTCTCCTTCCTTCTCCAAACACTGATGGAGCTGGGAGTGACAGGAGGTGCAGATTTGCTGCTCAGTGCCAGGCAGACACATGAGCTGATGGGTTTGCATAACTTGATGAAACCTTGGCCCTAACTGGTGATACAATCCCCACTACATAAATAATAATAAAAGACTTAAAATACAAAATAATAACAAAAAGTAATAATCAAAGCAGACACATTCTTGACTCAGCTTTAAAATGAAAAACTATGGACTGAACTCATAGATCTGTATTTTATACAACAGCAGAGGACACCAGAAAAGACACAATACAAAACTTCCAGGTTCAGGCATGTAATTTTTTAAAAAATTCATTATACACTTATATACAGCTCCCAAATTCTCCTAACTACCCCTGTTTGTACAGTTAGCAAATTCATTTGAAATATATTGAGAACATTGAAAAACTCATACCTGGGCATAAAAGATCTCTCATCAGTGTTAGCAGCCCTGCTGAAGGTTTCTCCAGGCTCCCAAGAAGGGACTGAAAGACAACAAACAAACAAAAATGAATGCTTTTTCAAATGCTAAGGTGTGTAGGCATCAGTTTCAAACCAAACCATGTCTATTACAACATTTGCTCTCTGCTTTACCAGCAGATCTCCATGGGATTCCAGAATGCTCAGATCAAATCACCTTAAACTCAAGAACTCCATCACAACTCAACCTCACCTCTCAGACAGCAAGAGACTGAGGGGCTCAGGTGGAAACCAACAGGAAAACACAGTTTCTACTTGATGAAGTCATGAAAAAACACTTTACAAAGTGGACTTGCAGTTAAGGTAAACCATAGGAAGAAAACACAGCACTGACATTTCTTAGGTTACAAAGTAAAGAACAGTTCAATGACAGCTCCTACTGAATGTCAACAGGATCCAGGCTCCCACATCCCTCCTGCCCACATGGAACTCCAGAAACTCAGAAGAAGAAGACAGCTTTCTTCTGCAGGAGTGATGGATGCTGCTCAAGTCAAATCACCATGTTCCTGGGGATATTTCTCCCTGATACACTCTAGAGAAGTCATCACTTACAAAAGACAAACAGTTGGAGGTTGCACCAAGTTCACAATGCATTTTAGGAGATGAAGACACATTCCTTGCCAACCCCATTTTCATATATAACAGAAAGGGAGGCTGCAGCCAAGCAAAGCTCATGCAGCATTTTACAGATTTGGGAGAGAAAGGCATGGATGTCTGCATGACCTCCAGCACAGCCTGTCCAGGCTGGCTGTGACATCCCTGGCCATCACTTGCCCATTTCCCAAAGAGAGGAGCAGATTCTTGGGATGTTACAGCCACATGTCTTGGGTTATTTTTACCCTGGCAGTTAAATACTGAATCATGGCTACTATAAACAAACCTGTTTAATTTTGAACCTGTGCATGTTCTTCATGCCAGTTTTTGAAGTTAGTCTAAACTAGGTCACGAAAAGGAGTGGATTTTTTTTTTTAAGTGTCTACTAAACATTATGCAATAATCCACCAAAATCCCTTCATTACTCACAGCCGTGTTTGCAAAACAAACTCAACTCCAGCACTTCTGCAGGGGAAAGATTTACGACCATCAAAATCACACCAAAACTGACAGATCCCCTGCACAATAAAGACAAAAACCCAAACAAACAGAACGATAGAGCAGTGAAAACTGGAAACTTGAGAGCCAGGGCTCTGCCCTTGGCTTCACCGAGGTCCAGCACGTGCCAAGCTGCCGGCGGCACCGCGGTGGTTCTGCTGCCCGGCCCCACCACCAGCAGCTCCACTCACCAGCTGCTCCCCAGGTAATTATTTGTTACACACCGTGTTATTAGATATTACATTACTCAATGAATTTGAAAGCACATTAAATACTTCCTTCGTATTAATCAAAGCCACTGACAATTATGCAATTGCTCTGAGCGAGCTGCAGAAACGTGCCGGGAAGAGGGATCACAAATGGAAGGGTGTTTGCAAATCACACAATTAATTGAGGGATCCCTTAAAAAGTAACGAGGCAAAGGACACCATAGACTTACCCTGTCAGTCACCACGAAACTTTCTTAAATAATTATGAGATGTTATTTGAAGTGTTTAACCAGGAAAGGTCAGAGACCACCCCGCCATGTGCTCCTTCTGAACCACATCCAAATCACCATTTTCTGCATAATTTCACATCCTCTGAGGTGCACTGTGCAGGTTACTGACACAAGGCAAAGCCATAAAAGCCTGGGCTCAGAGAAAAGTCCTCTAGAAACAGCCTTGTCCTTTCTGCCTCGGGTGTTGAGCTGAGCACAGGAGCCACGGTACACGGACAACAGAGACACTGCTTGGAAAACTGCAGTCATTCATCAACTAAAACAGGGATTTTATGGACAAACATTGATCTTCCTCAGCCCATAACCTTTTCTGTGGCCAGCTTTACAGTGAACTTACAGTTTCAGATATCATCATGTTAGCTGCTATGGAAATGACTGCCTACTTATCCATTTTCAGATGCTTTGCTGGAGCAGCACTCCAGGCAAGGAAGGAGTCCTTTGGGCAGCTAAAGCTTGCCGTGATGAAATGGCTAATTTCTTTTTTGTCCTATTGGTCTGCATTTGCAGAAAGTTGCTTGGGATGTGTGCCAGACAGACAAAGGCAGGGGAAAGGAAGCCAGAAGCAAAACTCAAAGCCCAACACAGACTGCATCCCCAAATTAGAACACCACGCTACGTCACTGCCTGCGCTTGGCAGCCTCCCCCGACCCGACTGCAGCACTGCTGCAAACTTCATACTAATGAGCACTCATCTGCACGTGGGAGGGAAGACATCCACCTAAACTGTACAGATTTCAGAGAAATCTTTTCTCAATGATACACATAAAACCGTTTGAGAGGAAGGATCATGTAGCCTCATCACAGGAACTGAGCTGTGACGGATCACCCATCACTGAGCAGAGCTCCTCCTGAACACCACGAGCACACTCAGCCACTTCTCCTCTCCTCATCTACAGCTACTTCAGTATTATTGGGAAGAAGAAAGGAAAAAATATTTCCTTTCTCCTTTCCTCATCAGGAAAACATGTAAATGTTAAAGGGCATCCACATTTGACATGGCAGCCATTTATGGGACTTCCTCATCTGCTGTCTACCACATCCACAATCAGCCTCTGACTTCTAAACCCTACAGGGTTTTTTTTTCCCTGTTTTCTTTAGTGGAAAAAATGTTCTGACCTTTTTTTTTAATACGGATTAAATTCCAGATAGGCTCTAGGAGGTTCAATCATAGCAAACCACCAGCTACATTATACTTGGTAAGAATAATTGGTTGGGCTGATAGTAGCTTGGCAACGTTCTTAACTATGTTCTTCCTGGTTTATATAATTAGAGTAAATAAGTGACATGAGGTAGGTAAATTGTCACTGCAACTTCAGCTTGCACTTTAATTATTTCATTGCTGCAATAATGGTGACCAGACACTGTCACACAGCCCAGGCACTGGGCAAAACACATAAATTGGTCCTTGTATGGTCCCCAGCATCAAATCTTTGACGGAGAGACCAATACAACTTCCTCCTCATTCAGGTTTCTTTGTAACCTTGAGGTTTAAACTGCTCTTCAAATGTATTCCTACCCAGCAGTGATAAACTCTGAAGGTTAATATTAAGCCTTACTAATGTGTCATCTGCTAGCCTGGCCTCTCAACTTACAAATACCAGAAAACATTAGGATTCTTTAAATCTCACTGGCAATGCTGCAGTAACCAGTTTGTGTGTATACACTGCATCTGACCATGCAGACTGATCTAAAGGTCAGGTTTGCATATGCAGTCTAGAGATTTTCACTGCCTTCAAAACACTTCAGTGTTTGGTGTGCGTCAGCCACCAGCAACCCAAACACCGACTGTTCCCACGCAACTGCAGCTCCTGGGGTGCCTCTTCTGCCAGGGAGTTCTGAGTGAAAAGCCCCACTTACCATATGGCCACTTATTAATACTACATTGTTTTAGCAGCTTAAATAAAACCCCTCCAGCAATGAGTATCCCTGCATCCAGCACCTAAGGACAGTCAGTGGTGGATGTATTTTCACCACTTGAAATGTTTTCACAGCAAATTTGAAGGCTTGGCATGAATCTGTTAATGTACAGGATTAACTTGCAATAGAGAAGAAGTAAGACTTCCATTATAAGTGGAATTTCAAGTAACTTTCATACAAGAGAAATCATGGAGAGTTGGGCTCCTGCTCCCAGAAGAGATGATGCTTAACTCACAAGGAAGGCAGGACACAACCTCCAGCAGCTAACAAGATGAGTACCACTGGCATCACCCAGCAGTCAGGAACAGACTTATCTATTTTTTATGTGCCTTTGAAATGATAAGACGTAAACCAGTAGGAAAAAAATCTCTCCCATACATTAGTATTCAAATATGTTCAACTTATGGCCTGGAGACAGCCACTTCTGCACTCTGAGCAAGACTTTAGAGGGCACCCCACTTAATTTGAATGTTAATAGCCATTATCTGTGCCTTCCATTTTGGTTAGGACACCCCCACATCCAAGTCAAAACTCTTAAAATTAAAATGTCAACTGTTTTTTCAAGTACAACATCAGGCACATTAATGCACCTGCTGCTGGCAGCTCAGCTGCCCTGCTCCAGCTCAGAGCTAAATGAACTGGGACTGATGGTGTGGTGAAGGTTACCAGCAAACAGGTCATTTAACAGGGAGCCTGCAAAGTCCTGACATGACAGAATCAAGGAAAAGAGTTGCCTTCTGGGAATCACACCACGAGGAAAGCACGTTAGAGCACTAGAACATCTGTCTGATCATCTCAAAGGAGATTCCTGAAAAAGCTTCATTCTAAATTTGAGTGCATTCTTGTGATCAATATGCCAAGTGTACTAATGAAAGGAGACAAAGCCATAATAATATCATAATCCCTAAGACTTCCTAAGTGACCTGATGAATTAAAAGCCCTAAAAGGCTTTAATATTTCATAAGAAAAGCTGTCTGGAAGCATTTCAGTCTGGGTCTTCAATCTTAATGTTACTTTCAATTAAACAAAGCAAAAAGCAAATAATTGGCTAAATTTATTCTGTCTTCACCTGTATTTCATAAATCCATCATGATTTCTGTTCTGCAGGCCCAATATCCAGCACTATTCCTAACACATCAAACCTCAGGGTGAAGCAAGATGTGCTGGAATGGGACTACTGACGCAAAAAGGAGAACTGTGCCAGAAATAACCTTACCCAGTGAACTATGATTTACTTTAAACTATCACGTGGTAGGTGGCATATAAAAAGATATTATTCTGCATGTCAGCTGTCTGTAATGAAAGTTTTCCTCCTCTCAACAGCCCCTCCCTACAACTTCAAGTTTATTTGCATTAGAGAGAAGGATATTACATAAAAAGCAACATAAAAAGGCACTGCAACCAATACATCCAGCTGAACTGCTCCTCCTACATGCTGGGTGCTTTCCAGAGTGAGGGTCTATTCCCAACTAATGTGTTAAAAATGTAAGAGGAGCCCAAATCCAGCCAGATTATTCACCTGGTCTGAAACTGAAATCAGAAGTCTTGCTTCCAAGCAGCACAGAGCACTCAGAGCAGTGGCCCCAGCCAGCTCCACCACTGATGCTCACATCTCTTAAAGAGCAGATTTCACAGCTATGAGTTCACATGCAATGTCCTCATTTAAATATGACAAATGCACATTTTTTCAGGATTACAACACTCCCGAACACAACATCATTGGATCCAACAACTATTTCAACAAAAAACCCCAAACATTCCAGCCAGCCTTGAATCTGCAGCCCCAGCCACTCGCATGCAATGCAAGCTCTGGTTCCCTCTGCAGCTCCAGGTACACAAACAGTGCACCTCCAAAAAGCAGATTTTTTTCCATTAACTTTTGACAGGGATGCAATGCCCATCACAGAAATGCTCGTCCTGCTCCATACATAAGCAGATGAAGCACGGGGGCAGCCTGTTGTTTTCACTGCCTCATTTAAGTAATTATTAAATATCTGTTTCAGCCACCACGCTGCCACTGCTGTGGGCATACCCAGACCTCCCATTTCAGTACCCTAGATGGAGTTAAATACTTTCCATCTTATCAATATTCTAAATAACAAACCATAATGACTCAGGCCACCTGCCCAACAGGACTGCTATTGCCTGGCTCCTGGTTTCTTCAGTCAAACAAAATGGGAAGCACCAAGCACCTGCAGCTGAGCTTCCTGCTCTGCTGTTTGCCCTCTGTTACCTGCTCCTTCCTTGGGGAGGGTCAGGCTGTCCCCCAGACAAAGGGTTTTGTTCATCAGAAGAAAACAAACAGCAGTTTTCAAAGCTTCTGTCAGCATCTGGATTTCTCAAAAAAAAAAAAAAATTAAATCAAATCTGTGCTTCCACCCGGGTTGATGTGGAGCCACTCCAGCTGCAGGGAGGAGGTGCCTGTTCAGGTAGAGCAGGTATTTCCCAACACCCAGCACCCAATACCTGCCGGACCACTCGCAGCAACACACATCAAAACATCATCTTCATGTGGCCACAGTTGGATTCCCACAGCCACCAGACCTGCTCCAGCCAGCTGACAGGCTGAGAACAGAGCCCTTGGTCATGCCCTGTGGACTATCACGGGAGAAACAGAAACAACACAATCCTAAACCTCACCTCTCACTAAAGCTCCTGCCTGCTGCAGTGTCATGACTGAAACCTGCAGATGTGGAAGTTAGAAAACCCCAAGTGACTGATGATCAAAATTAGAGGTTTCTCGTGTCCCATTTCTTCCCACACACACCTCAAAGGATCTTCCCACAGCAGATGAATGCAATTTAAGCTTAAACACACCATTTCTGATTAGGAATGTAACACTCAGTGCCTCCTCCTTGAACACCACCCATCTTCCCACAGCCTCTTCATTTTAATATCATTAAATGGACTGCCTTAATTATTGCAGTATTTGCAAGGGGAGAGGTGATCTCTCAGTAACCAGTTTCTGTCCCGCTCAGAGCTCTGAAATCAACACTTGTTTCATACCAGACCTGGAACTGAAATAGCATTGGTAGGTTGAGCACTCAGTGCCTCATCCTAAATCCCAGAGAGCAGCAGCTGAGCAGGTGTGTGCTGTGCTGCCTGATGTCCCACTGTCCCCAGCTTCTACACAGCTTCTGTCTTCAGAAGAAGGGAGCTCAGGAAACAGGCATCAATTAACAAAATGTTCAGCATCACAGGAAAACACAGGTGTCCTCCAGTAATGAGCTGGTTAGCTCTGAATGGTTTCAGTCAGCCAGCAGACTCATAAAACCATCTCACAGGAGATGTCACCAACACAACGAGCAGTGCAGACCCTGAATCTGCCATAACAGAAATTCAGCTTGATATAAATCCCATAAATGCAGGCTGGTTCTTGCAAATAACAATCCATTACTGCTGGGGACAGAGAGTAAATATTCCCCCATTTATCCACAAGCCACAGGTCACGCTCTTTCCAGATGTAACAGGCAAGGAGATGGTCACCACATCATCCCTGCTACAGCAAAGGAGCTGCAGCATCCCCCTGCCCTGCAGGCTCAGCCACTCAGCGACACAGCTGAGGATGTTGAGGTGAAACCTAACTCACACCACAAGGTCTCAGAAACATCAGGCACGAGGCATTATACCACCTATGATCTGAAATTATTTTTTTTTATTTCTTTGCACATGGAAGGCACTACCTACTACACCTACTCTGCCCTCTCAGGACCGTCACCCACAGCAAATCCACTCGGACCCTGGAGGATGCTTCTCATGGCCTGCTCTGACACCTGAGCAACAGCAAATCCACTCAAAGCACACTTAGCTGCAGCCTCAGAGCTTACAGCAAAGCTAAAAAGCCACACTGAAATACAGAATTAATGTCATATGGCTAGATAGTACTTTCTCCATGTGTAAGCTCCAAGTCCATGCACAGGCTAATCAAAGATTATCTCTGTTTCAACATATTTATATAAAATGATGGGACAGCAAAGGAGTTTAAAATTTATGACTTGCCCCAGAGCTGTAATCTTACTGTACATCTGCAGAGAATGAATAACCCACTACTAAAGTCAACCATTCTGGGAAATAATTTTACTCATCAAAATTGTGCCTCTCTTCTTGGACTGACTAATGCAATTTATCACTTGTATGTGTAGGACTGAAATAAATTCATCTTCACAACTTCGTGCTCTACTTAACCATTCCCATTAACTGAAATATAATGAAGTTGGTTGTATTTGTACCACCAGTAATCTTTATGAAGAAAAATCCAGGTCCTCCTTTATCCTCTCCACACTTGGGGTGCTGGGACACAATCCAAAGAGGAAGCAGTTTGAGAGGTGAATTTTTTAGGACCTTTCTTGATACCCAGAGAGCAGTCTAGGACCCCAAATAATCTCACATCCTGGCTGCCACCAGACTTCAGGACTGCAGCAAACAAAACACCTCACTCAAGTTTTAGCATCTGAACAAGACAGATTGGATCAAACAAGAGAGCTCAGGAAAACCAGCTTGTCTTTCCAACTTTCTCATATTCTTACTGATCTCGACCATGAGGTGTCACGTTTCCAGGATCAGAAACCTTTGCAGAGTGTGAACACAAACACCTGAGTAAAGATTTGTCCCTGGGATTTACGAGCACCCCTTTAGGGAGATGCTTCCATTACAGTTCTGTTTCATTTCCTATTACTTATTAAATAAAAGCAAACTAGCAGCTATTTGGCATAAAAGACATTCAAGTTGTACTCCAACCACCATACTCACTACCTGCTCCTAAAACCAAACCAAAACCTGCCTCAAATCAAGGCCAAAGGGGAAAAAAAAAATCCAAACGCAACCCCAGAACTTGACAGAGTTTTAAGTTAAGTCTCTCCTGAAACTACTTCTGCAGAATTAACACACAAAGCTACCAGAAATGCTTCATGGTTAATGCTACTGCAGCTCATCAAAAATGAGAAGAAAGCAGTAAACTAGCAAGTTTCCCATATTTCCCAAATGAAAGACCCACAGCCAGCCCCAGCCAAGCAGCCTCTCCTGAATGGATTTCAAGCAAGGTTGAAAGGAACACCTAACCAAGGGAAATCCTAAATTTCAAACAGCTACAAGCAAAAAATGTTTCAAATATAAACAGTAGATATTTGAACTTCATGTATGTTCAATAGGTTCACTTCCTTTTCTCCTGTATAAAGAGATAACACGTTCCTGTTCCCAGAACACTGGAAAACTTATCTGAAAGAGGAATCCTGAAGTCTAATGAAGCTGCACAGAAGGAATCTGCTCTCTACATACTAAGTAGGAGTTCAAAGTGCCACCCAAGGCACGCGGCCTGCCCATGGCACAAGAAAGAAAGCTGCAATATATGGAACAAACAAACATTCTGAGTTGGTTATGACTATGACTCAATACACAATTAAAAGTTACACTTCAGAGTGTGCCCACGTTACACTTCTGCTATTCAATTACATTTCAGTTTTCTAAGAACAGCCCTCAGAGTGGATGAACAGCCAGGATGTGTCCCCACGTCTGTCTCTGTGTATCTGCAGCTTTCAGAGGTAAAGCTTTCTGGTGCACTCCACAAACATGAGTCTCCAAACAACAGCCTTACGGTGCCACTGGAGCTGCCCTGGAAACTCAGCCCATTTGGCAGTCTGTTCTCTCCCAGTCTTCAGCAAAGCTCCTTACCCTAAAAACAGCCACCCCAGAGCCAAGACACGTGAGGACAGACACTGCTCCTGGTTCCTCTGAGCCCTCGGTGTTACAGCTCCAGAGTCTGCAGCACCAGAACACCACCGAGGCTTCACGGAACCCAACACCATCCCTCAACTGGACTACCTCACCCTTGGTCACCCAGGCTGCAATAAACACCTGCTTTTACAAACTGTAATTTACTTTTCTGTGGACGCTCTTGGCCTGACAGAACACAAACACTCCTCCTGGTGCCTGGAGAACACTGTGCACAAACCCAGCTTATTTTTAGCAGCAGCAGCCCCGAGTGTGAGCACAGCATTTCCTGCTGACTCCACCTTGGAGCACGACAGACGAACTCTCATTCTCATTTCCAAAACTAGGATTTCACAACTTCTGCCACCTGGCACAGCTGAGAGAAGGAAGAGATGATCTGCTGAGAACTACAAGTGACAATTTCCCAGTTCCTAACTCGTCATTAAAAACTTTTGTTGGGGCACACTGTCAGTCTCCAGGCACACCGATGGCATTTGTTCTGCCACAACGAAGAAAATAACATTAAATGTTTTTAGTTATTAGACTGATCTTTTCCATAGCAACGGGATGTGAACATGGCATTTCCAGCATGAGTTCACTACAGCAATGTGGCAGTGATGTGAACAGTGGCCAGTTGGGACGTGGTGAACTACACCACTTCTACAGATGAAATAAGTTGCAGCTCCATCTAAAACTCCTCTGCAAGTTGCCTCACTTGGGATAACTTCTCATTAAGGCACTACTTTCTGCTTCTCCATGGCTTCATCCATCGCTCTAAAAACCTCACGAATCCCCACACCAAATCCTTTTCAGAATCTCAGGGACCTGCCAGCACCAGTGAGAGCTAATGACAAACTCAATGAGAAAAAGCAACTACAACTGTGACACTAGTGAAACATTTCAAGGCAGGCAGCACAACTCAACTGAACAGCCTTAATTTAACTCTTCCAATAATTGGTGTCTCTCTGCGTAGAGAAATACTTCTGCTCAGAGTTACAAAAGCAACAGGAATTACAGAGCACTGGTACAACACTCCGAAGGCAGACAGGCGTTTTCAAGTCAAACAACTATTTTAAGAAATATTATCTCCCTTGCTAAGCTACCGAAAGGAAAAAAAATTAGTTTTCATGGTTTGCCCTTCCTGTTTTGCAGCTCTTTCCAAGCTGTGAGCAAAGCCCAAGAATCAATTCCAGTTCTGTGGGTCAGTACAGACTCAGCGTGTCCAAACCTCAACTCTCCCACTGAGAAAGCTTCACAGAAATCCTTGCACCAAACCCAGACATGCTGCAGCTCAGATATTGAAAGCAAAGACACCAATTAACTAATAGAACCTAAACACAAAAGTTACCCTTAACGGAGAACAGCTTCTCTTTCAAACTGTCTCTTTAAAGCAACCCTAGGGAGCCCAAGAAACCATTTCAGAGCTGCAGCAGCCTGAGAGGAGCGGTCCCTGGGCCCGAGGATGAGG
Organism: Calypte anna; assembly: GCF_003957555.1. Classification (NCBI taxonomy): domain Eukaryota; kingdom Metazoa; phylum Chordata; class Aves; order Apodiformes; family Trochilidae; genus Calypte; species Calypte anna. The sequence goes on from NC_044271.1 coordinate 1,910,897, forward strand.
AAGGAGCAGCACATGGATCCGGGGGGCTCCAGGGGGGCTGCCCAGAGCCTCCAACACCTGCCCCCTGCCCACACCCCCCTGCCCACATCCCCTGCCCACCCTCCAGGGCGGAGCAGCGGATCCCGGCCCAGGCTGACCCTCGGTCCTGGCTCTCCCGTTACCTCCAGGGGTCCAATGGGTCGACACCACTGGACCTGTACGCCCTTTTACATCCCGGGGAACAGGGGGCCCGGTGCCCGCTCCCCTCGCACCCCAAACTGCCGGGAACACCACGGGAACTCGGGCTGATCCCCAGCCGGGGTGACAGCCCAGGGACACCCGCCCCCGACTCGGCCCCGGCCTCCCACCGCCTTGGCCGCCTTCCCTCGCCCGGACCCCGCTGTCCTCACCGGCACCGCCGGCCCCGGCACGGCCGCACAAGATGGATGTCCAGCCCCGGGGCCCAGCCAGGACACCCGCCTGCCGCGGGCTGCCCTCCCGCCCCACCGCGCCCGGGGGAAGCCGCCTCCCCCTCGCTTCCCGGCCTCCGGGCCGTCCCCCTGCCCCGCTGGCTCCCGCCCCAGCACCGGGACGCGGCTCCGCGGCCTCGCCACGGCCAGGCCCCAGCGGGGACGCCCGGAGCCGGCCCGCCGCCTGCCCGCCCGCCCGTCCGCGGGGCCCCTCCGCCTCCCTGCGCGGTCCCGGTCCCGGTCCCGTTCTCTTCCCCCGCCGCTCACCCGCCGCCTCCCGGGCCGCCCTCCGCCGCCTCCCGCCGCCGCTGGGCTCCGGGCTCGGCTGCTGTGCGCGGCGGCGGCGCCGCGTCCGCTCCGCCCTCACCGGCCGCGGCCCGGGGAGGAGCCAGCGGGGCGGGCCGGGCACGGCGGGGGCGCGGAGCCGGCGGAGCCGGAGCGGCGGGAGGGGACGGGACCGCTGAGGCCCGTGAAAAGTTGCGGGCGGTGGCGGGGGTGCCGGGGCCGCTCCCCGGGACAAGGGCACCCGCGGGGGAGAGCCCCGACCCCGGGGCTATGGCGGCCGCTGGGCCCGAGCTTCCCTCCCGCAGCCGCCACCCCCACACCCGGGGACCGGCCCCGCAAACGCCCCGGCTCACCGGCTGCGGCTGGAACGGGCCCAGCGATGGCTCTGGGTGACAGCGGGGAGCCGGCAGGGAGCGGTTCCTTATCGCGGGGAGGGCGGGAAAGGGAGGAGGCGGCAGCCCCCAGGCTGCGGGGCCCCGCGCTGCCGGGGGACGGGACCCCGATCCCCGGGGATGAGCCCGCTCCGCACCCTCGGGGCTGGAGAAGTGTTGGCACTGCAGAACAGGGTCAGGCTTTTTATTAAAACCAAACAAAAAACTGTACAGAATAAAGAAATGTGATGCTGGTCTCACCAGTTGATAAATAAGAATTATTTATTTTTATGCAGAGGGTTTTTTTTCAGGTTAAAACCATGTAAATATCCCATGAAGAGCTGTTGCTTCTTCCATGATTGGGGTGCACAGCTCTCCACGAGTGTTATTTAAAATGCAGAGGCATCTCTCACATCAGCCAGCTCAGCACTGCCTCATTACCCAGCCAGGCAGAGGACGAGGATGCAGACACCATCCCCAGGGATGCTCAAGGTGATGCTGCAGGCAGAGGAGCTCCGGAGCAGGCAGGGTACCGGCTGCCTTCCCAGCCCTGCGCTCTCCTCATTTGCAAAGTTTCAGGGACACAAGCAGCAGATCTGTTGAAGTCTGAGGCTGGAGCAGTAGTATTTCTGCATTCACACCGCCTTTCATCTGTAACTCCCATAAAAATGCTAAATATTTTTTAGCTTGCTTTACAGACGAGGAACTGAAGACAAAAGGGATTAAATGATTTATCCAAAGGCCTCAGCAAGTCGGTGGCCAGGAGAGGAATACAGCTCAGAGTCCTCACCCTCATCCCCCACTAACTGGGAGAAAACCCTGCTCCAATTCCCCAGCTCACACTCTTTGTGTGTGCCTTAGAAATACCCAGAGCAGGGAATTTTGCTTCCAGGTACAACTCCTGGCTGCTGATATGGATCTATAAATCCCCATCCTTTATGCCTCAAGTCCCAAGAAGTCTCCTTCCCCAGGGACCCCCATGCTGGGAGTGAGCAGGTGAATCTCTGTTTCTTGATGTGTGCAGTGGCAGCAGAGCTATTTCCACGTTTTTTCTCTGCAGGACTCCTCCTTGCCAGGGCAGCTGGTGTGGTGGCATCATCTGCCTTCGAGGATGCTCAGCCCTGGTGGTTGAGCAGCTCCTTTCCTCTAAATACAAACATTACCACGGAATCTGTGAAATTCAGAACTTCCTTGCTCCATGTTCAAAACATGAGGCTGTAATCTGGAAAACATGCAGAGACAAAATATCAGCAAAAACTTGTGTTATAAGCTCTGAATTCAATTAAAAAAAATAAAATCCTGTGGATGGAAACTGCTCAAGGAGATTCATGTCCTTTAAGGTGCTCAATATACATGGAAGTATGTGAGCATCCTCCAAAGCTTTACCCAATGTTGCCTTTTACTTTTAAAGATTTAGTAAACTTGGCCCCAAATATCAACACATCTGCAGCTTTTCCCACTCAGCATTACTGACTGAGGAGACTGATTGTATCCAATGCATCACTTATCTCTTTCACAGGCTGTGGACCATCTTCTAAGCTTCAAAAAATAAGGGTCCGGGCACACTCAGCAAGACAGAGCACTCGGTTAACATCTGTTCTGGGAAGGTTGACTCTTCAGTTTTCTGCAGGTTTGAACGGAAACTGATAACATTTATTGCTGAGTCAGGCTTTGCAAGTGCATGAAATTGGATCTGGATGAACATGAACCTGGTTATGGAATAGAAGAGAAGGAGAAAGGGGCCCAAGTTCAGCTGCAACCAGAGGGATTTTTCCTCCCGAGCTCAATAGGGAATAAATCTGGATCTTTGTTTCTCCCAGCCCCAGGAGGGACAGAGCCCTCTGGACAGCCAGCCAGCCCTGGAGCCCGTGTTGCTGCTGCACCTTATCTCTTGTGCAATGGGCACTTGCTCATCAGCAAATTCAATCTGTCAACAGGGTGTTAAACCCCACGTCCACACCTCGTCTCTCCCTCAGTGCATTTTCCAATGTATAACAAATCCTATTAATTTTGTGGGCATCAAGCTTCTCACTGGCATCACCTCTTACACCTCCTCAACATGGGCAAAGCTTTCTGACACCCCAAACCCACCCATTTCTGCTCCACACCACCTCAGTAACAACACCAGGTTATAAGGTACAGATCACCAAGCCTCTGCCCCCTCTCACATACAGCATCTGACCTGTTCTGTCCTGGACACAGCCCAAAACACCCCCTGGCCTTTAACACTGCAGTTTTATTTTAAAATGGTGTCATTTATCTCAACCCTTCTATTTATACGAAACAAGAGTTGCCACAAGAATGTTTTCTGAACCCTCCAATCTAAAACCACTGATATGGCCACATTGCAGCAGTGTTTCCCTCCCCTTTTCCTGGTTTGCAGCAGCAGGGAAAGGCCAAAGGGAAAACGTGGTTCTGGCCAGCACCTGCAGTCCAGCTGCAGTTCTTTGCCTGGTTCTGCAGCCGAGTTGCAGGGGTTGCATCAGGACTTCTAGAGAAATGAAAAGTATTCACAGTCCCTCAGGACTTCTTTTTTCTCTTCCAAAATAACAACTGCCCAATTGGATAAATTATCTGATGTCAATATCTAGCTAATGCCCATTTGCTGATTTAATGAAATCCAGAAAGTTTGCAGCCACATAATGAGCTTGGATTCCTGGCTGATAGAATCATAGGACTAGAGAGCAGAAGTCAGCTCAGTAACTCACATCAGCAGCACCATTAAATGCAAGTGCATTTGACACTGTCCAGGCTAATAACACATTGTTAGTGCTCCAGCCATTAGAGTAAAGGTGCTGACTGAATGGTGATTGCATCCTGATTGTCTGAACTTAAACTGCACACACACAAAAAGGGAACTGGTCCTCTCTAAAGGTGTAATAATGGTGTTTGAAGCTATAATAATGGAAGAATCAGGAAAAAAAACACTCATTACAAAGGTATCAACCTGAGCTTCTAAAGTGCAAACATAGCATTCAATTTACAGCTGAGACTGCTGCGTGTCACTAGGAATAATGACAATAATGACAATAATTACCAGTGGATACCCACATCCCTGACTGCCCTGCCAGGAGCTCCCTTGGCTGCAGAGGTCACGGAGCACACGGAGCTCCCTCTGCCCCCGCAGGGTGCAGTGTCCTTGCCAGGGAGCAGAACGTGAAGGATCATTTAACACACACCAACATCTGAGGAGCTCTGGGGAGGCAGAGGAGCTGCAAAGCGCTGAGCAGACAGACAGGAGCTGCAGACACCTTCCCTCCTGTGCCTGCAGCAGCCTCGCTCCCCATGCACATCCCGTGGCTGGGTGAAGCTCCTGGGGAGTTAAGGAGATGATCTGGGAGGGGAGGGAGAGCTCCCTACAAGGTCTGTCAGGGTTCCAAAGGGAAGGCTGGGCTGGCTTTTCCAGGAGCTCCAACCCCAGCCCTCCTCTCCTGACCCAGGCAGTACCATTCCAGTTGCCTGGAAGGAGAGGAGAGGCTGAACCCCAGCTGGTGGCTGCAAACACTACAGGGCTTTGCAGGTTTGACCCTAAAAGATGGAGTCCCCACCTGCAAGGACAGGGGCCTGAGGAAGGATGAGGAGGCAAAAACAGAGCTCCCTTTGGGACAAGCACCTGATTTCTTCCAGGGTCAGCCCTGGCAGCACCCAGGGACTGGACACAGCAGGAGCTGTGCTGGTGCCCCCAGTTAAGCCCCAGGTCAGCAGCACAGGGTTTATAAGGACAGGGGTGAGCTAACAATGAGCTCACCTGGGTAAGAGATGTGCTCCCAATTAGTGGTGCTGAGTGGACGTGATCATCCCACACCCCTGGAGACCCCCAGCACACCCCAGCCCCCCCTTTCTCCTGCTCTCAGGTGTCAGCAGCTGCCTCGGGAGAGGCTGTTTCTGGTTTTTTATTAGATGGTCCCTAATAATTACAATTACAATAACACTCAGCCTTATGGTAGCTCTTCATTTTCTGATTGCCTCCTGAACACAAGCTGATCATGCTGGCTTTGTGCTTCTTGCTGGGGAGAGAGCAGGTACTGTCCTGCAGAGAGGCTCTCCCCTCATGCTGACAGCAAAGCAAACACTGAATAAGAGGGAGCACAAGGCATCTCACAGCCTGTCCTGGGAAGCAGATGTCCCCTCCCAAGCCCCGGGTCCTTTGGGGCAGAGCTGGCAGGTCCCATCCCCACCCGAGCAGCCAGGGAAACCTCTCTGACCTCGGCTGGTGCCTCCTCACCAGCTCGTGAGTAATTTCCACTCAGTTCTGACTCAGATGACTGGAAACTGCCTGAGCAAGGGCTGGGTGTCTCGTCTGGGCTTCTCCAGCCCTTGCCAGGTTTCTCCCCGTGGGCAGGCAGGTGGGTTGGCAGGGCACCCTGTGGGGCTGGGCACCAGCTCAGCATCCCCTGCTCTGCCTTCCCGCAGCCAGAGAGCACAGGCAGTGGTAAAACTCAGCAAAAAAGAAAAAAGAAGCCAAGGTGCCCGAGGTGGGAACAGTGGGAGCAGCCCAGTTACATCCTCCACACTTCGGGGGGTGCTTTGGTTTCCAACACTTTCCTCTGTTGCCCTTTGAAAAGAAAGTGTTTGTATAAATAAGAGCAGATGCCTTTTCAGAGAGCTCATCTCCCAGCCAGTGTTTAGCAAACGAAATGAGCAAAGATAAAACAGTTGCATCTGATGTGAGAAAGGCTCCAGATGGGTTTGCAGGCTGGTGGCAGCAGTGGCCTCGGCTCCCCCTGCAGCACCGGGACTCCAACAGGTCCCTCCCGGGGCTCAGACCCCCTCCAGGGTTTTTATCTCCTGGTGTCAGCAGTGATGGGGATGTCCCTGAGACCTCGGGCTCCTTTGCTCTGCCAGCCCCCCCAGGGCTGTTTGTCCCACACTGTGACACCGCTGGTTCCTGGAGTTGCTTCCATAACAGAAAAACCCCACTTGAATTTCCAGAGTTACAGAAACCACAGGTAGATCAGAGCATTCCATCTCCTGTTTCACTGAGGTGAGGAGAGGACAGCAGAGGAGCTGTGACCCAGACCGACCCGGTGGTACCGGTGGCTCCTGTCACCACCTGCCTGGGATGGGATGGTCCCAAATGACACCTCTGAGTCTCTGTTCCTTGGGAGGCCACAGAACTTTTCAGACTGGAGCTCCAGGTGGCCACAAATGACCCGTTTGTCAGTGGCCTTGCTCACAGTGACAGTGTCTGCCTTGGGTACCAGGGAACCCCAGATGCTGAGATTTGTCCTGGTGCAGCATCCCCTGGCACTGACCCTTGGCTGAGCACTCATCCTGGGGCTGCCCTGGAGATCCTCCCTGCCTTAGCATGAGGCCAGGCCAGTGCCAGGCAGGTGACAGGGGACAGGATTTCCTCTGCAAATTAAAGTTCCACGAGATAAGGAAATCAAACACTCACTGGAGTGCAGCAAACGGCTGGGTAAAGGGGCAGTGCCTGGCAGCAGAGCTGTCTGCACATCTCCCTGCTCAGCCCAGTTTTGGGGACAAGGGCTGGCTGGAGAGATGTGGCAGTGCCACATCCATCCTGGAGGGGACACGTGCTGACATCACCCCCAAGCTGCCTGCACTCCATCCTGCCACCTTAGAACAGCAGTTGTGTATTTACACCTAACTGCCTACCCATAGAGGTGTGTCCAGCCCAGCTGTGAGCTCAGGGTCCCCCTGGTGGGACCAGGAAGGTCCCTGGGCTCCCCTGGCTCCTTCCTCACATGGGAACCTCGAGTGAGCACGATTCACATTTCCCAGCAGCCAAATGAGCAAAGCCCAGCTCAGGGGTTTCATCCTTTTTGTGCTTGAGGAGGAACAGAAACAGCGAGGAGCTGGGGAGATGGGAACACTGATGCTTCACCTCACCCTGCTGCCAGATCTGCCTCTCCCATATTCCTTCTTCAGCAAAAAATGTGTAAGAGTTGTGCCATCCCATCTCCCAGCAATGCAGCCATCCCATCACCTGGCAGCTGCTTCTGGGGCTCTGAGGGGCTGGAAAGCTGCACGAAATAGGTTCTGAATCTCCTGCTGAGTTCCTATTTAGCCAGCAGTACACTCAGGTTGAATTCCCTTCCACTGCTGAGCAAGTGTGTTCAGTTCCCCTGGTGCTGACCCTCCCTACAGGCACTTCCTTACAAGACTCTGAGATGGGTATTGGGGCAAGTGGTTCAGAATAATTCATTTCCCTAATAGTCAGGGCAGCAATCTTGGCAATCAGTGTGATTACAAAAGCTGTTTTCTACCACAATGTGTGTGCTGTGCTGTGAAAAAAAAGGCAGTAAAGAAAAATAAATCCTCCTTTTTTTTTTCCTAAGGAACCAAAGTACATCTCTGAGTTCATTGTAGAAAAAAAGAGGCCTCGATTTCTGTCACACATCATGGAAAGGGCTGCATCCAAATATACATAAATTAAAAATAAAAAGGTATAAACAGTGCTTCCTTCCTGCAAAGCCTCCCTGGCAAGCCTGGACCTGCTCATCTTCCTGTTTGTGGAGCTCCTTCCCCCTCCAGAGAGGACCTATGGAGTTTCAGGGGTTCATTTTCATGTGAATTGCTGTTCCTTGGGGGAAATCCTCTGCTCCCACCTCTGAGAGGATTACTGCAGCCTGAGGACCAAATCCCTCTGTTCATTACACCAATGTAAAGCTGGAGTAAATCCTTTTAAGCCATTGGGGCCACTCTGGGCTTACCCAGACATAAATGGCCATGCTATAAATAAGGCCTTGGTTTGATTAGAGAACTAAAAGCAGGAAAAAAGCACTTAAAAGATATCCAGGGGAAATGCAAGCTCCCTCCCCCAAGTAGTAATGCTGACAATGATGAATGAGTCCATGGATGCCAGTCAGAGCCTGAGTCATGTTTCATAAATAAATCACACAGGGATATTCCCTGTCCTGGAGTACTCCCCCCTGGCAGGAGATTTCCACAAAACACAACAGGTGAGAAGCCAGACCCGAGGGAAGGTGAAAGATGGAGCCAGGCACACCCAGAGCCCACAGCTTTCCAACCTGTGTGGCTACCAAAATCCTGCTGGTCCTGGCCCAGGAGCTCCAGAACCTTGTGAGCAAAGCAAGCCTGAGCTCTGTGTGCTCCTCATGCTGCTCTGACACCCAGATTGCTGCACCCATAAGGCCCTTACAGGGTCTTTCCTTGGGCACAAAGCAGGCACTCTCAGCTTTAGGACCAGGAATAATAAGAATCCCACTCTGAGCATCATTTATCATCCCAAGCTGCAGCCACCCAGGACGGAGGTGACAGTCCCTGTCCATCCCTTGGCAGCACTGGGCAGGGGGAGGAGGGAGGGAAGGGTCAGCCCAGGTCAAGCAGGGAGGGTTTGGAGAGGCTGAAAATAATTGTCTAACTGGAGAGGTAGCCAGGGAGAAGGAGCCAGCACTGCTATTCAGATCGTGTTAATGGGCTTTTAAATGACAGCACAGGGCCATGCCTGCAGCTGCCTGCTGGGTGGGAGAGGCTGCAGCTTCAGTTATTTGTCCATCTTTAGAACTCAGGAAAAAGAAAGGCAGGGTCAGAAGTGAGCAAACGCTCTGCAGAGCTCAGTTCAGGTACAGCACTTTCCTCCCTCACTCTTTTAAGGGAAGAGGTTCCTGAGAGCTGCAGTCTGCCACAGTGAAATGATTTGCTGGTGGTCAGAAATCAGAGCTGGGAAGAGAGCTCAGGGCTCTGGGATCTCACCCTGTTCTGCCCTCCCCAGCCTTGCCATGCTCAGAGGCAAAATTATCAGCTGAAGAGTTTATAAAACATCAAAACAGTTTCTCTCCCATCAGCAAGACAAGTTGTATAAATAGTGCCTCTTTAGAGAACCTCCTGCCAGCTCAAACCTCCCTTTCATCTCCCTGCCATTTATTTCATGCTCTTTTTATAGAATTTTAAAACAATCTCTAATGAAGAGTGAGGATGGGAAGTTCTGTGTTGTGCAGGAGACTCCTTGGCTCTGAGCTCTGTCCGGACCCGTGTTCTGCCAGGTCCCTGGTATCACATCAGCCACATGGGAAAACCTTCCAAAGAAACTTCTCCGAGGATGCCTGGAAGTGATGTCAGGGCTCACTGGGGGCAGGTCCAGGAGCCCCCAGCCCCAGGGCAGTGCGGGCAGGGCTGCCTGCAAGGAGGCTCCAACATCTCACAGCCCCAGCAGAACAAAGGCAGCTCTTGCTGTTGTTGGCTCACATGATAAGCAGCATTGTTGTGGGGTCATTTATTTTTTTTTTTCCGCCATCTGCGTGTCACTTAGAAATTTAATTTTTTTTTCTGGAAAATCGGTTCTCCACCCCCAGTGTGAAAAGGGAATCTGTGCTCCAAGCCGCAGCTGAGATTGCAGATAGACCTTTCCCTTCCTGATCCTTATCTCACCAGGATGTAGGAGGATCCTGGGGGAATAGCTGGAAGCCTTTCGCTGGAGCCATCCAAGAACAGATCGAGCTGCCTGCAGCCTTTAAATGGCAAACCCATCAGATGCTCAGGGACCAGGACCCAAAACACCATTTAACCCCACAGACCTACAACCTCCCTGGACTCTGCTGCTCAGGGGTTAACCCAGCCTGCCCCCAGCCTCCTCCTCTGTAGAGCTCTGCAGACACCCCCGTGCCAGCTAAATGACATGATCTAAAAATACACCTCTGAACCCTGATCTAACCCAAAGCCTTCAATTGCTGGCTCACAAACTTGCTCCAGCTGCAAGTTTCATGTGGCAGCAGATCCTGGGGGTGGTTGGAGCTGCTGAGGTGTCCACCAGACTCTGCCTTTGCTCAGGGTTTGGTGCCCACCCAGTGCCAAGGAGGGATGGAGAAATGAACCCTGTGCAGCCAAGCCTGATCCTTCTCACTCACAGCCCCTCCTGCTGCCAGCTTTATCGGCCAGCACCAGGCAGCCTGCTGTAATTAACAACTCTTTTTATCACAAAATTATTGCTGTGTGTGGCAGCAGAGACATCCAAATACCCCGAGCACACCAATGGCACCAGCAGAAGGATCACCCACCCTGGCATCTCTCTGTGCACACAAGGGGAGCCCAGCCAGCAGCAGAGATAAGCAGAGAGCTCTCAGCACCCATGTGCAGCCCTGAGCTCTGCCAAATGTTCCCAAAGCCTCTCAGCAGGAGCACAGCGTGTGCCCAGGGGAGAGCAGTAAAGGAGAGAGCCCTTCAGGGCCATCAGATTTGACTGGAAAAGCAGCACAGCCAAGTTCAGTTGCAGCCTGGGTCTCAGCAGCTCCCTATTTTCCCATCTGTAACTCTACCAAGAGGTCCCCCCATCAGGGAGTGAGAAACCCTCACATCAATTTCAAGGCAAGCAGAATTTGTCCTTTCAATCATGGAGAATAAAGAAGTCTCATTTATTTCTGTCTCTGTCTTCTCCCAGGGCTGATTTCACTTCCCCATCCTCAGTTTTGCCAGCAAGTTGAGTGGCAGAGATGGAGAACTCAGCACCCAGGAAACCAAACATCACCCATGTTGGCATAAAGCTTCGTTACACTAATATGGCACCATCCACCTAATTATTTGCTTGCTGTTTGCTCATTCCTGGAGAATCCACGTTTCTATTTGTGCAAGAGCAGCCCAGAGCTCACATCTGCATCCCAGTTCCATCTGGAAGGAGAGCAGCAGCTCCTTCCCTTCAGACCCAGATCCAGGAGCTGGGCACCACGCGCTGCCAGGCTGAGCTGCAGCAAGCAGATCTCAGCTGTCTCAGCTTTCACATCCTCTCCCCACTGTTCCCCACCACTTCCCACATCTTTTCTTAGTTTCTCTGTCTTCTGTAAACAAAACAGAAGAAAGCAGGCCACTGCCACTCTCTGACCACAGCTTTGCTGGCCATCATGCTGGTTTCTGGTGGAAATGGGGGCTCTTGCTGGAAATGTCACCCGAATGATGGCAGTGTTCTTGTCAGAATGAGAAAGGTCCCAGTAAAAAGTATTTTTTTGCCACCTCAGGACATGAAATGGTATACCCTGAATTAAGGCAATAACTGGATTTTAACAAAACACCCTTCTAATGTACACTGAACTGCCTCATTTCCTACAGTGTCTGCAGAGAGATTATCTGGACTGATAAGTGGCAGCTTTGCACAATCAGCTCTAAGTTACCCTCTTCACACTTCTAAAACTGTGGCTGGGAAGAGGAAGCAGTTAAAGAGTTTGTTTATCAGTCACTGGTAAGCAGGCTTGTGGGAGCTTTGTCATTTTTTCCCCTTCAAAAACCTGATTTCCAAAGCACGTTCTGGATCCCGGGATGCTGAAGGGATGCTGTGAGCTTCGGATGTGAGCAGAGCAGGGAAGACTTCCTGGAGGCTGAAATATTTGCATCTCTGGGGAAAGGCAACAGCTGATCTGCTGCCCTGAGTGCCAAGGACAGGAAATCCTGGCAGAGGTTTGAACACTGCAGAGTCACAGAACAGCTGAGCACGGGACAGAGGGGGACAAATCACCCGGGAGGCCACCGATGCCCGTGCTCCCTTCTGCAGCCCCAGCCAGGGTGGGAGCCTCTCCAGCAGCTTGCCATGCCCAACAGCAGCCTGGTGCTGAGCAGCCTGGATGGGATTTACATCGGGACAGAGTGCCTGGTGGCTCTGTTTGCCACTTTGGGTAACATCTTGGTCATCTGGGTGGTGAAGCTCAACTCCACCTTCCAGAACACCACTCTCTACTTCATCGCCTCCCTGGCACTGGCTGACATCTCCGTGGGGATCCTTGTCATGCCCTTGGCCATCGTGGTGAGCCTGGGCATCAGTGTCCACTTCCAGACCTGCCTGTTCCTGTGCTGCCTGATGGTGATGTTCACCAGTGCCTCCATCTTCTCCCTCTTGGCCATCGCGGTCGACAGGTACCTGCGTGTGAAGCTGCCCACCAGGTGAGTGCTGGAGTGCTGGTCCTTTTCTGTCAAATATTGACTCTGATCACATGCTCCAAAGGCACAGAGGAAATACCTGTGTCTGAAAGCCCACCCGAGATGAACCATCCAGAGCAGGGAACACCCTCTGCAGTTAGCAGCCCAGGGGACACCGGTGGCTCCGTGTCACTGCTGAGCAGGTCTGTGGTCCAAGAGCTGAATTCTTCAGCTGTGCAGGATGCTGAGAGGGCTAGAGATTCCTTCCAGGAGAGTCTTTTAAGTGAAATTCCTTAAACGTTTGCTGAAAATTCAAAAGAAGTAGCAGGCTTATTCAGGGCTAAGCTAAGAAGCCGTTCACCTCTTCTGTGTGGAAAAGTAGGTAAGCTAGAAACGCAGAGCATCACCTGGAGCACAAAATAAGTCAGATTATTTTAATCAGGAAGGGACTTACAAAACTGAAGTGAGAATGAACAGTTTAGTCCTGCAAATGGCATAAAAAAATGTAGAGCTCTCTTGTACATACAAGAGAGCTAAGACATAAGATAGGACTGAGAAAAGCAGAATCTTTTCTGTCTTTGGAGGAGCACTAAGATCACAGCGAAACAAGAAAAAAAAACCAGTCTAAAATACCCATTTATAAAGAGAGCAAGTCAAGCAGAGTTCAGCTTACATTTCTGTTTAACATGCCCTGGGTTTTCTTCCCAACAGATACAAAATAATCACGACAGAGAGGAGAGTTTGGGGGGCACTGGGTCTGTGCTGGTCTCTGTCTCTGCTGGTGGGATTGGTCCCCATGTTCGGGTGGAACAAGAGAGAACAAAGAAACTCTGACTTGATCAGGTGTCGATTTACCTCTGTGATGAGCATGGACTACATGGTGTATTTTGGCTTCTTCACATGGACCCTGATCCCTCTGCTCATCATGAGTGCTCTGTATGCTGAAATCTTCTACATCATCCGCACCAAGCTGAGCCAGGGGACACCCAGTGTGAGAGGGGCTGGGGGGTTCTATGGCCAGGAGTTCAAGGCAGCCAAATCCCTGGCACTTGTTCTCTTCCTCTTTGCCATATCCTGGCTGCCTCTCTGCATTATAAACTGTGTTGCCTATTTCCACCCCGAGTGTCAGATCCCCCCCTACTTGATGTACCTGGGAATCCTCTTATCCCATGCCAACTCTGCCATGAACCCCGTTGTCTATGCTTGCAAGATAAAGAAGTTCAAAACCACCTACCTGTTCATTTTAAGGACCTACATCCTGTGCCAAAAACCAGACCCTGTTCTTAGAGGACAATCAACAGGGCAACAAGCATAAATAAACAGCAAACGTTGACCTGCCAGTGCCTAACAGAGCACTGATAAAGCACTGATAAACCACTGATAAACCACTTCACTTTCGGAAACTCATGGGAAAATAGAGAAAAATAATTAAAAAATATAAAAACAATTAAAAAATAGAAAAACAGGGAAAATACAGATCTCAAGCCCACTTCAACATACAAGTCCAAATATGTATTTTTATTAAATCGTTTTAAAATACAGAACAGATACTAGAGACAAATTTTGCCCAGTGTTGTGGATTGTTTTTTCTATAAGGATTGACTGGGGGCACTGAAACCAGGCTGAGTGTTCCCTTTGCTGTTGGTACCCAGCAGTTTGCAGTGCAGCCATGTCCTCACTGACTGTTCTTACACCCTTTGTCTTCTCTGTCATTTTGGGCTATAAATTTGAAGTCTGGTCAACTTGTGCTGCAGTCAGTGCTGCCCCATTTTTATGAGTAATAATAAACATTAAACTGATTTTATATCCATTCAGCCTGCTCTTCTCTCATGACAATCAGGAAGAGCAGTCTGCAGGAGATCTTCTTGCTTAGGCTGGTGCAGGAATTGCAGTGGATGTCACAGCCCAGCTCACACTGCCTGTTTTTAGGGAACATGGGTCAAGCTGAAAACGGGTCATTAAAGCCCAGGCTCTTTTTTTTTCTCCATCTTTAAATAACAAAAGTCATCCAGAAAGAGCAGAAAGGGGAGCACATCATTCTGCTGGTTATCTCAGAGAGTCTTGGCAGCTGCTCCTTTAGCTGAGATCAGAGATCCCAATTTATTTCTGATCTAACCCCTGTCACCGGCCAGAGCTCTGCCCTGCTCAGAGCTCAGCTCTGTCCATGAAGGGGGGCAGAGAAGGAAGCCACTGACTAACAACTTCCGAAGGATTTTGCTGCACTTTCTCTCCTTATCGGCAAATCCAACAGAAAAGCAGAAAATTATCCCTGAGAACGAGGGGCAGCGAGCTCCGGGTCTGGATTTCTGGGCAGGAAAGAGGCGGCAGCACCCGCGCAGCTCCCGCTCCTCCTCCTGCCTGCCCGGCCCGGAGCTCCGACGCGGATCCGTACTGCCCCCGGGCGGCAGGACCGGCCCAGCTCCTCCGAACCGGGCTTCGGGACTGGACCTCGGAACCCCCTCGAATGCAGATTCAGCTCCCCGGAGGCTGCAAGTCCAATCCACTTCTCCTGCCCAAGAGATTCCCCGGGGCAGTACCAGCAGTACCGGACCGAATCGGAACCTCTCTTATAGCCACGGACCAGGAGGCTCCCGGAGCCCCCAGCGCTGCTGAGGCAGCGGAAATTCGGTTCCGATCCGTCCGTGCAGGACAGAGAGGGAGGACCCTGCCTCAGAACACGAACCTCCTGCCCTGGGCACAAGCAGAGAAACCGATCCGAGGCTGCTGAGTTCCAGAGGTTTTTCTCCCCAGCTCATGACCCAGGGATGATCTTTACCTCTGCAATGTGTGAGACCGTGTAGGGGAAACAGGACGTGAATTAACAGTGCCAGAACTTGGGGCAGCCACAGAGTCCTTGGGCATTTCTTATATGTGACCCAGTGGGAATAGATATTTACATGAAAACGTTTCATTACTATAACACCAAAAAATAACTAATCAGAGCTTTTGGCAATTAAAAAAAAAATTAAAATTAAAAAAACCAGACAACCATAAAAATGCAAAATGCCACCAAAGGGAAACACGAGGGCACAACATGAGTAGACAGATAAATTTCCATTTTTCAGTTCTCTGGTAGTTCAAAGCAAGAGCAAACACACAAAGGAAATGTCACAACTGCATTGCAAGGACTCCGAGGTTTCTACAGAGGAGGAACTACAGCACAAAAAGCATTCTGTCCACAGCTACTGGCAAGCAGTCTGGAACAGGAGACATTAGTTTCCCCTTATCACAATAAAATGAGCTGAAGTTACATACAGCAGTGCTGGCATTCCTCAGAGCATTACAGGCCTTGATCCAATGTCCCAGGAGCATTTGGTGTGCAGGAGGCACCAGCACCTTCATTTCACCAGAAACTTCACCATCACACAGGTGTCTGACGCCGATGGAAAGCCACGGTGGAGTAGGCAGCCTCAGTCTGGGGAAGTGGAAGAAGCCACAGACACCAGAGAGTGTGCAAGCATCCTACCTCACCAGGAGTTTCCTCATTTTCATTTGTCCTCAAAGCCACAGTCCCAGTCTGCCCCAGTCCTGTTGTTAGAGCAGCTCAGGATCCTGGGTTGATGCTGCATTAGGGTCTTCCAAAGAATCAATGACAGGAACTAAAGAAATGCTTGCCCTTTAAAAAGGTTTTTCCCTAACATGGCTCATTAGGGATTAGGTTAAGCCCCAGAACCCTGGAAATAGATGGTGAGTGTAGCATCTGAGCCCTGGGATAGCAGAGAAAGGATCTTTCCTGCTACTGTCCAGATAAGGCTTGAGTTTTGCAAGAACAAGCCCTTTTTCTCCCCCCTCCCTCCTAAATTAATATTTATCAAGAATCTGAAGTCTCTGTGTAAAGTGTTAGAACTAAAAGCTGTGACCCTTACCGGGGTGTCCTCAGCAGGTTCCTCAGTCACTCTCTGGAAGGGAACTTGTGAATTTTGGTGGGATCTCTTATACCCTAGGAAGGAGAGGGACAGCAGTCTCAGCTGCCTGAGGGGGACAGCAGTTTGGGAGGCTCAGGGGGGTGACACTGCTCTGGGTTCATGGCTTGGACCTTCATTGCCCAGGGAGCACTTGGGCAGCCCAGGCAGGAGAGCAGCTCAGTCCCTGCACACCTCCTGAAGTGCCTGGGCTAAGATGGAAGCAGCTCCTGGACTTGGTGAGAACTCAGGGTGGCCAGTTGAGACAAAAAACAAACCAAAACAAACCCCAACCCAAACAGTGCTTAGCTAATTCTTCCACAAAAACAGCCTGCAGGATGATCCATGAAGTTATTGCCAGGAATGACCTGCCCATCAATACACTCAGTTCAAGAGAGACAAAACTCCAGCCTCTTTCAATGGAACCTCTGTAGAGTTTGAAACCTTAGTGCTGGGAGATGCAGCCCAAAGAGCATAAAAATCAGCTCCATCCACTCTGAGGTGTGCAGCACGAGGTGCTAAACACTCCTCAGCCACCAGGTCTGCATCACCCTGCTCCCCACATTCCCTCTACTGTGCCACTTACTTTTTCTGAAGAGGTGGATGATTAAAAAGAGCAGAACAGTCACCAGGATGCCAGAGACAAAGGCTAAGGATATGTAGAGTATCTCAGGGCTGTCGATACACAGAAACTCGTGTCAGAATCACAGGTTTTAACAGAGCTGTTGAAGAATCAGTAGGTCTCAAATTCACCAAACTTCATGAAATGCAGCACATCATTTCTCCCAGGCCTCATGAGACTGAGAGCTGCATATCTGCACTAGGCATCACCAGGACTGGAATTCCTAGTGCACAGAGCAGGAAATTCTACACAACCTTATAAAACCCCACGCCATAAAATGTATTGCATCTGTGACTCCTCCCTCAGGGAGGGAGCAGGAACTCTGTGTTTGAAGTCAGGAAATAAAGGTGGAGCATTTACTTATCAATCCAGCACTTGTGTTCTGAACCTTTAAAGTCAGATGTGGGGGTATACACCATGGTGTGTGCAGTGACTGTAGTAGGAACAGGCTCTGGTGGAACTGTAAGCAAATAGGAAAAGAAATAAATCAAAACCTGGTTTTAAAAGATGTTAATTTCTTCAGTAATATTACAAGCAACAAAAGCTTCATGAAGCCATGCATCTATTCAAGTCAGTTTTATTTTAAGCATGGCACATCTCTGCCAGAGGGCTGAAAGTAACAGAAAAATGAAATTATTCCTATTATCCAGCCCCAGAGGAGCCTTTAGCAGTCAGGCTGCTCTTCCCCAGACACATCTCCTGCTGAGCCACCCCTTGAGTCAGGACCCCAGCAACCTGAACAACTTCACCTATGGAAATTCTTTGACTAAGAAATTACCTGTATTTGCTTTGGAGGGGTTATCTCCCATCCTCTCCAAACACTAATGAACAGCAAGAGGAGCTAAAAGGAAGGAGGGGGGAGGAAAGGTTATATTTATGTCTGTACAGGCACTCTCGGAGCAAACCAAACCTATCACCAGCTCCTTACTCAGACTTAATTTAGTTTTTAGCAGTGTTTCAGATGTCTTAATCCAACTGGCACAAAGCCAGAGCAGCAAACTGGCAATTTCCCAGCACAAATCCTGCTTCCTGCTGCCTCATTCCTGGAGATGCACGTGCACAGGCACCACTGGGGTCAACGAGCTGCTCCCCATGGGCTGTATTTAATCACTAAAAACCACCCAGACTGTTGTTTTTGCAGGAGATGGAACTGAGTGATCCTTATCAGCATTTTCATGATCAGAAGCAGCTTTTTTTTTGACAAAATGCTCCTTCAAGTTTCACTGTCTGAAGTGACACTATCCCCACCCAAGCAGGAACAGTACCTTTCTTCTCCAACTTGGGGATGGAATCTCAGAGATAAGGACTCACCAATCTGCTCCAGAATTCCCACCCATAGCATGGAACAGGTGACAGCAACACCCAACCAAACAACCCCCTCCCCACTGCTGTCACCTGCACACCCAAGAGAGAGCCCAAGGGTGCAGAGCTCCCGAGTCCCTGCACTGCCCCTGACAGCAGGGACAGAAATAAATAAAAACCAGGAGGGTGACAGGGCTGCACCTCACCTCACACCTCAGAGCTGGTGGTGGGAAACTCCTGGAGCCTTCTCACAGCTTCACTGCTTGCTGGGAGAGATGAACCTGTGTCAAACTTGTTAAAGCTCCAGTGTCATTCAAGTGTGGGGCTACACAAAAATGGAAGTTGAGCAACTTCACTTTTTATTTGGAAAAAAAAAAAAACAAACAACCCGACAACAAACTAACCAAAAAAACAAAACACCAAACCCCCAGGAAACTGACACACACCTGCATTCTCAGGAACTGATCTAAAATACAAGGCAGCTTCAGTTAAGGTCACTTTATTAGAGTTCTGACCTGACAAGAATGCCTTTTCTGCTGAGCTGTTGCACTGGAAGCTGTAACCACGGTGTTGTTTTACTCCTGCCATTCAAAATGGTGATTTTCCTACTGCTGCACCAGTCCCCATAAAATAAAAGCACATTAGCACACCCTGCTCTCTTAACTTTGCTAAATAAACCACTTCCCAACACTAAGGAGACTACACATAGGTGGGGGCTTTGCTCAGCTGGGGCATTAGAGAAGTAACATCCTTCTGGGAACAGCTCCCTTTAAAATGAAAAGCACAAGGCTTGAACTGTGTGTTATAATGCACATCCAGTGTTTTCCTTGTTACATGAAAAAAGACCAGCTTTTTCCTATGAAAAATCAGGAAAAAAACCCCTCCCTTTAGAATAAACTCATCCATTTCACTGTTTTAAAACTAATATGGTCAAGGTTCAGTTGAAGCCAAGTTTTCTGGTAGCTTTTGATGTGTTTCCTGCCAGCTACATCCTCTTCCAGAGGACAGGAAGGTGCTTGCCTTAATATTTGAAGCTTTGTTAGGAAATTGGTTTTGTTCAGTTAACTTTAAAGATTCAGACATTCACTCAGAGCACCTCCAAGTACCAGATGAGGTGAATGGGGGCACGAGCACTCACTCTGATATCAGAACTTATGATGACAGAGAATACCTATAGGTCTGCAGAGGCTGTGTGAGTGACCTGGCTGTTTCTAACACACAAATGAAATCACTGTTGCTACTCAGAGTGGTTGGTTTGTCTGTTTAATGACACTTTAGAACCATACAGTCTGAGCAGTGAGGGATGGGGCAGGGCTCAGCCGTGGTTACGCCGCCGCCTGTGCGCTCTTCGACAGCGCCTTGAGGTCCAAAATGCACTTTGCAATGCTCTCCTTCTGCTGCAAGAGAGAGGGAAACAGCTTGGAGGAGCTGAAACAAGCAGAACGCACCCCCTAAAGCATTTCTGATATTCCTTTGAGACCCATAAAACAAACCACAGACTAACCCAAAGCAGGCCCAGCAGGAACCATTTGCACGCAGAGCTGGTGATGGGTTTTGTCTGCTCTCAGCTTCATTCCCTCAGAGCCCACCCAGAGCCCACCCAGAGCCCACCCAGAGCCCACCCAGAGCCCACCCAGAGCCCACCCAGAGCCCACCCAGAGCTCACCCAGAGCTCACCCAGAGCTCACCCAGAGCTCACCCAGAGCTCACCCAGAGCCCACCCAGAGCTCACCCAGAGCCCACCCAGAGCTCACCCAGAGCCCACCCAGAGCTCACCCAGAGCTCACACAGAGCCCACACAGAGCTCACCCAGAGCTCACACAGAGCCCACACAGAGCTCACCCAGAGCTCACACAGAGCCCACACAGAGCTCACCCAGAGCCCACACAGAGCTCACACAGAGCTCACACAGAGCTCACACAGAGCTCACCCAGAGCCCCTGAGCTGCCAGGGCCTGACACAAACAATTCCCTGCCCTGCTACCTGTACCTTATCACCAGTTTAGCTCTGTGCTGACACCATGAACACTGGGACCAAACCAGAGGGCTTGCTGGCTCCTGCTCAGCTATGCACCCAGAGCTGACCCCATCCCATCCCATCCCCTCGTGCCTGAGTCAGGAGCACTGGGCAGGAAGCACCTGTACAAACTGAGGTGTAAAGCAGAGGAATCATCCCCGGTACCTGTTGAGGTGTGATGCTCTGAATAACACTTTTCTCCACCCACTGAATCATGTGTTCTTGTTCTTTCTGCCGTTTTAAGTTCTGCATGGCCACCTGGTAGTCCAGCCTCTTCTTCACCTCGTTGTAGACAGTCAGGAGCCTCTCCCGGTAGTTGGCCTCCAGCAGCATTGCAACATTGTTCTGCAGAGAGAGAGAACCAGAGGCTCTGCCTTGGGCAAGGAGACAAAGCAGCAGCACACCATGTGCTACAGAAAGGGTCTCTGAATCAGGAGGGGGAATGGGACCTGTCTGTCACACCCAGGGGACTTGGGCAGGAACCTGAGAGGCCCCAAGATGGAGCAGAGGGCGGGAAAGGGGAAAGGGGAAAGGGGAAAGGGGAAAGGGGAAAGGGGAAAGGGGAAAGGGGAAAGGGGAAAGGGGAAAGGGGAAAGGGGAAAGGGGAAAGGGGAAAGGGGGGCAGAAAGCTGCTCAGATGGAGCAGAGAGCAGGGCAGGGCAGAGCTGAAGCTCCATACCCGTTTGGCATCAAAGAGGTAACTTCTCCCCTCCAGCCTCCACTGCTCCTTCTTCTCCTCCTCTATCGCAGTCTCCAGAGCTTTCATAGCTTCATTTTTCACTTCCAAAGCTTTAGAGACTTTCTCCTGAAAGAACCAACAACAACAACAACGCTTTCAGAATGGAAGTCAGATGCAAAGAAAGCAAGCTCTGTGTCACTAACGTGGGAAGTTTGAGCAGTGCCTGCAGAAAGCAGACTGTGCCAGGGCTGAGGTTCAGGGGTGGCACAACAGGAGGGGAGGGCTCACAATCAATCACTCTTTGAAAAACAATCACTTCTGCTGCTGTGATAGGTTTTACTTTTGAGAATCATCTCACAATTCCAACAGGTCTAAACCAAACTTCATTTCATCAACATTCTGAAGACAGCAGGCTTGGATTTCTCAGTCTGGACAGAGCATTTATTTTAGTAACAGAGCAGGTAACTTAAAACAGTAATTAGCTACTACAGAGTTAGATTGGAGTTTGTTACCTCGTTAAGTTTGTCAGCAAAAGCTGCTACATCACCCCCGAACTTCTTTATGGCATAGATGATGACTGATAATATGGACATGGCTGCAACTGTCTCGTGGTTAATTACATAGATTTCCTTAGAGAGCAGATAAAGCACCAGTCCAGTCCCCAGCATGTAAGGTCCTGCAACAAAACCAAGCAGCATTATTGGTGCCAAGCATGGATCACACAAGAGGTAGCTGGTCTGGTAGCCAGTTTAAGGCTTGCAATATCAGGAAGTGTTCTCTTTTACCACAACCAACACCAAAAACCCAGCTCCCCCCAAGGTGTTTCACCAGAAGGGGAAGAAATCTGCACCTTGCATGGGACCTGCTGCTTCTGCTAATACAGGAACAGGCAAAAATCTCTGTTAAAAGGTTCTGAGGGTCACTAGGCAACAAATCTCCCTGCAAGACCAAGCTCATGACAGTCTTTCAACCTTTATTTAGAGCACAGGTGCCAACCTTTAAAGCCAGGGAGCTCTGTGCTGGCTGCTTCACAACCTCCTGCATATCCAAACAATAATTCTCCCTTATATATCAGCTTTTCCAAAGCCTAAATTAATGAAGAGAGCTAACTAAGCATAACCAAACACACATTTAAAAAAAAAAAAAAGCATATATTAACCTGTAACTCCTGTTTTAGGATAGAGAAACTGGAAAAACTCCTCAGGGATCAAACCATAGCGGACTTCTCCTCCTTTCTCAGGCAGAGGTGGCACAGGAGCCAAAGCCTCCCGAGTTGTATGCAGTGTCCTTGTGGTGTGCAATACACTAGGAACAGCGACATAATTTCCATTAAGGTTTTTAACGTGAAAAACCCGAAATAACCAAACCAAAACCAACCCAGCAGCTGAGGCTCAGACCCATTCCCACGGCAGCACTGGCCGGACACGCCTCCCCTCAGGGGGGGTGGGACTTGGTAACCTCCAGAGCCTCCTTCTCAACCTTATCACTCTATTTTATAAGCCCGGAACGTTACTTTAAATAAAGAACGACAAAACCCCTAAATAATGTTATTTCAAGACAAACGCTGGCAGGTTCCTGGCAGCCCAGGCAGTAACAGGAGGAGCAGCCGGGCCGGTCCCTGCCACACCGGGCCTTCTCTGGGCCCGGGTCAGAACCGGCAGCACTCCCCGGAGGGGCTGTACTCACCCCAGGGTAACGGGAGGCGGCAGAGTCCGCAGCGCGGCCGGGGCTGAGGGGGGAGAGAAGCGGAGGAGCGCGTCAGGAGAGGCCTCAGCCAGGACAAACCCCCCCACCCCGGGGAGACAGCGCTCCCCTTCCACTCACCGACACGGAGAACCAGGCGGGAGAGCATGGCGGGACCGGGAGCGGAACCGGGGCTGGTACCGGTACCGGGTCAGCAGCAGCGGCGGCTCCGAGCGCTTCGTCCCGGTGACCGCCGGCCGCCTCCGCACCAAGATGGCGGCGGTGCGGATTCTCGCGAGAGTTGGGGTGGGTCCTGCGGGCTCTCGCGAGAGGAGGTGGCGGCGGCGGCGGGGGCGCGCGCGCGCGGCGGGAGCACGTGGGGCGGTGCCGGTCCGGTCCTGGTCCTGGTCCCGGTCCCGGTCCGGGTCCCTCCGCTGCAGCCATGGAGGAACCGCCGCCCCAGCAACCCCCACCGACCCCCGCAACTCCCGCAGCTCCGGGCGGCGGCGGAGAGGCCGAGACCGGACCCGAGTGGAACATTCCCCCCAACGCGCCCGCATGCATGGAGCGGCACCTGGAGCGAGCGCACTACCGAGCAGGTAACGGGGCGGCGGGACCGGCACCGGAACCGGGACTGGGAGTGATGTCGGGCACTCACCGGGAATCTCTGCCTTCCTCTCCTGCAGACGGGGCCTTGCTGCTGGGAGCCTCGGGGCTGAGCGGGCGCTGCTGGACCGGTTCCCTTTGGGTCTTCGCCGACCCCCGGCGAGCCCCCAGCGAGGGCTTCTGCACCGCCGGAGTCCAGACCGAGGCGGGGGTCGCCGACCTGCGCTGGGTGGCTGACAGGGGCATCCTGGTGGCTTCCGACTCCGGTAAGAACGGGGATCCCATCCCCTGAGGTGGGTGAACCCCCCCACCCATCCCCAGCCGACACGGGTGGGTGGGTTCTCCCCCTCCCCAGGCGCCGTGGAGCTGTGGGAGTTGGACGAGAACGAAACGCTGATCGTCAACAAGTTCTGTAAATACGAGCACGATGACATCGCGGTGGCAGTGTCCGTCCTGGCCGGCAGCACCCAGGCTGTCAGCGGGGGCAGGGACTTCTGGTGAGTGTCCCCAACCCGGCTGCCTTGTCCCAGGGCCGGCCCGGACACTGACCCACTCGTTCTTGTCCCCAGCGTGAAGGTCTGGGATCTGCCCCAGCAGACAGTGCTGCACTCCTACAGAGGTGAGTGTCCCCTGGCCCCCCCACAGCATCACTGCTCATCTCCTGTCCCCCAAACCACTCTTGGGATTGTCACCTCATGTTTGCCTGACACTCCTGGGGGGATCCTGGCACAACCTTACTTCTTTGTCTGTACTTGATTTCTCCCCACAAAACCAATGCTGTGAGGATTACTTTGCCTTGCATCTCTCCAGTGTATTTCAGAGTATTTCTTCAGTGGGATCTTCCTTCCACCTGGATCACTCTGCCATCTGTACCCATCCCTGTTTGGAGCAGCAGCTGGTTGGGGATGGCAGTCTCTGGGGAGGTGGTACCCTGATCTTTAGCCTCAGCAGAGGCTGTGTTTTGCTTTATCCTCTCCCCCAGCTCCTGGATAACTGAGCTCTTGTCTGGAGAGGTTCAAACCTATCTGTGTCACTGGGACTTGGCTGCAGTGCTTGGAGTGAGCAGCTCCTCACTTGGGTAGGAAGCAGCTGACTGGTGCTGAGTAGAAGTTAAGGCTGTATCAGGGCACGAGCTCCTCTTGTTATACTGCTGCTCTGCAGAGCTCCTGGGGAATGTTCAGGAAAGTTGGATGCAATCTCTGAGGCTCTTTATCCTTTTGTGGTTTTGGTAGCTCACTCGGATGCAGTGACCTGTGTGGCTGCCAGTCCTGATAAGGACACTGTGTTCCTGTCCTGTGCTGAGGTAAAGCTTCATCTCTATCTCAATCTGTGTGATAAAAATGAGATTTAATATTAGTTACAGCTAAATGCACTTACTGAGAAACTGCCTATTGTGTTACAAGCTGTGTTATGCCCATGTTCCAGTCTGCTAAGTTGCTAACCCAGTCCCCAGGCTGATTCTGGAGGTTCCTACTGAAATGTGCTTGGGCTGTCCTGGGGATGAGTGTAGGAGCTGACTGATAATGGAAGCATCATTTAACAAAAAGGAAGAGGTGGTGTGGGTTTGAATGTGGGTCAGGGGGGTCTGTCTGTTCCCCTGAGGAAATTGTAAAAGAAAGAAATGGTAAAAAATTAATTTACTTTGGGTTTATAGGATGGCAGAACTTTACTCTGGGACACCAGATGCCCGAAACCAGCTACTCGAATTGGTATGTTCCTGCATGCAGTCACTGCTTGTGTCTGAGCTTTTGGTGGAATAAAATTTACTTTATGCCTGACTTCTCTATGTCTAACTTGAGGTCAGATGATCTGACCTCAAAGCCTGAGGAAACCTAGCACTGTCACAGAAGGACAATAAGCTTTTAGTTACTCACCTTGGTGCAGTAGCACTGCTGAGGTAGTGTAGCAATGTCTTGGTGCCTTTTCACACTCATCCCAATCTATTTACTCCCAGTTTGCAGTGCCTGTAATTACCTCCCTACCTCAGTCACGTGGCATCCACAGAAAAGTGATACTTTTGTTTTGGGTAAGAAGTGGTCTTATTATATAACTTTCACTAGACAGATCAAGGTCTTTCTTTTCACGGGATGGTTTTGCTAATAACCTCATTGTCCCTTCCTCTCTTCCAGGTGATGAAAATGGAACAGTTGCACTAGTAGACACCAAGAATCCTGATTCTGCCCTCAGTTCCACTGTGCATACCCGACCCATCACAGGATTTGCATTTTCTGCACATAGGTACAGTGATGATACTGGCACAGAGTACACCACACGTTACATCCACAGCATCACACTTCTGACAAGAAGTGTCTGAATGTACATGGAAACACTTTTGCAGTATTCAGAGCTACTGACCCACTCACTGGGGGGATTTTTCTAATTACAATTCTAATTCTAATTAGCTTGGAGCAGGATTGCTCACTGATGCTAGCAGAATGTTCCTGCCTGGCATGATGGCAACCTGCCAAATGACAACGAAAAAAATTCCCTAAGATTTGGTGTCTGTTAATTCACTGCACTGGGGTCAGGCTCACTGAGAAATCTGCTTTTCACAAGGCTCTCCCTAAAGCTTTCTTGTATATGATTGTTCTAACCATGGTCTCATCTCTTCTTCAGCTCACCCTTGCTGGCTTCCATCAGTGAAGACTGCTCAGTAGCTGTTCTTGACTCAGACCTCTCAGAGGTGTAAGTAGTAGACAGACTGTACTCACTACTCTACCTGTTTGTCTTGTTGACTTTTCATTAAGTGATTTATCCACATGCTGAGTGGCAGATGAAAATACTCCTTAAATAGGGGAGCATCATCCCAGCAAGCCAGCAGCTGGGAATTGCAGGAGCCCATTGGTGCCCTGAGGCTGATGCAGTGTTTGTGTTTTCCAGGTTCAGAAACCGTTCTCATCGAGACTTTGTGAAAGGTTTGTCCTGGTCCCCCTCAGACAATGCCTTGCTCACTACAGTGGGATGGGATCATCAGGTTTTACATCACACTGTCCCCATACCAACTGGTGAAGCTTCTGGAGTCAACTGTGTAAAAGAATAGTTTTATAAACTCATGGTCCAGATTCCTTCTTGGCGTTACTTTGATTCTGCTGCAGTCAAAGCTGTGTGTGAGCTGGGGTGGGTATGGTCTGTTGTCTGCCTTGAAGCTTGTGACTAAGAAGGCTCCTTTAGTAATTTTGAATTAGGCATTAAGTTAGTTACAAACTAAGCTTTACTCTCATCCCAGGAGTTGGCTTCACCTGTGATAAGACTTTGGTATCTTACCCAGAAAAAAATTGACTTCAGGCACAGAGGAGACTTGGAGACACAGGAATTAGGTATCGTTAATAAAAATGAAAATCAAGACCTGATCCTCCCTCAGTTCCCCAGATCACCCATGGAATTAATAGCAACATGTTTTGGGAGAGGTTGAAAACCCCCACCTCGTGTTAGCTGGATACTCCAGGCTCAGCCCTTGAGGAAAATTCTTTTTTTTTTTGCTCTGTAAATCAATTCTTCCAGCTGCACGAGTCGTGGTCTTACAGCATTTAAAGACTGGAAGGGTTCCTTCCTGCAGCACGTGGTTCAGAGGGTTGGTGTCAGTACCTGGTGGCATGGATCCTCTGGTTAATGCTCCCCTAAGGAGTACTGGAATGCCAGTGCTTGGTCTGAGGAGCTGTGAGGTGAGGATCCAGTGCTGAGGAGTTCAGCATCTTTGTGATCATCCATGAGCTGCTGAAGTTCCAGCACCCCTGATGCTCAGCTGGATCCCTGGGGCTGTTTCTGTAGCACACTGAAGGCAGCAGTGTGACATCAGGTTTCATCTCCTCTGTGCTGAAGGCAACTTACTCAAAAGACCTGTGAACAAGAGTTTATGTAAAGGAAAAACTGGACTAAGGACTTCAGTTTCCATTTGCTTGCTTCTATAAACAGACTGCTTGGTGGTGAGACTCCTGATGCACTTGTGAGGAGTGATGTTTTTCTGCTGGAGACTGAGGGGACCAAGCAGTCCCCTAATCTCCAAAGCAGGCTCCACATAATCCTTAGAGGTGTTTTTTGTACTATTCCAACATACCTTTCAAACTAAACTGCTTCCTTGGAACATATTTAAGAAAAAAAAAAAAAGAAAAAGAAAAAAAAATCCTTGCTCTGCATGCATTGCCACTGCTCTGGATATGGCTTGGGCTGGCCTAGTATTTCCTAGACAGAATAAAGTAGGTCCTGACTAATGAAACAAAAAGTACTACTGAAATTAATTTAATTCCTGCTTTTTAAGCATGACAGCAACAGTAAAGACGACTTCTAGTGAGCTTGTCCCTACATAAACATAGGTTTTAGATGATCTAAATTTTAATTTTAATTTTTAGGCAGACTAAGCTGTCCCAGACTACTTTTCTGACACTTTTTAAATCTCATTTGCTGCTTTTTCAATTCTGATGTCATACAGATGTTCACAGATCAAACTTTGATCTAGAGCAGAGTATGACAGAGTAAATTATTATAAGAACTGTCAAGTTTCCTCAAAAGCACCCCCTGAGCAACCAAAAAATCACCTGTTACAGACCTCTGGTGGTGTACTGAACTGAAACGGGTCCTTTGTGAAAAAGCTTGTGAAAAACTTGTCTTGGAAAAAGCAGAAGATGGTTTTTAAATAAATCATAGTTTTCATTTGTAACTGGGTATCTTTCACCAGGCCACTTCTGTAGTGTTCAGAGCCAGCTGAGATCATCCCCCCAGTCAAGGCTGTGATTTCAGTCCCTGAAATTAAAACTGTTGTTAAATAAACGTGCACTGTGTTGCTCTTCAGTGCTAGGGTGCTGTGGTTCTTCAGCACTAGTGCAAGGCAGGCTCTAAGTCCTGCTTGTTTTCAGGAAGCTTTTCTCTCCACAACTTGGAAGTAGGATTTCTGTGCTGCAGAGCTAGAAAGAAAAGTTTCAAATATCAAGCATTAAACCATGTGAAGTTCCTCTCATTGCCACCCTGTGAGCAAAGCACAGCAGCCCCTGGCAACAAGTGTGGAAGGTGAAGCTTACAAGGACAGCAGCTCCTTGATAAATTCACCCTGTTTTTAGAGTTCATGACAACCTTTCCTGTGGTAGCACGAAGAAATAAAGCTTCAGCATCAGGGAAATCTTTAGGTGAAGCTTCATGTGGTGCCACGGGAGGGCAGCAGCTGCCAGCTTGACAAGGAGTGAGGCAGCATCCCCAAAGCTTTGCACTTTATGTATTTTTTATTCACTCCTCTTTCCCTGTCGTGAGAGAAGCCCAGAGGAGTGACAGTTTTTCTAGGAGTCACTGGTGTGGGGTCAGCACGGCTGCCAGCTGATTGCAGCATTGCTAACAAGGCTGTAGGAACAGTCACACCATGGCTAACCAGGCTGTAGGAACAGTCACACCGTTGATAACAAGGCTGTAGGAACAGTCATTGCTAACCAGGCTGTAGGAACAGTCACACCATGGCTAACACAGCTGTAGGAACAGTCACACCATGGCTAACAAGGCTATAGGAACAGTCACACCGTTGCTAACCAGGCTGTAGGAACAGTCACACCATGGCTAACCAGGCTGTAGGAACAGTCACACCATGGCTAACAAGGCTGTAGGAACAGTCACACCATGGCTAACCAGGCTGTAGGAACAGTCACACCATGGCTAACAAGGCTGTAGGAACAGTCACACCATGGCTAACGAGGCTATAGGAACAATCACACCATGGCTAACCAGGCTGTAGGAACAGTCACACCATGGCTAACAAGGCTGTAGGAACAGTCACACCGTTGCTAACCAGGCTGTAGGAACAGTCACACCATTGCTAACCAGGCTGTAGGAACAGCCACACCGTTGCTAACAAGGCTGTAGGAACAGTCACGCTGTTGCTAACCAGGCTGTAGGAACAGTCACACCATGGCTAACCAGGCTGTAGGAACAGTCACACCATGCAGGCAGAGGCAACACCACATCAATGCTGACTCTGTAGCCAGGTGCAAAGGATTTGGAGGATTCTCTGGGGTTTGTGGTGTGCTCACACTGCCTGCTGTGAGCCACTCGGGTTTGGGGACACTTCTATAAATACACTGTGGCTGAGTTGGAAACTTCAAGGTACACATTGCAAAGTTCCCTCCCGGACAGCCTGGTTCTGTAGGCAGAGCTGGATTAAAGAGATGAGAATGCAAATAAATCTAATTTTGAGGAGTGGAGAGAGTGAAGAGGAGCCTGGCTTTTATGTTGCTGCCTGCATTGCTCACACTGTGTTTGCAGTTTGAAGTACAACAGTTCTAGTTAGGACTTGCAAATAAGCATGCAAGTTTCATCACTAATGAAAAGTTCAAACCCAAGAACTATTTATAGAAGAAGCAGAGGCTGAGCTGCAGAAGCAGCCTGCCTAACCAGCTGGATGCAAGGGGTGTTTGCAGAGTGACAGGGCACCCAGGGCTATAGCCCAGCCATTCCTTCACCCAGCTTCTCAAAACACTGCAGTTGCCACAGGGTTTGTATCAACAACTGGTTAGAAATTGGAGCAAGGCCCAGGTAAGCTGCAATTCAGGCTGTTGCTGAGGCCAGTTGGAGCTAAATTGCCCTCTCCTTTTAATCTTGCATGCAAAGATCTCAGAGCAGGCAGAGCACTTAAGCAATGCTAAATGAAGTCAGACCACACATAATAAAACAATATATCCAGACATATTTAATGCAAGAAGGTTGGTGTTCAGTGGCACTCATAAATAAGAGACTTTGTTCAACACTTTACAAGTAAAGCTCTCAGTTATACTGCATTAGCAGGGACTTCTGAGGAAGAGGCAGCTGCAGGGCATAATTTAATTTGTATCAAGACCTGAATGACCAAACTGCATCAGAGAGGGTTGAAGGGAAAACAGTTCCAGGAAGATGGGGCTATAAGGAAGGTAAGTTTGCTCCATTACTACCTCTCAATTTCTTCCTCTTCTACTGCTGACTTTATACAGAGAAACAGAGCTGGGGAGAGGGAGCAGACACTGGAGTCAAGAGTTAAACTTCTCTGGGTGACCAAGTGAGCTGCCCAAGGAGAGAGAAGGAGCTCTCCACATCCCTGCTGCTGCTCTGTAACACAGACACCTCCGGATGGCCCCACCAGAGGGTCCCCCAGGACTCAGAGGTTTGCTTAATGCACTGGGAAGAAGCAGGAATAGCCCAAAGTGTTTGAAAAATAGAATAGGAATAGAACCAGAACAGAAATAGAGTAGGAATAAATAGAAATAAGAATAGAAATAGAAATAAGAATAGAAATAGAGATAAGAATAGAAATAGAAATAATAAGAATAGAATAGAAATAATAGAAATAAGAATAGAAATAGAAAAGAATAGAAATAGAAAAGAATAGAAATAGAAATAGAAATAGAATAGAAATAGGATAGAATAGGATAGAATAGGATAGAATAGAATAGTTCCCCTGCTTACAACATTGATGCTAACCAGTCTGACAACTGTGAGCAGAGTCCTACCTGATTTCATCCCAGCTTAGTCCACTCTGCAGTCCCAGCAGGGGTGTTCTTTGTATGAATAATGGCTATTTCCTACAACTGACTGACATTTCCATGCTACTTAACACAATGCTGGAAATAAGGCACCCTATGCTTACAATTACACAGGAATTGCATGTCTGGGGGAAACAGTAAAGATGAACTTCCAAGCAGTTTTTCTCTAAATAAACAAACAAACAAACAAACAAAACCAACAACAAAATACAAACATTTAAATTCAAAACTGCTTTTGAGAATTAATTTGCAGTTATAGCATTATTTTGGGAAAAAAATTATCAGGGAAAAAAACCCCAACTTTATATTACTTTATATTGTCAGAGGGGCTTCTTTGTTTTGTTTCAAGTTAAACTGGTGAATCTGCAACTTACTGCAACTTAATGGCATTAAAAAGCCATTGGAATTAGCTATCAGACCAATTGTGATATTTGCATTTTCATTTTATTCACAGCAAAGTAGAGTTCAGAAAACTCTGAAGCTGTTTGAAACAGCTGTTGTTGGGCTGGAAATAACATAAAACACAGAACGCCAGTGACGTGGTATTAACATCAAGAGAACTCTTGAAAAATCCACCATGAAGGAAAATTTATCACTGAATTTTGGTCTGAACTGTAAAAAATCTGCTCAGATGCACACACACGTGTGTGCAACACAGGATAAGCTGGAGTGGAAGAAATAATATTGTATAGCATTGAAAACAGAAAGTGCTTTCCACAGAAGTAGACTAATGTCTCAAAGTGCTTTTAGTTTGTCAGTGATTAGAAAACATTCTCTACAAGTTTTTACACTTATCTTACAGTGGTTTTCAGCAAGCTTGCCTGCGAGGAAGATTATTTCTAATGTCAGGAAGCTGGCTATTCATTTGGTCAGCTATCATGAGACTGCATCGCTTGCTCTGTAGCATAAAATCCCCTCTTGGATCCTACTCCTCTCTCCCACCCCACAGCCATCACTCACTCCCTCGGACAGGCACTGGCAGGAGGAGCACCCCCAGCTCCCAGACAAGCACTTCTGGAAAGAGTGGGAGCTGAGGGATGTCCCTGCAGACATTCCACATACCAGGAGCATCAAATACTCTACAATCACACCCAAATCCAGCCTCTTAGTTCCCCAAATCAGACAACCCCAAGCCAAGTCTCAGTACAGCAGTTTTTTATAAGGACTCTGTGGTTGGCTTTTAGAGGTGGGGTTGTTGTGTGTGTGTGTGAAGTGGTAAAAGCCCTCAAGGAAAGCACCACCAGCACAGCACCTTTGGTGTCACCCACCCACTGATAAAGGAAAAGGATTGCTCAATGTCTTAACTCTCTAAAGAGCTTTACAGCCATCTTTACAGCCTTCTTTCACAAGGAGTAATCACCAACAGAAACACTTACAGTGACCAAAAGGCACAGGAAAGCAAGAGCCCAAGCTCCCAAAGCTGCTGCCCCCGTGTTGCTCCCTGGAGAAGGGGTTCAGCCCTCTGCTCAGAGCTGCCCCTGGCTCAGCAGGACAGACACTGAAAGCCAGGAGCTGTTTTTAAGGCATCAGCATAATTGTTTTGCTCAAGGCTGCTGAAGGAGGTGGGGACAGAAGAGGTGGGGATCTAGACACCCTAACCTCTATTTCTATCCCATTGGCCTCACATTATTATTTTAATTCCCCCACATTTGGCTATGCACTGGCTGGCTTCCATTCTGCATATCTCCCTACTCCCAAGCATGTTGGATTTAAACCAGTCAAAGAAAATCTCTTTAAAGAGAACTAAGGATGCTTTTTGGCTTTCTTAGAAGACCTATCAGGCTGCAAAAATAATACAGGGGAAAAATAGAAAAAAGGAAAACCCTGTTTGCTCACGTAACAAGACAGCAGCCAGCTCTCCGTAGTAACTAATCTCCATGACAGTCTTTTGGGTAGAGCCCAAGTCCCAGGTTCACTCTCCACCTTCTCAGTCAATAGTTTCAAGCAGGGTTGGAACTGTTCCTGGTGCCAGCAGAGGAGGAGTTGATCAACACAGGCATCTTCTCACCTCTTCCCAGCTGGATGAAGGTGGTGGGGCTGTCCCAGGGACAGACTATCGGTGCCCGCTCTGGTAGACGTAGGAGATGGGCTGCCGGGCTCCGGGCCGGACCGTGAAGGTGTTGGTGGGTCCACTGTACTGCGAGCTGCTGTGGGCTGGTCTGAAAAAGAACAGAGAGTCACTGAGAGCCAAGGACACCCCTTGCTGCATCCCAGATGGCAGCGTGCCTCGTGCCTCCCCTCCCTGCACCGAGAGCACAATGGGCACCAGGCTCGGGGAGAACCCACGGGACAACCCTGAGGCTTCTCCGGGAGCTCTGGAGCAGCCCGGCTCCCAGCCCTCCTTTCCTTCAAACCAAAGGGACATCGAGGGGTGGCTGAGGGGGACACACACCTGCTGGCTGCCACCGTGCTGGCGGGTGAGAAGTCCCCGTTCTGCCCCTTGTACTTGGTGTCTGCCCCAGCACTGCCGTACAGCACGGCCTTCCCGGTGCTATCGATGGACGTGCGCCTGCCCGGGGCTCCAATGGGGCCGTTCCTGTGGGTAGCGCTGAGGCGACGGACCCCATCCCCAGCTGGGGTGCTGTACCCCCCAGAAGCATAGGAGGAGAGGGTGCCCGTGCCCCGGGGAGCTGCGGTGCCCCGGGGGTAGGAGCTGTCGGGCTCAGAGACGTACAGGCGCTTCTTGATCAGCGGGCGGGGGTTCGGGCAGCGGCTGAGGTAACCGGTGGAGCTGTCGGGGTGCTGGGGTGAGAAGTCCCCGTTCCTTCTGCTCTTTTCCGAGGACAGCGGGGCCGACA
The DNA here is from genome assembly GCF_003957555.1 of Calypte anna. NCBI lineage: Eukaryota > Metazoa > Chordata > Aves > Apodiformes > Trochilidae > Calypte > Calypte anna. The sequence goes on from NC_044271.1 coordinate 1,943,921, forward strand.
GCTCATGGCTGCCCCCATAGACACGTCCATAGCCAGCCCACCTGTAGTACCGCGGCTCGGAGGAGCCCCGGCTGCAGTCAGGGAAGCTGGGGCACTTGCGGTTCTCCTCCCGACTTGGGAGAGGTTCCTCGACTTCATTTGCTTCGTTGCTAAATTCTGGGGGTGGAGGGATAATCCCATAGTCCAGCACCATCTCCCCGTTCTCCTCCTCCTCCTCCCTGGGCACGCCATGGTGGGATGGGATGGGCTGGTTCTGCTGCCCTGACCCAAGGAGGCCCCGCAGGAGGCTGGAGGCTGCTGTTCGCTGGAGCCCGGGGAGGCTGAGGGGCTGCCCCTCGCCCGCTGCCCGCACGTCCCGGCCCTGATCTGAGGAGCTGGAGAAGGACAGAGGTCTGGCGTGTCCTGACATGGCGGAACCTGCCCCGTGTATCCGGGGCACCACAGTGAAGGAGTAGGGCTTGGATTCACTCCGGAAGAAGCTGGTGGTAGAGGTGGTGTCCGACGAGGCACTGCCGAGCTTCAGGGATGGCTTCTCCCAGGCGGTGGCTCCTGCTCCCGCCTCAGCACCGTGCCGGCCCCGCTGGGCACGCTGCCGGGCAGCCAGCAGCAGCGCCATGGGGGATCCCCGCTCCACCCGCTCACCTGTCACCGGGTGGATCAGAACGTCCTCCTGCCCCACACCTGAGGCACCCACAGGGCTCCTGGCTGAGCCCGTGGGGATGGGTGGTTCAGCAGAGCTGGGCCCAGCATGGTGCACCTTGTACTGGAAGATGGCCGCGCTGGGCTGCAGAGCTGAGCTCTGTGCAGGAGAAGTGGGGGGCGAGAGGGAGGTGGGAGCAGGGGGCTCCTCTGCTGGGCCCTGAGGTGGGGCTGGGGGACTCGCACTGCTGCTGAGGGACCCGGGAGAAGGAATCAAGCTTTCTGTCACCTTCCTGGTGACAGGAACATCATGGTCCTCCTGCCTTGCCTCATCCTTCTCCACCGCAGCTGCCGGGAGCAGGCTGCGGGCTGGTTCTGGCAGCACCGAGTCGGCAGGTTCAGGGGGGCTCTTCCTCATACGTGGGGTGCTGCTGCCATCCTCGGTGCCCTGCTTCTGGCTGCCGACTCCCAGGGCTGCCTTCCCTTCTTTCTTCAGAGACAGCACAGCCTCCAGCTCGTTCCTGATCCTCATCACACTGGGGGGCTGCGTGGCACTGCTGCTCTCTGGAGCAGGGAGTGCGGTGCTGGGAGAGCCCCCCGGGGCACTGGGGGGGCTGCTGGGCACCTCCTTCTTCTCTCTCTCCCTGCCTGCAGGTGACTGCGAGTCCTTCCCAGCAGGACCAGTGAGTTGGAGTCCATTGGAGCTGGGCTCATGGCTGCTGGCACGGTCGGTACCGCTGTCTGTGGGCCGGGGAGCAGATGGCTTCTCCGTGAGTCTCTCCTCCTTCCGTGGGGAGCGCAGGAGGGCCGAGAGCTCATTCCGCAGCCTGCTCAGGTTGCTGGAGTCCCTCCAGTCATCCTCACTGGTGGGGTAGTCAGGAGGGGGGAGGTCCAGGTCATTGGCAGAGAGAAACTCTGATTCTGGAGGAGAGTCTCTCCGGGCTGGTTTTGGCTGGGGAATCTTCTCTGTTTCGGAGGCTGGCGGTGTGGAGCGGCACCCGGCAGGGGTTATCCCTTGGTCAGGCCTCAGAGCTGGCTTGGGGCTGAGCGGTGGTGGGGTTGGCACTGCTGGCTTGGTGCCACCCTGTCTCAGCTCAGCTTCTCTCCCTGCCTGAGCCTTGGCTGCGGGTCTGATGGTGAAGCAGGGTGGGAGGGGAGGGCGGCTGTGGGGCTGCCTGGGGAAGGGGTCCTGGTGGGCAGGCTGGGTCTCCTGCACAGGGATGGAGGAGGTCCGGGCTGGGGCTGGTGGAGGCACCTTGAAGGACCTGGGGAAGGTGAGGTGGGGCTCGGGGCAGTGCTTGGGCTGCGGGGTCTCCTTTGGGCTGGGGGCGGCTGTCACCCCATCCTGGGCAGGGCAGAGCAGCCCCTCGGCATCTGCCTGCCTCGTGTTCAGCACCGTCTCAGACTTCCACTTGGACATCCCGGAGGTGAAGGGTGCTGGGGCCCGGCTGAGGGGTGAGACACCCGGAGGGGCTGGTGGGATGAAATCTGGAGGAGTCGGTGTGCTGGGCGAGGAGAGGGCAGAGGTTGGAGGTGGCGGAGGTGCCATGGCAGGAGGTGGTGGCACTGCCTCAGGTGGTGGTGGTGGTGGTGGTGGAGGCAGCGTTTCAGGTGGTGGAGGGACCGGTGAGGCTGGAGATGGTGGTGCAGGAGCTGTTGGAGGGGGTGGTGGGGGTACTGATGGTGGTGGAGGAATGTCTTCCTCCAGGTCATCCCCCTCCAGAGCCTGTGGGCGCAGGTCCCCCACCGAGCTGTACCTTCGGTGGTTTCCATTGACCTGGGAGCTGGAGCCTGCAGGAAAGAGTGAGAGCAAAACGGTGTCAGCAGCTTCTCCAGCAGCACCAACACGGCCAGCACTGCCCCTGCCCAGCTACCCCTCCTCACAGCAAGCCACTTTGTTTTCCTCAGCAGCTGTCTAAAGGTTGCTGGACTATAACAGCCCGTACGCCTCACTCCTTAGAAATTAATTAGTTTTCAATTACTGCAAAGAATAATTAATCGTAGACTTGATTTTAGGATGAAAAATAATCTCATGATCAGACTGCTCTAGAGCTCGTTACTCACACGCTGCCTCCCCCAGGGCACAGCACTGCTGAGCACTTAGTGCTGTCAGAGAAGATTCCTTACCAAGAGCTGCTTTTTCCTCAAAGTCTTCTGGCACTGACGGTGTTGGCACAGCCACCCCATGGGATTCTTGGGCATTCTGCAACAGTAGAGAAGATGGAGCTGTTAGTTACACCCCAGGTATGAGAGCAGAGCTCTGACAAGCAGCCCTAGCCTGTGTGTTGGTGCCAACAGAAGGCTGATGGGATCCAGTGCTCCTTCCCAGACACAGAGGTCCCTGTGGAAGCTGCTCTGGGCAGGGTTTAAGAGGATGAGTGAGGTGATCAAGGGTGCACAAGCCAAGGACACAACTCCCCTGTGGACGTTTCACATCCCAGCTCAGGGCTCCCCAGCCTCTCACCACTCACATTCCAAACAAACCTGATAGCTCCCTAGGGTTTTGTGGGTATTGCTCCCCAGGCCCTGCTGCAGTCACCTACAGACTGCTCCGAGGTCACAGACAGACTTCCAGCTTTTTGGGAAACTGGCACCAGCATATCTGAACACTCTGGGGAAAACTGCTACTTGTTGGTTTGTCTCTCACTCTCAATGAGTCACTTTGCATTCGTGCAAAACTCAGCAGTGCCTTCAGCTGCTCCAGGACCATGCAATTTAGGAGCCCACACTCACGAGGGTGCGTACAGCTCGGGCACTTTGGATAATTACAGCCACCCACTGCGAGATATTCCTGACCCTCTGACTCACCTGGAGAGCTGACCAGGGCTGGCACACCTGCCAGCAGCAGAAAGCTTCTCCTTAGCCTCTCCTTCCCTCCCTGACTCACTGCTGGGACAGCTCTGCACAGGGCTGGGGTTGCTCATGAGGCACCCACCTCCCAAACCCGAAGTGGTGCTGACTCAGGCTGCCAGCACAGACTGAGCCTTCACATACCAGTGCTGGGAGAGACCCATAGCAAGGAAATGACACTCCCTGAGCAGCAGGAGCTCCCAGACCTATGGAGCAGTGCTCAGGGACACACTGCCCATTCCCAGGCTCCAGAGCCTTGCAATCCTGCTCACCCCAGGCTGTTTGTGGGAGCTGTAACAGCCCCTTGTGCAAAGGAAGCTTTATCTTCCATGTGCCCTGCTCAGCAGTGCCTTGCTGCATACAAAAGCCTAGGTAATGATTGAGCCCCTGTGCCCTTTGCCTTTCACTGGCATTATCACTATTTTTACAAGAGATTGCTCTAGGATTCCAAAGTCTCCTTGATCAAAGGTCAAGCTGGGTTTGTAGGGTTTGTGTATCCAGGGCTCAGACAGCACAGGATCCCTGCATGTCAGGAGTTCAGGAGCATGGGAGCTGCTGGGGCAGAGCAGACTTTAACAGCAGCAGCCTGGGCTCCTTCAGAAGAGCCCTGGGATCCCCCAGCTTTTGACAAAAATAGTAAGAAAACACACATGGTTTGCTTGTGAAGTCCATCATGCCACAGATAACCGAAGATCCTCTGGAAGCCCAAGGGAATGAGCCAGTTACTGAGCAGCCAGGAGAGAGTGAGTGGGAATTCACATTCCTGGGATTACACAGCTCATCAGGCAATTTTGTGCTGGTGGAGAAGCCAAGGTCTGCTAAGGTGTGAGGACAGATCTGTGAGTGGCAAAACACCAGACAAGGTGAGCCCTATAACCTCACCTGAGACCTCTGTACTGGTCCCAAACATGCAGGGCAAGGTCAAGGAAAGATATTTAACTTCAGCTGAAAGCCAGAGGGAAGGCAAAGGATAACAAGAGGCACACCAAGAGCTGATAATGAGATTGTCCAGAGCAATAAGGTACCAAAAAACACAAGAAAAAAGCCCCAGCATCTCCCATTTGCTATGCAAATTCATTTCTGCCATCTCCAGAGCACACTGAGGAAAGCTGCTCATTTACACGAGACAAAAATGTCTGAGCACTGAATTAAAAGCAACATATGAATCACATGTTTAGATAGGAGTGGAAAGGGAATGGCAGTTGGAAGAGATTTATGCAAAGCTGGAGGAAACAGTCCACATTTCATAAAGGAGTAGTAATTTTGGACATGTCATTTCAACCCATCCTAAAAACTGGGCAAGCCTGTTTCACACCAGAAAATTCCTGTGGCAGTTGCTCATGCTCAGCATCTCTCTCAAAAAAACCACCCATCCTCATGGCATGAGCTGGCTTCTAAAATGGAAAGCATCTCCCATACACTGCCAGTCTCCAGAGAAGAGGAGGAAGAGGAGGAAGATTGTTTCCCTCCCTGGTGTTTGCCTGGGGTGTGCCCAGCAAACCTCCAGCTGATTCAGAGCCCGGTGCTGTGCTTGGGGCAGTGTGCCAGGAACCTGCATTTCCAGTTCGTGGTACCTGCACCAGATTTATGTATGCTGAGGATCCCATTAGGGGGAACTTTCACTCTAACCACCAGGAATTGCTTTCCAGAGAAGAGGAGCCTTTCCTGTCCTTGTGGCCCCCAGCTCCTCTGGTCTCTTGGTGCCCACATTTCCCTCCCGTTAAATAAAGGAGGGTTGAGGCTGCCTCTTACAGAAAACAAAGCACCAGAGAGTGACTGGTTCTCATCTGAGCCCTAGGATTTCCCCCAGTCTGAAGAGCTGCCCCCAGACTCCTTGTTTTTAAGCAGAGCTTAAAACAAGGTGGTTTGGGACAGGAATTTATTCCCCCAGGATGCCAAAGCTCTGCCCACACCTGCAGTGGTGTGTGCATCCTCCTGACTCACTGCTAGGCAGCTGCTTCTCAGCCTCCCCCCACGCAGGAGAGTGGGTGGGAGGAAAGGAAGAGTTAAGGTGGGAGCTGTGGAACAGCCCAGGGTAAATATCTATGTGACACCAGAAGAGTCTGTGCCAAATTAAATGATAATCAAACCAAAATCATGCAGATGAAGACTGGTCCTTAAAAGCTGTTGCATATTCCTATTACTTCCTTCAGTTAAACCTGTTACTCCTGGGAGAGAAGCTCAGTGGGAGCAGCCCTTCCAAGGGCAATTCAGGGGAAAAAAGCCTCAGGGGTGGCCAAGTGTCTGCAGGAAAGCACCAGGGTGACAGCCCCTGGGACTCCTCCCAGGGACATTTGTGTTGCTTATTCCTCTGCCACGTACATTTACAGTAGTAAACCAATTACAAGCTAAAAAAATACACAGCAGGTCAGTTACACTCTAGAGAATTGGAAACATGGGATGCCAGCTGTGGTCGTGCACCCAAGCCTGTGCTCCTGGAGTGGAGGTTCTTGGGCACCAGTCCTGTGGTCACTTGGCTGGGAGCCCAGGTGAGGTTTTTCAGCTGCTGTGACCCTTCAGAAGGCATCACAGAGGGCACAGCTCCTCTGCAGGACTTGTGTGACCTTGTAGCTTCCTAATGATGCTCTCCAATAGATATTTAAACTTCCTCTCCCTCCCCAGCTGTCCTCCAGATGACACCTGCACAACCCCACTGACTAATTGCACCCTGGTGACAGCAGACCAGCCCACTTGCTGCTGAGGGTGACGGATGCTATGAAGGACAAGGATGGAGGAGAAAAAAACATCCCATTCTCAGGGAGGATTCCCATGTCAAGACCAAAGGCTTTCCATTGTTCTGCTGTCTTCTCTGACCTGTATGACTTCAGATTTAGCTACTGCCACCTCTGAGCAACCACAGGCTTCATTGTCTTTATTTGGGGCTGAGACCTTTGCAGAGCTGTCTGCAGAGGGGAGGGAATCCCTGCTCAGCCACACTGCCACAGACTGTCAGATGTCAAATGCTCCAAAGCCACCTCTGGGTCCAGGTGCTCAGTCCCTGCCCCCAGCTGCTGCTGGGACATTGGCAGTGCTGCAGGGAGGTTTCCCTCACAGAGATGGGAAATTCAGGCTCTGCACAGAGACCTGCAGCATTGCTGCCTCCTTCCCCTGCTCTCAGCAGCACGGTTTTGCTGTTGCTCTTTCCAGCAAGTTGCCTGATGCAGGAAGAGATACTGCCAGCAGTGGTTAGATAAAATGCAGTGCGAGGCAGATCTACCATCTACACTTCTCAGCAATTTTCTTTTTAAATTGAAAATACAAGTCTGGTGATGCTGACACCTCTCACCCAAGTATCTTGCCTATGTCCAACACAAGCCCTGAACTCGGATCACCTCCTAATGCCTCGTATCCACCATTACTACAGAGTGGGTTTGCTTTTCATTTAATTTCTTCCCTCAGGTAGGGGATGAGAGGGGCAGCCAGCCCAGCTGGTTTTGAGCAGCACTTACAGACACTGCTGTAACAAATCCCAGGGTACTCACCAGGGGAAGGAAAGTCAGGAGCGGGCGGACCCTCGGACGAGGTTTGAGCGTTGCTGTGCCAGAGTCTGTCACTGTCCCAAAGCGGTTGTCACCATAATACACCTCAATCACATCACCTGAGGGGAAGAGAGGACTGTTAGCAGCAGCACTGCAGGAAAAAAACCCACTGCTCACCACCTGGCTTTAGAAAACATCGTGAAAGGTTTGCTCTGCCAGCCCCCAGGAAGGGGCAAACCCCACCCGATCCTGAGGAGCATCTGGGTGTTTGGGAGCTGAGCTGGGAAAAAGGTCCCAGGTGAGTGGGGGCCCCAGGCAGGTAGGGGGTTGCCCTATAATGATAGCAGGTCCCTGACACTTGTACAGTGGAAAGGGACAGCAGGATTGTCCCTAACCCTGGCTGTGCCGAGCAAAGGGGAAGAACTCAGAGCACTGCTGGGGCACAGCCATGGAAATGGGACACACGGGGAGGGTTTTCCCCTCCGTGTTTTGCTGCCAGCAGCTGAGGGCAGCAGGAGGGATGGGCCACAGGTAAATTGTGCTTGCCACAACACTGTCACACTCCAGCCTGCCCTGTGCAGAAAGGCTCTGAACCTCTTCCCAGAAAATACTGCCACGACATCTCCATTCATAGCAGAAAGCATGTGCAAACCCCGGTGTCACAAGCAGGAGAAAACATCAGTTACTCCTGGTTTTTTACCTTGAACCACGCCTCTTGGGCCAGTTTATTTCTGACAGTGAATAAAGCTCATAAAAATTACTTTAATTACGTTCTTTATGTCTAACAGCATGAATTAACAAGCAGCAGCACTGAAGCATGTAAACCCCACCTTGGCTGGAAGGAGATACACAAATAATTTGTAGCCAAGGAGACCAACATTAAAGAAAATAGAGGGGTTTGAGGAAGGAAAGAGAGCAGATGGCTGTGACCAGAGACAAAACTCTGCAGGAGTGGTCCCACCTAACAGATTTCAGCGGTGGTTTCAGTGAGGAAGAAGCAGCAAACACAAAAACAAACCCCCTCCCTCTGCCCCAAAACTCAAACCCCAAGTGAACAGCTTTACCCCCTCCAACAAAAAATAAAAAGTTTGGAAGCTGCCCTCAAGCCTGACCCCGTGCTGAGGTGTGAAGCACAGAAACTCTTTCTGTCTGGTATCACACAGCAACTGAAAGCCAAGGAGCAGAAAGGTGAAGGTTGTGTAAGCTCCCTGCACAGGGGCTGGGCTGCATTTCTAAACCTCCCAAATCCAAGGGCTCCTGAAGCAGAATTGCCAGCCCAGGGAGCTGCCTGCACCCTGCAGCCACAACCAGTGTCCCCACATCCTCCTGTGTGTCCCTGTCCTCCAGGGGACAGCCAGAGCCCTCCATGCCCTGCTGGACTGATGAGTGGGGTCCCCAGCCCACCCCAGGCTGCCAGGCCATGTGGCAGTGTTGTCACTCATTGTCACTCCTTGGGCAGGCAGAGCTCAGGCAAGAAGCTCCCAGGGCAAGAGCTTCACGCCCACGTTAGTGACAAAAAGAGGAGAGCAAACATTTGTGTTTGTATTCCTGCAGAGGAAAAGCACTTGGATGAACACCTGGAATGAAGAACCTGACCACGCCAGGGGCTGGGCAGGAGCTGCCACGGCCTCTGCTGCACTGATGGGTTTGGAGGCAGAGAAATTCCACAGAACCCTGAGACATGCCACGGAGTGTGAGCTCTTCCTGCCTCTCACCCACTGCACCACAAGTTACCCTGGGATACCCCAGGAGTATCCATCATCCTACCACTGTCCTCACAGTCAGCCACCACTTCCTCTCCCTTAGCCCAACCTCCTCCCACTACAAGAGGTCCTTTACAAAAAGGACATTTTCTTCAACTTTAACAATACTGCAGTTCAAATTGTGTGGTCCTGCCAACAGTTCAACCCTTTCCTGTCTGTGAGGAACCCAAAAGAAAAGGAGGAGTTACTGGACTAACAGCAGAGATAGCAGTAAATCAGTTTTTGCATAACCCCACGGGTGACCCCCTTATTCAGCAAATAAGCAGCCAGAATTAAGGCCAATGCAACACAAGGGTTTGCTCTCAGACAGCTTTGTGGAGCAGTGATAAAGCAGTTCAGAGACTTGAAATGCTGAGTTTTGTATTAAACAAGACACTAGGTAAGCGCAGTGAGAAACTGCATTAAAGATCACAAGGTCTTTGATCCTAGATTACTAAGCATCACTAACCTGAATGCATTTAATTAAAAGTAAGATTAAGTGCTTGTAGTTGTGTTTTCTTTGCTAGATAAACAGGACTTGCCTGCTAAGAGCCTGTCACCAGTAGGACCTGTGCTCTGACAGCTTTGTTTCCTGAAAGGAGGGATCAGGAAACACCTTTGGAGGCTGTCGAAGAGGTTGGCCCTTTTTTGGCTTTTTTTTTTTTTTTACCATTCAGCCCATCCTGGAGACACTGGTGTCCTCTCAAGTCATGGGAAATAAAATAAGCAATTGGCACCACATGTAATGGAACTTCTTCCTACTTCAGGGTTGCATCACCTGGAGTAGGTGTAGCAGGTTTGACGCTGGGGTATCCACAGCAAGGGGGTGGCATCAGTCACTATATTCAGGAATCTCTGAGTCAGTGACATGCAGACCTACACCCATTCCACATTGCCTAACTTGTGTTTACTTTGTATGAAAAACTAAGGTGGGGATTAGCAGAAGCAGAGGACTCCTCTTGGCAGCAGCGACAGCACGAAGCTTCGCAGTAAATATTGAAGAATCAGAGCCAGGGCTGGGGCTCCACCAGGCACGGCCGTGGCACTGTGGAAGTCAGGGTGAAAGAAAATCTGCCCCAGGGATTGCTCAGTGGTGAGCAAGCCATTCCCCACAACGAGCCCTCAGCTTAGCACACGTTACTCCGAGCATGGTCACTCCGTTTGTGTGTGTCACGCTACCCTAAGCAAATTAAATTCATTATATAAATGCCAAGAGGATGCTGAGGAGTGACCCAGCAGCTTCTATTTACGCTCAGATTTCAAGGACTCCTGGCTTTTCCTCTGCAAGCCGATCCACACAGCAGTTCCCCACACCTGAAAGGAATGCCTTTGTACTGCAATTGCAACCACGGAAATCAGGCTCCTAATGAGCAGACACAGCGACTTTTATTTTTTTTTTACTTTTTTTTTCTTGTACTTTTTTTAAATCCAGACCACATCAGAGAGAAGCTTCAGCCCTCCTCAGATTTACAACAGCTAGAAACCAGCAACTTTCCTTTGGCGTTTAAAAGTCGCATGAAACTCTCCACCAGATTTCCCTTCTCCCTTGCCTTGCAGAGTGGAACCACCTTGCAGCAGCTGCAATGGCCACCCCCGGGCAATGCTCAGCAAGGGCCGCTGCCATTTTTAAGCTTGGAAGCTTTTATTGGGCTCCAACAGCCACCAAACTTCATCCCAAAGCTCCTATCTTTTATCTGCCTGCCTCCATTATTTGGCTCCCTCCTACATAAGCCTCCAGGGCACAGTATTGCAATTAAAACCACAGAGAAACACAAATAAATCCTGAGGAATATGCAACCCTCAACTCCCCCCCTCGCTCACAGCCCTCCAAGAAACAGGTTTACAAGTAAATAACTACGACCTGGGAAGGAGCAGATCAAACACGGCGTGGGAAAGAGCGACTGGAAGCAACCAAACAGCTTCTCCACTACTGACCAGGCTGCCTGACTCAACCTTGCCTTCCCGGAGCGGGTTATGCCCCGTGGGAGCACCCAGCCGGGCTGCTCCGCTCCTGCGGAGCCTCCGCGCCTTCCACAGCGGCTCCGCTCCCGGCCCCGCTCCGACCCGCACGGACCCCGCCGACCCCCAGTCCGATCCGGGCAGTGAACCGGACCCCGCCGAACCCCGAGCCCGCACCGTCCCCTCCACGCGTGGCCGAACCCAGAACCCACTCCCCCCCCGCAGCTGCCCAGGGGTCCCAGGGGAAGGGGAGGCCACTGACCGGTGCCCCCCGCGCTGTCCGAGGTCACCTCCTGGGTGAAGATCCAGGGCGGGTTGGTGGCGAAGAGGGAGGGGGTGGTAGGGCTGGCCTGGCGCTTCCCGAAGAGGCGGCTGAAGGTGCCCTGCACCGAGTTGTGTTTCTTCATCCTGGCGGAGCCCGGCGCTGCCAGCCCGCTGCCAGCCGGGCATCCCCGCCGCGGGGCCGGCACCGGGGCCTCAGGGCTGCGGGGCGGGCACACCTGGCCACACCTGCGGGACGGCTCCTCCCTCCGCCCCGGTACCGCCCCGGTACCTGCCCGGTACCTCCCCACGACCTCCACGGTACTCCCCGGGCCGCGCAGCCGCTCCTAGGGGTGAGGGGGACCCCGCTGCCCCCCAGGACATCATCGCCTTGCCCGACCCTGGGGGATCCCCCCGAGCCCACGCCCCGGGTCTGTGAATGTAAATGTGTACAGGTACCCCGACAGCCCATTTCTCTTTAAAAAAAAAAAAAAACCCATCCCCAGCCGTCAATCTGCCCGAGCTGGTCACACCCTGAGCATTTATTTAGTTTTGAGAGTTTTGCTCTTTCTCTCGCTGTCTCCCGTGTGTCTGGTTATTCCCCTGCCACCGCAGTCCCCACCCGAGCACTCCCGTGTGAGTCCCTGCAGGTCCCTGCACCGCCTGAAACAGTTCCCTGCCCGATGGACCTGTCTGGGATCCTTTTTTTAATGGAAAAGCTTAAAGCCAGTGGGGCCTGACCCCAAATTATTTCTTGTTTCAGGTACAAAAGAAAGAGTCTAGCATTACCCAGGATTTCCTGTGTCAGGGAAGTGAAAAATGAGAGTTAATGTGTAACATTGGTTATTAATAAATGCTGGGATTCCCGGAGAACTTTAAACCCAAATTAGCTGTCAAAACATTAACTCTGAAACACACCTTCAGAGTAAGATGATCCTGTCTTGTATCCATTTCTATTTCCACCACTTTTTGAGAGTCAAAATGATACACATTTCCTTTTTTCCAGTGACAAATATCACTTATTTAATCACTTCAGAAGTATACCATTCACAGCCTTATCTTACCACACTGTACAAATTAGGGCAACACACCAAATCACCTGGAGTCCTGTTACAACAGCTCCAGCTCGAAAGAAAAATCTAATCAGGGCATTCTTTGTCAGGCAGCACTTAAATAAAGAGAATCAGCACGAATGGCAAAAGGGGGGGGGAAGAAAAGGAGAGTAAAATGTGGCAGCACGTGGATCAATACTGTGTAGTGGTGTCGGGGGTGTAGTTATTCACCTCAGTGTTCAGAGACTTCAGCCTGGCCTGCAGAGGTTCAGCTCCATCCCGCTGATCCCACCTGCAGAGGTTCAGCTCCATCCTGCTGATCCCACCTGCAGAGGTTCAGCTCCATCCTACTGATCCCACTTGCAAAGGTTCAGCTCCATCCTGCTGATCCCACTTGCAGAGGTTCAGCTCCATCCTGCTGATCCCACCTGCAGAGGTTCAGCTCCATCCCGCTGATCCCACTTGCAGAGGTTCAGCTCCATCCTGCTGATCCCACCTGCAGAGGTTCAGCTCCATCCTGCTGATCCCACTTGCAGAGGTTCAGCTCCATCCCGCTGATCCCACTTGCAGATGTTCAGCTCCATCCTGCTGATCCCACTTGCAGAGGTTCAGCTCCATCCCGCTGATCCCACTTGCAAAGGTTCAGCTCCATCCCGCTGATCCCACTTGCAGATGTTCAGCTCCATCCTGCTGATCCCACCTGCAGAGGTTCAGCTCCATCCTACTGATCCCACACCTCTTCCCGGATGGGAGCAGCTCCTGCATCCCGCTCCCCAGAGCTGGAGGGAGGGCTCCGTGTCGTGCACCAGGGCTGCAATTAGTGGGGCTCACACCTCCTCTGACAGTTATCATAACTGCTCTTTGGGTGACACAGGGACAGGAGACAGCCCTGTAAATCCTGCAGCTCTCTCTGCAGGACAGGGACTCCCACAGGCCCTGAGATCCCTGTGCAGGGACCAGGACCATGACATGTGGTGGTGTTTGGGTGGGATGGCAGGAAAAGGGACAGTCCTGTCTGCAGGTCAGAGCAGAAAGAGGAGGGAGACTGGGGAACCACATTCCTCCTGAGAGCACGGTGCTGGGTGGCCACCGGAACCCATCTGGCTGAGCCCCAGATGTTTAAAGAAAATGCTCTGGCACCTCTTGAGAGCAGAAAGCAGCTGAGGTGAAGGACACACTCAGGGCTGGACAGACGAAGGGCACCCCAGCTTTGCAAGGCTGCCAGCTGATAGTCACAGTCTGCCTGAACACATTGAGCAGGATTCACAGAGAGACGACGTCAAGGGAAAAGGAGAAGGAGAAGAGGAACTATTTTAAGAAGAGAAGCCAATAAAATCCCAGGGAATGACAGAGCCCGGGCCCCTGCACGAAGGCGTCTCACGAGCTGCCTGTTACAGCAGAGACTTCAAAGGGGCAGCAGGGCTGGAGCGATGCTCTGCGGGAGCAGGGAGGGGTGATTCAGGTCCCTGACACTGCTCCTCAGGGCTTCCTCTGCCCCGGGGGCAGGGGGGCTCCCCAGCAGCACCTGTGAGCTCTGGGGGTGGTGAGCTGTACCCATGCCACCCCACCACCCGTGGCTTTGCCTCACCCTGGGTGGTGAGCGTAGGAAAACATCTTCCTTACAACATGAAGGGATGAGTGTTTTGAGGTGAATTTATTATCCCAGCGAACACAAGCTGCTGAACAAGTCTGCGAGAGCTCCTGTGCACACTCCCATCCATTTGTTCCAGGTGGAAAATATTTGTTCTTTGCCTTCCGTCTCCCAGGAGAGCGTGGACCTCTCACCAGAAAACCAGAAAAAGCTCCGGATGAGCAAGGGGATCAGAGCAGGTGTGGTGCTGGGCTGGGTGGCTGGCAAAGGGCAAATTCCAGAGAGGCAGAGAAGCTGTCCAGTTTGGTGGCATGGCTGTGTTTTTAAGGGAGGGCAACTGCCACTCCCAGGTGACAGAAGCCACACAGCTAAAGGGACAGTGGGCTGGGCACTAAGCACAGGAAAGCACTTGGAAGATCACCAGCAGATTTTATGGCATAGAAACAGCCATGTGAGCAGAGCTCTGATGTAACACCCTGCAGTGTGGGGCTCTCTTTGATGCTGGGATGGGTAAACACCCCAGAACAATCTGCCTGCACATCAGGCTGAGGAGCTGCACCCTGCAGATGCAGATCTTCACCTGCCGTGCTCACAGGTGTGCAAAGTGCTTGTGCAGCGCCGTGGCCTGACCCAGGGGAGGGAGGGACAGGAGAAGAAACCTCGTGTGTGGCTGCAGAGCTGCAGACTGCACCCACATGAAGAGGAACAGCTCGTGTCTGGGGGAAGCAGAGGATCCACACGGCCAAGACCCCCTTGTGGGGTGGGTGGCAGGGCCAGCAGAGCAGCCCAGGGTGCCCCAGCGGGTGCTTCCCTTTGGGGTGCAACTTTTCCTCTGCTCCATCAGCCCAACACCCCCCAAATCTCCATGGCTGAGCCTCTGCCCCCCTCCCCACCCTCTGCCCAAGAAACCCAGCTCAGCCTGGGCACCCCAGTGACAGCCACCCCCTGGTAACATCCTGGAGGTCACAATGGTCTCGAGTGGCCCTGGCAGCTGGCACTGCCCACCTGGCAGCACTGCCCCAGCCCTGGGTAGCCCCACAGCCTGGGGTCCCCACCAGGAAGATGTCCTCCAAGGTCAGAGCCTTGGGGTGATGGTTTGGCAGGAGGGGCTCCCACTCCCCGTGTCCCCTTCCTGTGGGTGGGGGAATGGCAAGCCTGGGGGTGGCTGGGACAAAATCTTCCTGGTGGTGTCAGGGTGATCATCCCTCACCTGCTGCACAAATCCACCAGACTGTCCTTCCATCTAGGGCAGCTCCATGGGGACCAGAGAGGGGCTGGAAAAGAGGGGACCCCCTGGTGCAGAGCCAGGGAGGGTTCCAGCAGCTGCCCAGGGAATGCTTCATCAGGAGTGGATGTCTGAGCACTTTGTGCTTTCTTAATCACGGAAGTCAGACTCCTCCCTGTGACCCCACCTGTGAAGCTCTTCTCCTGAGGACAACGTCCCCTCTGAGAGGGATCAGGGATCTCTAAACGTGTGACTGGACGCAGTGGGATTACCTGAGACTTAATTCAGACCCAGAGCTTTGGTGGTGCCTTAAATAACTCTATGGACATTGAGCTGGTGCTTCCCCTCAAAGACACTGATCACATAAGCAGCTGCACTCACCTGGGCAAGGCAGGATGTTTCTGCCAAGTGTCAGGTTCCCCAGAAAATGAGCAGGAACCCCGGGGCAGACAAAGCCCAAAGCTCAGCACTCCCTGGCAGGGTGTCCTGCCTGTCACTGGCAATGCCAGCTCTGCATCGCTGGGTGCCTGCAGGGCTTGTACATCTCAGAAGCATCTACATGACTTAGCAGTTGGGTTTCCAAAGCACCCAGAGTCCCAGCTCCCCACCCCAGTGCTCTGCAGCAGTGCAGTCCTGTGTGTCCCTGTCCCCTCTTCCAAAGGGAGAATGGTCAGGAGCATCTCTGGGTATAACAGCTCCTGAGCAAATCCAAGTGTGTTCAGAGCAGGGAGTCACAAACCACGCTGGCATGGCTGTTGTCATACAAAACCTGTTCTTTTGGAGTCAAAACTGCATTATTTCACTCCCTGGGGAGAAGATGGGCTGAGGTTTCCTTGTGAGCAACCACTGAAATATCACTTGTGTTGAGCTCCTTTCAGGCACCTGGCAAGGTGGCTGTACTGGGGAAATGAGTGACTAAAAAAAGGTGCTTGAACCTGTGAGGGTTGGAAATTTACCTCAAAGGCTTGAGGGAGATTTCTAAAGAATTTTTGGGTGTCCCCCTCCTAATAGGTTTAGGATCCAGTGTTCAAAACCAGCTACAGGTAACAGAAATAGAGCGACAAATATGCCAGGCAGTCATGGGAATTAGGAAACCTCTTTACAAGGTTAAAAATAAAGCCAGATAGCAAGGAGTTTATTTAGAGCACCCAGGGGTAAATCGGATAATTGCTGGGGGAAGAGTCAGTTTCCATTAGCACTGAGGTGTCACCCATGAAAACAAGATAACTGAGTCACGGTTAAATAACAGCAGCAGAAACACTTTCCCAGTCAAGCAGAGCCCTGGAGCAGGCAGGGGGGTGACAAGCCAGCCCTGGGGGTGTCTCAGGGCATACATCCACCCCAGCTCCTCTGCAAAGGGTTGGTGCAAAAGCACAGGCACAGCAGGCTGTGTCTGAGTGCTGACCAGGACACTAAGCTCTGCTGGGTTAATTTGATGCTTTTTGGTCACCAGTTCAGTCTTATCCTGGGGCTGTGAGCCCTGGGGAGGATGGCAAATTGTGGGGGTAACTGCAATCTGTTTGTCTGGGTTTTTTGCTCCACAGGGGACCAAAACATCAGAGCCCCCTGGCAAAGGCCACAAGGGACCAAAGAGAACGGAGAAGCAGGAGATGCAGGAGGCCTCTCAGGTGCCACCTGCTCCAGATACCCAGAAATCTCCAGCACAACGCCAGCCCCTGGAAAATCACTTTGTCCCTTTTGTTGCCCATGCTGGGGGGCAGGACCCTGACTCCTTCAGGTTTCTCTTCTACAGACCAAACTACTCCAACTCCTACTCCCCCTTCTACACCTCCCAGAAGCCGACCTGTGGGTACCTCTACAGCCGCAGCACCGACCACACCAGGAAGGTGCTCGATGTCCCCAGTGCAAACGTGATGGCATGGAGATCCAACCTGGGCCCCGGGGCACACTACTCGAGAGCAATAAATCCCAAAAAGTGAACGCAGTGCTTGGTGTGACTCCCCATGGAGTGGCTGAGGGACCACCAGGATGCTGCTGCTCCTCCTTGGGCAGGACTCCTGCTCTCACCAGCTCTGCCCCAGGCAGAGGCCAAGCCTGGTTCTGAGGGAATGGGAAAGCACTTTTCTTTTGTGACTGACAAATGACAAAGTGTCATTTGGGGCACTCAGACCTGGAGCTGGAATTCAGCCAGCGTGGCCCTGCAGCTCTGCTCCAGGAGGCAGCACAAAACGGTTCAAAACTGCTGAGAGCTGGATGCAGCCTCAGCAAACACTGCTTGAATCAGTTGGCAAGCATCTGTCCACATGGAATAGGCAGCCTCCCAGCTATTGTCACCCCTCTCTCTGCTTCAGAAGGGACCATCCTGGCTGTGTCCCCTCTGGTGGGTCAGGGCACCCACCACGGGCTCCCACAGGTGCTGTGGACAGCAAGGACCTGTGGCTGCTGATGCTGCCCAGTACAGATTTAGCACATCCAATTAGCCCTCCTCCGTCTAATTCCTTTTCCATACCTGTTTTAGGACTGAGTAATGCCACCCACTTTAGCCCAGTTGTTCCTAATTTACTTCAGCATGGAAGCAATGCAAGATCTGCAGCAGCTGGACTCTGAGTTAAAGTTACCAGGTATTAAAATGTGAGTGGTACAGGGCAGAATTTGTGAGCAGGGATCCAGCAGTCACACCCATCTCATTACTGCTGCAGGATCTGCCCCATGCTGCTTTGGATGTTTGGTTTTTTTTTTTTCCTTGTCCTTCTCTAAACTCTGGGCATTGAAACAACATTGGTTGTGGTCAGATTTACATGAGAATTTTTCATGGTAATTCATCAACTGGGCCCCTCAGCTCAGGAAGGATATCAAGGTCCTGGAGCAGGTCCAAAGGAGGCAACTGGGCTGGTGAAGGGACTCGAGCACAGACCCTATGAGGAGAGGCTGAGGGAGCTGGGGGTGTTCAGCCTAAAGAAGAGGAGGCTCAGGGGAGACCTCATCACTCTCTACAACTCCCTGAAAGGAGGTTGGAGCCAGGGGGGGGTTGGGCTCTTTTCCCAGGCAACTCTCAGCAAGACAAGAGGGCAGGGTCTCAAGTTGTGCCAGGAGAGGTTTAGGTTGGAGATTAGAAAGAATTTCTTTCTGGAGAGGGTGATCAGGCATTGGAATGGGCTGCCCAGGGAAGTAGTGGATTCTCCGTGTCTGGAGATCTTTCCAAAGAGCCTGGATGTGGCACTGAGTGCCATGGGCTGGGAACCACGGGGGGAGTGGATCAAGGGTTGGACTTGATGAGCTCTGAGGTCCCTTCCAACCCAGCCAATTCTAGGATTCTATGATTCTATGATCATAGATGAACATTCAACATCCCTGGCATTAGCACAGTGGCCAGGACACACTCCTGGGATGAGAAACGTGGGGGATAATTCTGTGGATGCTCAACTGGCAGGACCAGAGGGATGAAACACAGAAACTGGGTGGAAAGGGAAGGACCTTCCCAGGAGAAAATCACAGTGGCCTCTGGGGTCTGCACTGACAGCTTCACCATTCAAAGCAGTTCCACTTCTGTCTATGTCTCAGCACACCAAATTAACCCTCACAGAGCATCCCTCAGAGGGGCTGCAATGTTATTTCCCTCCCCCTGAATCCCAGGCTCTGGCTGGGATTTTCCCCTGGGAAATCCTCCAGTGAGAGCACAGCTGAGAGAGACCAAAAAGACAACAGCAGCACAGGGACTGCCAGGTGCTTTTCTCTCCTTTTTCTCCTGATTTGGGTGGAGAGTTATTGCTCGTGTGACCCCACACAAAATCATAAATGAAGTGGATTAGGAGATTACAGCACCGTGGAGAAAATTCCACCCTCATAATCTCCTGTAATCTACAAGACTTTCCCATTTTACTTCCTTTCTATTTTAACCCTCAACTCCTAATGCCTGACATGAGCCCATCACCCCCCTCAGCCTCATTGGCTGGGGAGGGATTTGCTGGGTACTTAAAACGTCACCTTCTTGTCTCAGGAGGGTTTTGTGCTTTTGAATTTTCCTGGGAAGTCATCTCCTGGGCATCCATCACCACCAGGACTGGAAAGGGAGCTCACACGCACTTTGGTTTTTCCTGATCCCTTCAGTGCTGGGGCCTTTGGGACTTTAAAAGGAAGAAGCAGAATTTGGAAAAAAAAAAAACCAACCCTCAGACTTCAGAGAAAATCAATTTCTGACTGCAGAGGGACCTGTGCTTGGTGTCAAGATGGGGAACATGGATGGGAAAAGCGTGGAGGAGCTGAGCACCACCGAGTGCCACCAGTGGTACAAGAAGTTCATGACAGAATGTCCTTCTGGCCAGCTCACCCTGTACGAGTTCAAACAGTTTTTTGGCTTGAAAAACCTGAGTCCAGCAGCAAACAGCTACGTTGAGCAAATGTTTGAGACGTTTGACTTCAATAAGGTAAATATTGGGCTGAGCAGTGCCCTGCTCCCTGCCTGCATCCCCTGCCTGCATCCCCTGCCCTGTGCTGGGCTGTATGGAAATGCAGAGGTGTTTGAGTCTGTGTGGTCTGATCTCTTTGGCCTCATAAACTGTAGAATCAGTTACATGAGGTGAAAGCTGTCAGCCCAAACTCCTCACCTGCTGACTGCCCTGGGAGGAGAGAGACTTCTGGGCTTGATATTTCCCTTTTAGCTTTAAATTATGAAGGTGCTGGGAGTTTTATCTGCTTGTCTGTGATCCCTTTAAAATGAAGTGCCCTTTAATCCTTAAATATCAGTTGTTGTGACAGCAGGGAACGAGGCAGTGGCAGGAGAACAAGTGCTGCATTCATGCAGGAGCAGCGTGGTGTGAGCCAGGGTTTACAGAACAGATTGGGTTTGGTTTTCTATTGTTTTCAAGGAGAAATGGATTACAGTTTCATTGCTTTTTCATTGCTCAGTCCCATACTCTCAGGAGCTCACTGGGCTGTGCTGGACCCCAGCATGGGGCAGCCCTGCAGCCCCTGCACCCCCTGGTTTGGGAGCTCTGCCAGAGGAACAGATGGATGCTGTGTCCCTGCTTTCCTGCAAATGATCTGCAATTGCACCTCGTGTGAGATGGGGAATATATTTCATAGCAACCTGAAGGGCTTAGAGGGCTTAATCCCACTGCAAACAAGGGGATTTAGGGGCTGAACCCTTCAGGTGCTGCTTGTGCCTTGGCCTTTGCCTTTCTCACTGCCCCAGGTTTGAACACATGCCCGAAAAGGGAACTGGTGCACAGGAAATCCTACTGGGAATGGGGCTCAGCAGCTATTTATACCTAATCTGGCTCCTGCAGCAGGGGGATAAAGCAGATGATCTCCTCCTGAACCAGCCCCATGGGGTGGGGGTTTTGTCCATTGACAAACCCAGGTTTATCCTCTGGTCAGAGTGCTCTGTGCCATCAGCACACCCTGTGCTGGGACAAAGCATTTTGGAGGTGTCCTGGGAGCTATGAATGCCCCAGGCAGGGTCTGGAGCAGTTTGGTGCCATGGACCTCACCCCAGCACAGCTTTGCTCAGTCTGGGGGCCCAGCTGAACCCCTCTAGAGCCATGGGGTGAGCTGGTGGTGGGCAAGCCCCATGGGGGAGAGGCAAAGGTAAAAAACTGTGCTTTTGATGTGACCACAATATCAGCAACGTGCTGGGCTGGTCCTGAGTCCATTCCCCTCCTGGACATTGGCAACAAGAGCCCCTTGCTGCAGACCAGAGCTGTAGGAGGGTGCAGGGAGCACAATGTGACCCCTCGGGGTTCATCTCCATAAATCTGTTCCTCTGTGACCTCTGCATCTGCAGCAGGAGATTCCCAGGACAGCTTCTGGGCTGCTCTGCTCCCCACCCCAGGTACCTCCTGAGCAGCACCTGGCAGCTCTGCAGAGATGGGGGCATCAGCTCTGCCTGGTGGGCACACAGAGACCCCCACCCAGCACCCCATCCCCTGCTCTGGAGTCTTCCCATGGGAACCTCCAGCAGTGTCCAGGGAACTCCTTGCTGCCCGGCTCTTGGCTTTTAATCTCATCTGGCCTCTGACCTCTGCTTTCAGGATGGTTACATGGACTTCATGGAGTACGTGGCAGCTCTGAGCCTGGTGCTGAAAGGGAAGGTGGATCAGAAGCTGAAATGGTATTTCAAGCTCTATGATGTGGATGGGAACGGCTGCATCGACCGAGGAGAACTGCTGAACATCATCAAGGTGAGTGGGCTCAGCTTCCCCTGCTGCCTGCACAGATCCTGCTTATTGAACAGGGGCAGACAGAAAAGTTGTTACAGGAACATTCCAGCCCCAAAGACCTCTCCCTGCCAAGTTATCAGGCACTGGCCCAAGCCCTGCTGGGCTGCTGGGGTGGGTGTTTGGCCACATCCACAGAAACCCAGCTGAGATAAGCACTTGAGTTTAGTCTAAGGATTTTCAGAGGTGAACGGCTCCTGGCTTATCCCAGCGTGCCCACTTAATCTTTTAATGCATTGATTGCTTTTTAAAGTGATTTTAATCTCCATTTTTTTTTTTTTTTTTAGAAAGGGTTTTACCCCTTTCACATCGTAACTGCCAGCAAAAAAGTTTGGCCTCTCCTGTCCTGACACAGAGCCACTTGTCTGGCTGGCTACACAAACCCCTCAGTGACTGTCCCCTCTCTTGTCCCCTCTCCTCCTGTCCCCTCTCCTGTCCCCACAGGCCATCCGAGCCATCAACCGATGCAACGAGACCATGACAGCTGAGGAGTTCACCAACATGGTGTTTGACAAGATTGACATCAATGGAGATGGTGAGGGGCTTCCTCCTGCTGAGTGCACCCCTGCCCACCGTCTATCCCCTCTGCCAGAGCAGTTGGGGGTCCCCGAGCACCAGGACATGGGGAGAGCTGGCAGGGAGCAGATCCCAGGGAAGGTTTAGCTCTGTGTCCCCTCTGTGGGCTGACACTGAGCCAGGGGACACTGCAAACTGCCCCTTGTCACACCCTGGTGTGGGGACCTGTGTGGGGTCAGGCTGTGATGGGTTTGGGCTGTGATGGGTTTGGGCTGTTGGATGCAGAGCCCTGGGAAAGGTCCCTGTTCAGTCCATGCAGCTCCATGAGGGGTTCTGCTCCGAGGCTGCAGGACTGAGCAGAACTCTTCTGGATGTGCTCTTGCAGGTGAGCTCTCCCTGGAAGAGTTCATGGATGGGGTGCAGAAGGACCAGGAGCTGCTCGACATCCTCACCCGCAGCCTGGACCTGACCCACATCGTGCGCCTGATCCAGAACGATGGGAAGAACACGGAGCAGACAGCAGGGGCTGCCCAATAGGGTCCCCAGACACCTTCCCAACACCTCTATTTTGGTTTTTTTCCCCCCTCATCACATTATTAAAACAAAACGTGGTCGTGAGAACTGGCGAGCTGCCCCAGCACCAGCACCAGACTATCCCACCAGGACAGGGATCAGGATCTGCTCTCCCCTGGAAGATGCTCAGAGGAGTGGGCACTACCCTGCCCAGCACAGCCCACCAGCAAGAGGGAAGGATGAAGGATGGAGGATGAGGGATGAAGGATGGAGGATAAAGAGTGAAAGATGCTGCCACCCCCAGGACACTGTGGGTCCTCGAGATGGTGCTGCTGAGCAGAGAGGGGGCAGATTCTCACCCCCCAGGACTGGGGAGCTGCACCATGCCATTGGGGAGGGGGAGGGTGTCAATACCACACCAAGAAAGCCTCTAAATCCCTCCCCAGGCCATGGCCATCACCAGTGGCTGCAGCTCAGTGGGGGCTGGAGCCCAGCACATGGCCCCACAGGTACCCCAAGGACACAAGAGGGAAACCTGAACCTTTTCTTTCCACGTCTGTCTTCAGAGCATGAGATCAGCTTGGGTCCCTTGCTCTTTGATTTGTTAATATTCTGGTAGCAAACATTAGAGGTAGTGTAGGGTAAAACCACCTCTGAGCTTGGCAAAGGAGCCTGGTGGGGCAGTGAATGTAGTGGCTGTTCTTGGTTTAAAAGCACTAAAAACAGAATGGTGCCTTTCTTTAACAACTCTGAACTCTCAGGGCTTGTTTCTCCTTGAAATATCTGGAAGAGCTGCCATGGCAGTAACCTGAGGGGGAGAAGTTTGGAATGATCTGTACAACAAAGTGAAACTCCTGCAAGTCACACCCTGGGGCACCCTGGAGCCTCCTGGGGCTGCGATGGGATCTGTCACCTCTCTGCAGTGCAGGGTCTGTGCCACCAGCACTGGAGGGCAGAGGAAGGGTGCCAGCACCCCCATGGTGAGGTGGGCTCAGGTACCACCTCCAGTGGGACAAAACCTGGGACAAAACCCTGTCCCCCCCCTTGTCACAGCAGCCTGGGACAGCCCCATCCCTGCTCAGCACCACGAGCAGGGCTGCACCCATCACAAGAGCCAGGGGAGGCTGAGAGAGCAGCAGCCTCATCCCCACATCTGCTGTCCCCATGTCACCCACCCCCTCTCCCCATCCCTGCTGTCCCCATGTCACCCACCTCCCTCTCCCCATCCCTGCTGTCCCCACCCCTCTGCCACCACTGGAGAGGATTTTCCCCAGCTGATGGTGAGGACACCAGGAAGGATTTTTGGCCAGCAAAAGGACTTGTTGCTCAGCACTGGATTCTTGTAACTCGTGAGGACCTTGCTGACCATTTTTCCTCTGCGTCTTTTTTACTTCATAGTGTTCTACCT
Organism: Calypte anna; assembly: GCF_003957555.1. NCBI lineage: Eukaryota > Metazoa > Chordata > Aves > Apodiformes > Trochilidae > Calypte > Calypte anna. The sequence goes on from NC_044271.1 coordinate 1,967,332, forward strand.
GGAAGCTTTTGTACTTCCAATCCTTTGGTGAACTAATAAAGCTATTTTACAGGAAGGGTTATTGCAGGTTGTGCTGTTTCTATCCAGCAGGGCAGATTAATTCTCCTGCAAAGGCAGAAACCTTCGTTTTGGCTTCACTAACAGAGTCACCCCTCACACCAACGAGACAAAAACCCTGGAGCTCCTGAGCAGATTCCTCAGTGTGAGCATCCCTGCTCCCAGCAGCATCCACTCCCCCCAGGGCCTGCCCAAACCTGGATGCAGTGAGGATGGATCTTTCTGCTCATTCCCCCCACAAAGCCCCCCAGCCCTGCCCCAGCAAACCCAGTTTTTATTTGTAAAGACAAAGTTATCATGTGGGCTGCCCCAGAACTGCCAGCTGCCCACAGGCACCTCCCAAACCTCAGCACCTCACTCCAAAGGAAGCTTCTTCAGCCTCTAAGAAAGCAAAATAAAACTAATTAAACACTAACATTGTGAATCCCTTTGCCCCAACTCATGCTTCATTAATTTATTTCCAAGGAGAGGAGGTTGTCTGGGTGCCAATCACAGGCACATTGCTCACTCCTGGGACAACAGCAGCAGCGTGGCCTCTCGGGGGGTGGGAGAGGTGGATTTGGGGGTTTCTTTGGGAGCTGCCATCAGAGGAGCAATGGGGCTGCAAAACCCACCCAGTGAGGGGTTTTTGGCAGCACCACAGTAGGATTCAGATGCCATAAAAACGGCAATGTGGCTCTGCCTTTGGAGGGATGCAGAAATCATGGATCCATGGAGCTGCTGAGGGCAGGAGGGATCTCAGGTGGGTTTTCCCAGCCTGGTTTGGGGGGAGAATGGGCCAAGGAAAGAAGAAAAGGAAAGACAGAAGGATTCTCCTGCAGTGCCAGAGCTGAGCGTGGGTGCTCTGAGAAAAACCAAGGAGATGACATTGAGTGAGACCACAAGAAGTCCTTGCAGCACTCAGCTCTGCAAGCCCTGGCATGGCCTCTCTGCTTTTCAACACCACATTTCCAAGGGGAGCTGCACGTGGGTGCTCTGGGAATAACCTGGACACCAACATTTCCTCTGGGCAGGCAAAGGGAGCACAGCTCAGCACACTTAGGGCTGATTATCCCCTGCTCAGACTCATTATTTCCTTGGGAATTCACCTCCCAGAGGATCTTTGGGGGTGTGATGACTCCTTGGCTCCTCTGCTCAGCCACCTTCAGCAACATCCTCACCTTCAGCTTTCCTACCTGATTATTTCCCCTTCATAATGCCCAACGTCAGAGGCATCAAACATCAGAGCAGATGGTGGCAGCTCAGAAAAATCATCAGGCATTTGCCTTTTCCAAGCCAACTCGTTTCCCAGTTTAGACCAAAAAGAAATCCGATCAGTCAAATCCAATTCTGGCCGGGCTGTAAGGCTGGAAAACGGATTATGCAGAGTGCCTGACATCAGCAGCATGATGTGAATGAACCACTGAGCTGGGGAGGACATCAAAGTGTCCATACCTATGGATTTAACAGCAGGACTCAGGCTAAAGCACTTCTGATTTCTTGACAAGAGATTACACAGTAGATAAGAGGAACAATTTTCCAGCAGGCTGTGCCAGCACTGACACCACTGAGAGCACCAGGGAGCTGCCAGCTCCAGCTCTGCTTTTTAGGACCTGAAATCTTCAAGGTTCCTACTCACATCCTGGCAGGGGCCATCCCATTGCAGCACTGCCAGCTCACTTTATTGTACACAACTACTTCAAGTCCAATTCAAGTTGGTTTTTTCATCATAACACACGCTTTCCACCACTCTTTTTCTACTCTGCATCTGCAAAAGCTTCCTCTCTACCTTGTGTCTCTCTTACCCAGGTTAGCTGTCACACTTAAGACCTCCCTTAAATTCAGTAGGTCAGTCTTCAAAACTACAGTTTTGATGCTCACAGGTCTTCACCTTCATCCCCAGTGAGAAACAAATACTGTGAAGCAGAAATTTTAATAAATAACTCTTTATTAAATCCACACCTTAGAAGACTTCTACCAAGAGCTGAAGTGCTCAGTGTTAGGATGCCCTCTACCACCCCAGCAGAGGACTGCTCCTGCCTGCTCTGACCAGCTGAACACACCAAGAGCCTTTGAAGCCTTCAAGGAAAAGTGCAATTTGCCACTCTAGTGAGTAAACATCCACTTAACAGTTTTGTGAGGAGCAGAATGTTGAACGAGATGGTGAAATTTCAGGAATTAGGAACTCTCATGAAAACGTTTGTTCACAAGTTGAAAAATCAGTGAAGTTAAATCTTTCCTTCCAGGCCCTCAAGCCAGAAATAAGATTTTTCTCCCCAGTCCTTGGCTGATAAGCTATTGACTTCAATAAGCTTGAACCAGCTGCCCTACAGCAGCATCAACCAGAAGTTTAATCTACTCAGATAAATAAGCATGCCAGGAGCTGGGAGTATTTACAGAGAACTCTTAGCAAGGTTATTTACAAGTGGAAATGGGAATGGATTTGAACTGAGTCTCATTCTGAATCCTTCCTAATGCTCCTGAATCTAAACATCAGCTAAACTGACAAGACCACAAACCAGCAAAGCACTGAACTAATGAAAGATATTACATTTAAAGGACTGCAAGTCTTCTCATGGATATGACTTGGCCCGTGGACCACATGGGAAAATGGAAACAAATGTGCTTTTCCTGGGGAAACTTCTCACAAATAACCCAGTAAAAGTGAACTAAAATATTGGTTTGTCTGAAATCCTCTTTCCACATGCACATACCTCTGTAGGAATATGGGTTAAGAACAGCAGAGCTCAGCCTACAACCTGTGCAAATTCTCTATCTGTCATCCCTGGGGTGTAAAACCACCCTTACTGCTTCAGGACCTCACTCAGGTTTTTCTCCCCCTATTCCCCTCTCTGGTCCAGCAGTTCCCATCCTCCAGCAGGGATCTGCTCTTCCCTTCTCCCTCCTGCCACACAAAACTTCCCCACGTGCCCTCCAGTCCTGGAGCATCATGAAGCCAGAGCAGCTCTGTCCCTTCATGGCATCTGCTCCCAGGAGCTGCAGTTTCTGCTGCTGCTCAGGGTTGGGAAGGGAATTATCCCAGCCCTGCAGGAACCCCAGGCTCTGAGCAGGTACCAGGAGCAGACCTGGATCCAGAGGAGGGAGGTATGAGGAGGGAGGTATAAGGAGGCACCACTGCTGCTGGCCAGCCCAAATACTTCCCTCAACATTGTGCACTGCCCCTTACAACCTAATTCTCATTTTTGAGGGTGAAATGTTGGTGCTGAATAGCTTTACATCAAGAGCTGTGTCTTCTGCTAAACACAGAGCCACGGGGAGTGGATGATGCCTCCCAGAGCACCTTCCAGTGCCACTTCTGCTTCCATGTCTCTGGGTGTCTGCAGGCAGGAGTGATGCAAGCACAGGAGGCATCACCACCACACCAGGATTCCTCACTTCCCAATCCCATCTCTCAGACTAAAACCCTGCCCAGGATCCACTGCAAACCACGAGAAGTTGGTTCCTTGGGGTGTAACCAAAAGCCAGAGCTGGGAAATAAGGTATTGTGTACACAGAGAGACTTACTCATGGGCCAAAAAACAGTTTGTGGGTACCAGCAGTACCAAAGTGTTCATCTAGGTGCTGAGATGGTGTTGAGAAGGAAAGTCACTGCCCACTGGGGTCAGAGCCACTCTCACAGTCAGCATCACATTTTCAGCTGCACCAACACAAATCTCTCAGAACAAAGCACTCTTCCTCCTCTGCTCTGAGATCCATCCCCCAGGGTTTACATCCATTTGTAACATCTTCATCACCCACTTGTCCTTCCTGGCCCCATCAACAAACTCATCAAGAGACAGCTGCCCTGTGATGGGGAGAAAAGACAGCAGGTAAGACACCAGAGGAAGGCAAGGAGTAAAAGCCCCCCAAGTTTCAGAAAAATACACAATAAAAACACAAACTCTTAATTCCCCAGTGCAGCTGAGGTCAGCTGTAACCCAAGGCATCCAGACCTGCCCCAGCCCTGGGCCAACACCCATCCTTGCATCAGCACCCAGACTCTGCTGGGGGGATTGCAGCTCTGGTCCCACAAACTCCAAAGCCACTGCCTTGAGTTGGGGGGTTCAGGAGGCTGAGGTCTGAGTGGCCTCACATCCCAGCTGGATACACCCCGAGTGCTTTACTCTGAGGTTACAATACAGATGATTTCCTCCTACTGCACCAAATGGTTCTTGATTCTCACAAACAGAGCAGAACCAAACCCAGTGTGTCAAAGCTGAATAACATCATAGTCCTGACTGACTGATTGATTGATAAAAGTAATTAAAGCCAGCCTGCCCAGCACAGGTAACTCCTCATTTCATCTGTATGAAAGCAATCTGAGCCATCCATGCCTTACCATCCCCATTCTCATCCACCAGCTGAAATATCCTGTCCACCACCTCCTCAGGGGTGAGCAGTGGAGTCCTCTCCTCCACCTCTGACCGACAGACTTTCTTCAGCCTGTAGATAGCCTGGGAAAGAGGTCACAGTTTAGGGCTGCAGGACAAGGAGTAGTGGTGAACTCCCTTATCTTCCCAACAGTGTCAAGGGCTTTTCCAAAGGCTGTGGCTGTAACCTTTCCAGACAGATCTGACCCCCAACAGCCCCAGACCTTCACTGAAACCTCCAGCCCCCTGCTCACACTGAATTATTTCATTTGCTCTCTGAAGCTGCTGCCCTCTTATTTCCTTTACACACAGAGGTCAGACCTCAGGGTTCCTTTGCAAAGAACAAGGCAAGAGTTTCACAGAAGGGGAAGTTAACTGACTACAGAGTATGATTTTTTCCTAACATCTGAGGCCAGGCACATCTGGATTTACCCAGCCCTCTGTCCCAGGGAACTTGTGCCCAGGATAAGAGATCAAACCTGTATTAGCACATATTTTGACCATAGTTTGTTCCACTTTGTCACTGGGAAGGGGCAGATTTTATCTATTCCTTCCCATGACAATCACTTGTTCATTATTAACCTCACTCCTGAAGGGTTTTGTCTGAAGTCTTCCCAGGGAGGGGATTACCAAGGGCCTAACAGCTCTGGCCAATTCCTGGTTGACCTCAAAACTATAATTGAACCTGCTCCAGGACAAGCTCCTCAGATGCTCCACACCTGCTGGTGACACAGGTGACAACCCCAGGACCTGCTTCCCACCGAGGCCACTGCTGACCTTGTCCAGACACTGCTTTTCACCCCAGATCCTGGAGCATCTGATGCCCCCTGAGCCTCCCAAGCACCTGGGGTGACTCCAGCACAGCCACCAAGAGATTTACCTAAAATCAGAACCCAGGGACCCCCTGTCTGGCTGCCTGCTGAGCCCCACACTCAGTAAGTAAAGCTGAGTGCAGAAGATACAGGAGCCTGGGAAGGATTAATGACAAGATATTTCTGGACTCATTGTGTCTCTGGGTATTCTCACCAGCTGGCCAGGTAGGGATCTTGGCTGCTGGAAACTCCCCTTCCACTGCTCAGTGCAATGAATCAGAGTCTATAAGGGTTGAAAGGCAGAGCAAGAGGTGCAGGAACTCCACAGCAGCTCAATGGATGCTCCATTCCTTCAGCTTCAGCAGCAGCAGGGCCAGGCTGAGCCTCCAGCCACCCCATCAGCCTCCAGACCACCAGGTCCATGACCCTTTTCACCAAGGTCAGGTGTATTTTCACTTCACTACTGCCCACAGCTGCCTTGCAACCTGATTATCACAACCCCACATCCATCCTCACGTTGCCAAAGAGCCCTGATTGCTGCAGTGAGGGGTTGGGCAATGCCTCCTTACCTCCACAATTTCCAGCAGCTCAGGTTTGTCTATGCAGCCATTCCCATCCTTGTCATAGATTTTGAATGTCCACCTCAGCTTGTGCTCCAGCTTCCCACGTAAAACCAGATTCAAGGCAGCCACGTATTCCAAAAAGTCAATGGTGTTATCCTGCCAGGAGAGGGACAAAGCTGAGTGGCACTGAGCTGACCCACACAGGGGGATGGGGAGGCAGAGGAGGCATTTTGGGGGCAGGGATTCCCCATTCTCCAGGATTTCAGGTGCTTCACTGAGACTGATGCTCACCAGGTGTCCATCCTCCCAAAAGGTCCAGCAGCAGCCCCGGGGCTCCCTCAGCAGCCTCCAGCAGATGGCCCTGGCTGAGGTCACCACCATCCATCCCCCTGTCACCTCAGAGCCCTCCTGACCCAGCCAAAGGATCTGGGCCATCCATGCATCCCCTTCTGCATACTCAGCTGTGGCACCAAAACCCCTCAGGAACTGGGAACAAAAGTGCTGCTGCAGGGCTTGGAAGGCCAGGGAGCATGAAGAGACTCCTCAGGATTTGTTTTTATTTCCTTGCCATAGTACTACTAATCCTATAGATGGTTAAATCCTGCTCAGAGGAGTCTATGCCATGGGAATATTCAAGTAACATGGAGCCAGGGCTAACTTAGTGTTGTTAAGGTATGCAAGTACCAGCATCCCTTAAAAACAGATTTCCAGTCTTATTAAGAGAACTCCCATAAAGCAGTAATGGGGTTTACACACTCCTCGGGGTGATTCTGCCCCTGGTTTCAAAGGAAACTTAAGGGAAATTGCTGTATCTGAGAGATGACAGACTTGTCTCCCCCATTCCTCTGGTGACATACAGCACCAAGCAGCTCCAAACTGAGAAGATGATCAAGAGCTTCAGGAAAAAAATAATAATTAAATGGTTTGGCAAGCATTACTTACCCATCTCAAGACAGGAAAGGCAAGCATATTACATTTCTGCTATCTAAAACACCACTCAGCCATCTTTTGCACCAGCACGTGGCTATGCATGAACTGCCACTAAACCAGAAAGCCCACTTTTCCCAGGTGTCTGATGACAAATACAGCAAAGGGAATCAAAACCAGAATATCTGAATTGTTCAGCATTCCTTCACTTTCCAGCAGCTAAAATAATATTTTGTTACATGCCAGCTGTTGACACAGCACAGACAAACTTCCCCCAAGGGGTAAATAGCCTGGGTAGGACCTCCCTGCACCCAAATTCCTGTGCTGGCATCACAGATAAATGTTTTCCTTTCCATGGAGCAACCTTGGCTACTTGAGAATCTTTCAGCAATTCTCTCCCAAAATGCGACTGCCTAAATTTCAGCTTTTTAATCCATCCTTAGTCCCTTAAGAGAATATTCTGCCTTTATTTTGTGTATGGATTTATAAGAGGATAAACACAAAGCAGCCCATGCAGCGTGTGCCCTTCTCCTGCCCTGGCAGGTCCATCACCCTTGCCTTAGTCTCATGAAGCTGAGTAACAAGGCTTCACCTTCAAATTACAGAAAGAGGAGGAGCAAGTTATTAGACAAATAACTGTAAAACCTCCTGCCTACTTACCCCATTCTTATCAAAAGCCCTGAACATGTTTTCGATGTACTCCGAGGCTTCGCGGTTATCCTGGACCCCAAAGAACTGCTTGAACTCGTGCATGAAGAGGGTCCCACTGGGACATTCGACCACAAATTTCTTGTACCACTCCTGCAGTTCAGCCACATCCATTTCTGTTGGTTCCCCTTCAGCATTGGTGAACTGCTGCCCCATCTTCCTCAGTGAATCAAAAAGAAAAAAAAGGAAGAAACAAAAGGAAAATCTCTCCCAAGTCCTTTGCTTGTGGCTCCCGTTTATCGCCTTGTTGCTGCTGCTTTGTTCTTTTTCTTCTGGCTGTCTCGTGCCTTGGGTTGATGTTAATATTGTCTCTTGCTCTTTCACTTTTCGGGTGCCTGCCTTTAACTTCTGCCTCCTCCTCGGGCTCCCGGCCACCCCTCTGGGTGCTGCCTGGGGGAGGGCAGAGCCGCTTCCCTGCACTGGGGCAGCACCGCACGTGGGACCAGCCCTGGACAAAAATAACTAAGATCATTAGGAGATTCCCACCCATTAGTCACTGGGGCCTTCAGACCTTCCAAGCTGTGCCCTATTTAGGGGCCAACTCCAGATGCTCTTCTGCACATTAATTCCTTCATGGCAAAGAAGTTGTGAGCTCGGGTTCTGCTCACCCGTGAAGCCCCCACCTGCTTTACTTTAGAAATAGAGAGTAATAGACCACTATAGAGAGCAAATCCTGAACCAATAAGCACATAACTAACACCACTGGCATCAGCACCTCTGTAATGCACATATACAGCTAACTCAAGGCCTACTACAGGCTTTCCTACAGATAAAATGATTAGGAGGATTAGTAAGTGTACATAGACACAAAGATGCCTGTTTCTCTCACTTTCACAATTCATTCTTTAAACTCTCAGTTAAAAACCACAAGAACATTTTTTTTTTTTTTTTTTTAAAGCACTGAGTCCTCCTTATTCCCCTTGCCCTCCCTTTGATCCCTTGGGATTCTCCTCCTGCTCTCCCTTCCCACTGAACAGTTCTCACCCCTGGTACCACAGCACAACTCCCAGCTCTGCCCTGCTCTCTGGATGCTCCCCACAGCTCCAGCCCTCCCTCCTCCAGACACCCCCCATTCCCTTCTTTCCCTTCCTTCCTGGAGCTACCAGCTTTTATCTGTATTATCCCAGGTGCTCTGAATCCAGCCATTATCTGTGTCAGCTGGAAAGCAGTGACCTGTAGCTATAAATGTTTCTGAGCCAGCTTGACATCCAGATAGGATTCTTCTTTTAAGAGGATTGGAGCAGTATTAATAGGAAACAATGGACTCCTTAGTTCTGTAACGTTAAGATCCAGAAGGATTTAGGCTGTTCACTTATTTTCCAACATTTTTTGATGGTTTAGGAAAGAATTTCTCATATGGAAAAACAAAACAGTTAAATGTCAGTCGTTCATGTCCCACTGTAAAACCAGGGTTTGCTCTAAGTCTGCTCACACTTGTAGCCCAGCAGGGGTATTCCATGTGAGCCTGTATAGGTATTTATATAGAGAGGACTAGGGTACAACTTGGCACTTCTATACACACAGATCTCCAGGCAATGCCTGGTTTCACTTAAGAGCCTCATGGAAAAGGGAGGATGGAGGGATGGAGATGGATGGGATGGACCAGAGGAGCTGCTGGATAGATGAACACCTCTCTCTTTCAGTGAAAATGTACACTTTCGTCTAATAACGTAGACAAATCCTGTTTGTTTACCTTTGTGCCTTGAAGAAGGCAACACGATTAATAAACTCAGTCCTTCCTTTTCTAAATGCTTCAGCCCCTGACTCCAAGGTGCCCCCCGTGCCCTTCCACACTCAGCGCTGCTCTCCTGCACGGAGGCTGCGTGCTGGAATGTGAGTGCTGAGAGCCCCAGCAAGACTCCACATGCCCAGGATGTTGTGTTGCCCCGTTGCATAATTGTGTTTTGCCTTATGGGAACTGAGTGATCTGTTCCCAGGAGAGAAAATGGTTCCCCTTTGTTTGATGACTACAATCTTTTCCAGCCTGGAACAAAGGACTGCAAGAGACCCCGGCTACAAAGCCTGGCTGGGGCTATTGCAGGTTTCCTGACATCCAGTCACATTGATAAAAGTACTGATGTTAATTTAGCACTGAAAGACATTAAATCCTGTAGCTCCTGGTATGAAAATTCCTCTGCAGATGCTCTCATTGTCCAAAGTGTGTGAGCTCTGCAGACTGTGCTGACAGAGCTGCTCTCAGCCAGCACAGTGTCACTTTATGAAGTACAGCTTGTCAGCCAAAGGATTACTTCACTTGATTTGAAAAAAAGATGCTGGTGGAGGTAAACACATGCAGAGAGAGCTAAAAATAAAAAGAATGTTTACTAAAACCACTTGAGTAAAGAGATTGGTGTTATTTGGCTGCCTGAAGGCTTCAGATCAATGCTTTGTATCTTATGTCAGTGAACACTTTGGATGATCAGTTGCAAACAGGTAACATCTGATTACATGTCCTGCCTAATGAGCTCTCCCTAAATTATCACCTATGCAGCTGAAAAGCTGCAGAGTTTCCCAGCCAAGAGCATGGAAAAAGACAGCACATTTCCCATCAGCTCCCTGACCCAACATGCTGCCACATGCAGCTCCTGGTAGAAACTCAAGGAGGGGAAAAAAAAAAAACCAACAAACCCTGCAGAGGGCTGGGAAGACTCATGTGTTTGGCATCTGTGCTGCCACTGGGTGAAGGCAGCAGAGGCTGTAACAAAGGCAGCAGGGTGGAGGCAGACACAGCTGCCTGGCCAGAGGACCAGCTTCAATGAAACCAGAGGCAAGACTCGATCCTTCGCCCACGCTGGATGGCCCTGGCTGAGTCCTTTTGTTTCACTGCTCCTTTATTTTAAATTCTGCCAACCCTGCTGGTGGGCTGGGCACTCCCAAGTGTCCTTAAAGTGGGCCTCAAAGAGCAGAGTTCTGCCCAGAGCTGCTCCCAGGGCTTGTGGTGAGCGTGCAGCATCACTGCTGGTGTCTGCTGCCAGAGCCCCCCGAGCATCAGCAAACCTGAAGCATCCTGAAATTCTCCTGTCGCCAGGCAGGACGGACACGTGGAGAGGAGGAATGCAGGGAGGAAAAACTGTAGCTGTAGTGCTGACACGTTCGAGGAGATCAAAGATCCCTCATAGTTTTGCTGGGAGTCGAGCCTGGCTCTGTGCATGGATTCCCAGTTACTCACCAGATTGTCCAAAATGTTGCCCATTTTGATGCAGCAAGGCAGCAGGGCCATGGAGGGGGTTAGGGAATGGTTCAGGTACCACTACCCAAACCCAGCTACAACCCACCCTGTCAGTCCTATCTCACCCCTTCCAGATTCAGGATTCAGCACTATCATCTGTGCTCATGATGGGAAGGAGAAGGGGAATCCCCACTGTTTTTTGCTGTTCCATTGAAACTGAACAGTGAATTAATTTATGATCTCTTGAAACCAAGATTCACCACTGAGTCACAGTTCTCCACCTATGAGGAAAATCAGTGACACGGGAGGCCGTGGCTGGGCTGGGGGAGATGCTCTGGGCCCCCTCCCAGCCCCAGGGAGGTGTGAGCAGGGACAATGCCAGAGGAGAGGAACATGTTCACACTTTTCAAACAGAACCCCAAGCCCGTGGCTTTGCGTGAACCACAGCTTTAGGTTTTGTCTTTGTCCCACGCTACGGACAGGCTGGGCCAGGTATGCGAGGGAAAAAAACCAACACAACCCACGCCGGGAACTCGCTGGGATATTCCCTAATATTCCCACTAAAGAAAAAGAAAAGGGACGTGGTGAAACGACTCCGGCGCGGAAGCTCCGCTTGTCCGTGAGTCCCCGGGGCGGGGGAGGACACAACACCCGCAGTGCCTCAGCCTCGGGGCGCGGAGCCAAATCCCCCCCCGCAACACCCGCAGGGGTGCGGAGCGGAGCTAATCCCTCACCCCCCCTGTCCCTGCCCCCTCCTTATTCCGGGGGCGGGACGGGACGCGGCTGCGGCTGCGCCCGGCGCACCTGGGCAGGTGAGGGCGGAGCGGGCGCGGAGTGTGCGCGGAGGGTGCGCTCCCCGGCCCCGCTGCGCTCCGCTCCCGGCACCGCCCCGCATCCGCGCCCACGCCCCGGCCCCGCGGGGCGGCCCAGAGCCCCTGGGGGTGCGGAGCCGCTCCCCGCCCGCCCGAGCGGTAAGTTGCGCGGGGTAGGGGGGGTCCAAACTGCGCGGTAGGACCGGACCGGCCCTCCCCGCGGATCCGCTCTCCGCCAGGCCCCGTCGGGTGCGGGGCTCCGGGTCGGTCTGCGGGGAGCGGAGCGGGACGGGTCTGAGCCCCGGAACACGCGGGGCAGGGGGGGGGTCCGAGGGTCCGAGGGCAGCCGGGAGGGTAAAGCCCGCTGGAAAAGTCCTTTATGGCTGCATTCCCCTCCTGCTCCCGCGGCCCGCGCTGTTCTAGCCCCAGGCTACGTCTTTCCAGCCGGGTAAAGCGAGGCCCAGAGTTGGGACAAGGGGGCTTTGTGTCCCCCCACCCCGCTCACCCGTAGGTTTTTTCGGACCACAGCTGTCACCACCTCGAGAGCCTAAATCACTGTCACTCGTGGCCCTCACAACTGCACGGGGTGCCCGGCATGGCAAAGGGCTGAGGTTACCGGGCTGGGGCGTGGGAACTGTGAATTTTAGGAGTGAATCGTCCTGAAGTGGGGTTGCTGTCTCTGTGCAGGGCAGGGGGACACGGGAGGCTGCAAGAAAAGGGATGTCTGGAGCTCTGGAAGGTGGGAGCTCCCGGTTCCTGGTGTAGGGTGTGAGGCGGTCCAATGAAAAGTCAGTCCTGTTTCTCTGTGGGATTGGTGGTGTTAAGGGCTGAGCCACTTGCCTTTGAAAAGCTGAATCCCAGTCCACTAAATAGAGGGTAATAAGGTAATGAGGAAGGACTGAGGTCGGTGGGATCTCAGTGATGAACCCAGAGAAGACCCTTTCCTTCTGGAGAGGCTGCTTTGGGCACCGGGCAGAGCCTGAGTGTGCAGGCAGGGGGCAAAGGCATCTGCAGAGCCCCGGCTGAGACAGGTTGTGTTTTCCTGGTGCATGGTGTGTTGTCACACTGTTGTGCATGGTGTGTTGTCCCGCTGGCTGGCAAGGTGACAGCACCCCCAGTGTCACCCGTGTCAACCAGGGCTGTCCCTGACCTTGGTCACTGGTCTGCACCCATCAAGGAAGTGGCTGCAGGATGCTGCTCCAGTTTGCTCTGGTTGTTCTCGTGGGGGTGAAATGTCTCCTCCTCTTCCAGGAAAAGTGTGCAACTTGATAATACTTGGGGTGCAGGGAATAAGTTCATGGCAAGGGGAAATGCACCCAGTGCAGGGACGTGCTCATCACCTCCCTGCACCAGCCAGTTTGGGTGGCAAGAAGGCAAACTGAAGGATTCCTGGGTATGTGCTCCAAGGAGTCTTGAGTGAGGGCCAAGCCTCCCTTGGCAAATCCAACTGGTAGTGTCCTGACGTTCCCCGAGCTCACCCTTCCAGCTCTGGGAGTGGGCATGGGAGCACTCTGGCAGTCCTGGACCCCACTGGATGGAAGGTGAAGGTTGTAAGAGGCTGAGTCACTGTCTGAGCCTAGCCAGGGGATTCAAGGTGGTTTGCTCTCAGTTATCATGTCAACAAAGCTCTGGTGATAAAAGGTTGTAAAGGATTGAAACGTGGCTGTTGACAGACACTGCCTGTGAGCTGAGGGACAATCCAAACCCCAGAGGACAGTGCCAGCACAGCCCCGGGTGACAATGTCTTCTGTTTGGGACAGGCCTGGATTTTCCCCCCTGATGGATGGGTTTAAGTTTGCTTTTGGTCTCGCAAAGGTTTGTGCTCAGAGGCCGGGATGTTAAGAGCAGAGGGGGCTCCTTGTAACGTGCTTTGTGACAACCAGGAGTCACTTTTTCCCCTATTTGCAAGGGAAATGGATGCCTGGTTCTGGTCTCAGTTCTAACTCCAGGATTAATCTGGATTTTGTGCCTCTCCAAACATACTCTTGAGAATTTAATTCCAGTAGGATTTTCAGCCCGGATAACTAACACAGCAGAGTTTCAGACACACAGAAATGATTTTGATGATTGCTTTCTGATCCCTTACAGCTCCTGGGAAGCCATCTGCTAATGTCCCCAGGAGCTTGACAAAGCACACTTTAAAACTGTTACTTAAAGATGATTTGCAATTGAATCTGAACGTTTTCTTTGCATAACAGATAACATAAATCATGGTCAAATTAATTCTGTGTGAATGCTTGCATCTGAATGGGATCTGCAGGTATTTGAACCAATAAAACCTGTTCCTAGACTAGTTCTTGGATAGGATTTTTTATCTCCCCTGTCTCTCCTAATGGATGCATTTTGCAACTCCTGCAGGAGTACTCGGAGCTTATGGCAATGGTTTTACTTATCCTGGAAGTGCTTTATTAATGGGAAAAGCTGTAATTTCTCACATCTGTTTCAGACTTTACAAATTATATTGGAAAATCACATTTTAACATAGAAGGCCCCTCCCCAAATCTAAAGATACCAAATGCTGTCTCCTTCTGCAGGGGGACAGTCATCAGCTCTGTTTGTTTGGCTTTGTATCAGCCCTGCACAAGGAAAATATTTTTTGTTGGTTTCAAATGTATTAGCAACATGGGGTTACTTAACAACAGATTGGATCAGTTAACTGCAGGATTTTAATTTTTATTTCTTTTTTAAAACCAACATTAAGTCAGCATCACTTGAATTTAGCAGGGGTGCAGACCTGCAGTTCATGTCCTTGTGATCCACATCCTGGCTGTTATCACTCGGTGCTGTTTGTCAGTGATCATTCATGGAAAAGGTTTGAAATGCCTTTCAGAACAGCCCCTCTGCTTCAGCCTGATGCTTCCACCTGTACCTCACCTGGGGCAAACCCCCAGCTGGTTTTTCTCTTCTGAGATGCAGTCTGACACGACTGCAGAAGCTCCAGATGGGATGAGCCCCTTCTCTGGGGTGTACGTGGAGGCTCTTGGAATTCTGCTCTCTTCCTGCTGTGGCTTGTTCCTGCCTTTGCCTCCTGCTCAGATTGGGTCAGGGCTCCTCCTCCCTGCACTCAGCTGACACAAATAACTGTGCTGGGGGGCTGAACAGTCATCTCTTCTTGGAACAGTTGTGCTCCCCACTTGGTGATGGCTTTGTCACCCCTCCTGGCAGATGTCACTGACGCCGTGCGGGGAGGTACCGAGCAGCAGCAATAACGTGGCACAGGGACCTTTTTCCATCAGATTGGGGTTTTTTTGTGGATCACAGGAGTCTAAACGAAACTTTAGCAGCTGTTGTACCCTGTCTCTTGCAGACAATGGCACTACACCCACGGAGAGTCCGGCTGAAGCCGTGGCTGGTAGCCCAGGTGGACAGTGGGATGTACCCGGGGCTGATCTGGCTCAACCGAGAAGCCAAGAGGTTTCAGATCCCCTGGAAACACGCGACCCGGCACAGCCCACAGCACGAGGAGGAGAACACCATCTTCAAGGTGAGGGACAGCAGGGACACAGCTCTTAAACAGAGACAAAGGCTTCAATTGTTTGCCCGGGAGCTGGATAGGCATCTGGGTGCCGTTTCCAGGCACATTTTGTCCCATTTCTTTGGCATCAGAAAAGCCGTTTTGTGCACCTGGATGCCAAGCTTGGCACTGCCTGAAGTGGTGTTGAGTTCTTTAACCCCTTCCAACCACCAAAGATGTCTGATTGTCTGGACGCTGGAACGTGGCTGGTATTTACCTCACCTGCTCAGTTTGGGATGCAGTAGTTGCCTTGTTCTTGACAGCAAAGCATTAAACATTTAAATCTTGACAGGTCCACCCCAAACTTCCAATCCTCATCACTGCTGTCCTTAATATCCTTATCCCAGGGGATTCATTTTAACACCTATGCTCCTTGGGGGAATTTCTGACTTCTTCTTGGAGGGATCTTGGACTGATAGTCTGGTTATTTTTTTTTTTTAAGCTGGGTGTCTGGGGCTGCTCTTCCACCCATTGTAGTCGAGTCCATTCCTCCCACGCAGGGCATGGCTCATGGTCAAAAAAAAAACCTTCAGTATTGAACCTGAGACACCTGGGAAAAGTCAGTGCACAATCCTGTACAGTTTTTATTTTCTTAACTTGTATGAAGGTGCATGCTCAAGATTGGTAATGGTTTTTAGAAATTTGGGGTTAAATCTTGCCCCCCTTCTTTTCATGGGAAAAGCTGTTGAAGTGGGGATTTCTGTTGTTATCAGAAGAGCCATAGTTAAGACCTCTACAAGATAATTTGACAGCGAATTTGCTTGGAAGTTTGTGTGATAAAAGCTGTGTCGAGAGGGCTGGACTGAGCACAGTGTACTTTGTCCTCAGGCTTGGGCTGTGGAAACGGGAAAGTACCAGGAAGGAGTGGATGAGCCAGACCCTGCCAAGTGGAAAGCCCAGCTCCGATGTGCCCTTAACAAAAGCCGGGAATTTAATCTGATGTACGATGGTACCAAGGAGGTGCCCATGAATCCTATTAAAATTTATGAAGTGTGTGACATCCCACAGTCCCAGGGATCAATCATTAATCCAGGTGAGGGCCTTGCTGACACAGGGCTGGGTTTGGAGCAGGAGTTCCCTTCACCCCACAGCGTTAACTCTCAAGCTGCTTTTGTGCTCAGTGGGAAGCAGCTGCCAGGGGTCAACCCAGATGTGCAGAAACTCAGAGGACTCTTAATAAAGCTGTGCACAGATGTATGATTTCTGCTGGTGAAAGTTCCTCTGTATCCTCAGCTTCCAAGATTTATGTATTAAACTGAAAATTGTATGTTGTGCAGGTCAGATTTTTCCTTTCTCACATATAGCTCCCCCTACATCTAAGTCTGTGTACACCTCTCATACAAGTACACAAATAAATCTTCCCTATTGCACAGAGCTGATATGAAGATTACATTATTGTTTCCAGAAGTGCATTTCAGTGTTTCACACTGATGAGCCACCCACAAGGATGTCCTTGTTTGCAGGTTCCACCGGCTCAGCTCCGTGGGATGAAAAGGATAATGATCTTGATGATGAAGAGGAGGAAGAATTGAGTCAGTCTCAGCATGTCCCTATTCAAGAGACATTTCCATTTCTTAATATCAATGGTTGGTAGCACAGACTAATGTACTGGTGAAGGTATTGGCTTGTAGATTGCTGCGTGCTCAAAATAAAATCTTGGTTAATGGAAGAGTTGTTTCCTTTTTGTAGATTCTCCGATGGCTCCAGCTGCTGCAGAAAACTGCAGCCCTGAAGCTGTGTGGCCAAAGAATGAGCCTCTAGACATGGAAATGCCCCCAACTGCACTGCAGCATGACTTCTTCAGCAGCCCCGAGCTCTGGATCAGCTCTCTGCCAAGTAGGTAGATGGATTTGTATGGCTTCTGTTGTTGTCCTTTTAAAAAAACCAATTGTTTTGACTTTTCCTGTGGCTGTTTGCTCGTTAGTGTGGAACTGCCTGGCAATTAAACACCCCTGTGTCTGTAGCATGGGCTGCATGCTGTGTCTCTGCACGCAGTGCATGACAAGCTGCAGGAAAGGCCACACTGACTGTTTGTCTCCCAGTGACAGACCTGGAAATCAAGTTTGAATATCGAGGAAAGGAGACTGGCCCGACCACGACTGTGAGCAACCCACAGGGCTGCAGACTTTTCTATGGAGAGCTGGGTCCCATGCCAGACCAGGAGGAGCTCTTTGGGCCCATCAGTCTGGAGCAAGTGAAGTTTCCAGGAACAGAGCAGATCACCAACGAGAGGCAGAAGGTTTTCACAAGTCGGCTGCTGGATGTTATGGACAGGGGACTGATCCTAGAGGTCAGTGGCCACGCCATCTACGCCGTCCGGCTCTGCCAGTGTAAGGTGTACTGGTCTGGCCCCTGTGCACCTTCCTCCACCACACCAAATTTGATCGAGAGGCAAAAGAAAGTCAAACTTTTCTGTCTGGAAACATTCCTAAGTGGTAGGTAACTTCTGCGTCTGGAAAACAGCTTTGTGTGAAGTCTGGGCTGTGATCAGGGTGCTGCTGTGTGGAGGAGCTCCCTGGGCTCCAGGGGAAAAAGTGGATGTGCAGTCACTGAATGCTCTGAAAAACATTGGTGGGTCTTGGTTTGGAAGAAAGCTCTTCTGAGTGCAAGATTTAATCTGTGTATGTGTAAGAGGGGGCTTTGGGTGGTGTGTGTGGGAGACCTGGGACAGTGTAAGGAGGTGGGATGTGGTGTGCATGTCTAAGGGAAAGAGGACAACCCCCCAGCACTCTGCTTTTCTTCCTAGAGCTGATTGCCCACCAGAAAGGACAAGTTGAGAAACAGCCACCATATGAAATCTACTTCTGTTTTGGAGAAGAATGGCCTGATGGAAAACCCAGGGAGAGGAAGCTGATTGTGGTTCAGGTAGGAGGTGATGCTCTGAAGTGAGGGGTGCCAGAGCATGGTCACTGACACCAGAGAACCAGGGACCAGGGCTGGTGGGTTTGGTGATGGCAAATACAGACACTGGCTGTGCCACATAGCACGGATCTGTGACTGTGTGTTGGGTTATTAGACGGTGAGTTGGATCTGGAGAAGAGGAGCTGAGAGGAAACCTCATGGCTCTCTTCAGCTACCTCCAGGGAGACTAGAGCGAGGAGGAAAAAAGCCTCTGCTCCTGAGGGATGTGGTAGGAGCAGAGGGAATGGATGGAAGCTGTGCCAGGGGAGGTTTAGGCTGATGTTAGGAAATATTTTTTCACTGAGAGGGTTGTCAGGCATTGGAATGGACCAGGGCAGTGGTGGAGTCACCACCCCTGGAGGGATTTAAAAGGTGTTTGGACCAGGTCCTTAAGGACATGGTTTAGTATTTCATTATGGTGTTGGTCAAAAGTTGGACAGGATGAGCTTAGGTTGGGAAGGGACCTCCAAACATTCTGCAATTATTGTGGAAAACATCCCCTGCACCCAGAGCTGGGGATTCCTGTCCAGGATCAGGAACGTGCTGCATGACTTAAACTAAAACCCAGGGACTCCTTTTCACCCAGGTCATTCCCGTCGTGGCCCGGATGATCTATGAAATGTTTTCGGGCGACTTCACGCGCTCCTTTGACAGCGGCAGCGTGAGGCTCCAGATCTCCACCCCTGACATCAAGGACAACATCGTGGCTCACCTGAAGCAGCTGTACCGCCTGCTGCAGAACCACCAGGAGGGGTGGCCCATGCCAGCACCCACCATGCACATGGCACAGCCCCTGCCAGCACAGTGACAGCCGCCGGGCTTCTTTCCCTTGTATATATTCAAAAAAAGTGCCTTGCTGAAATCTGTAAACCTGAGATTCAGTTTCAGCAGTCCCCGGTCCTTTTATTTGGAAATGCTTCTGGGGATTGCAGGGAGACTTTTAACTCCTCCTCTGTTTTTCAGCTGTTTGCTTCAGCCACTGATGTGTGTAAAGCAGATTTCCAACCCTGTAATATTTGTTTGTTTTTAAACCCACTCCAAACGTTGTATATAAACACTTGATCCTTAGAGAGGGATAAATAAATCAACAAATAAAACCCGCGCTCTAATGAAACCACCTGGAGAGAGAGTATCACCTTGCCTATTTTTTTTTTATTTATTGTTGCTTTTTTTTCCAGGGAAGAAACCTCAGACCCGGGTCCGCCTGGAAAGGCCGATCCGCCTGGGCCTATTCCAGCCGGAGGGGCGGAGCGACCTTCCCGGGCGGGCCTCACCCGCTCCGCCCCGGCTCCCCGCCTACGCGAGCGCCGCGGCTTCCCGGGCCGCCTTAGGCCTTGCGCTGCCTTCTCCGCCTTTCCCCGCCGCCATGGGCCCGGAGGCCGGGGCGGGCCTCGCCGTTTCGGCGCCGCGGTTGTTGGTGGCGGCGGCTCGGGAGGAGCTGGGGGGCGGTCGGCGATGGCGGCTGCCGGCGGCCCGTGCCTTGCAGTTGGCCGGGGAGGTGCTGGCGGTCGCGGCGGGGCTGAAGCCGGCGCTGCTCTACGACTGTGGTGCCGCGGGCCCAGCCGAGCTGCGGCGGTACCTGAGCCGCTTAAGGGAAGCCGGGCTGGTCCCGCACCGCCTGCACTTGCTTCGGGTGGAAGGTTCGGCCGTGCTGCTGCTTCACCCCGCGGTGGCCCGCAGGAGGGTGGCGGCCGTGCTGGGTGCCCACCCCGCACCCTTCATGGATGTCTCGGCGGGGAGGCAGCGCCCGGCGCTCTGCGGGCCAGAGGAAGCCGAGGCCATCAGGGGACACCTCGCTGCCCTCCTGGCCCATCTCGGGACTGCGGAGGCTGCCGGCCCGGTGTCCTGCAGCGAGGTGGTGCCGGCGGGCTGGAACCTCTGCACCGTGGCTGGGGTGCTGCTGGGTTACCCCGCGGCATACACCTTCTCCTTGGAGCAGGGCACCGAGAACTGCCTGGCGCTGACACCGCTCAGGGTGTTCACGGCCCAAGCCCTCTGCCCCAGGATTAAAGAGGGGCTCAGGGTCCGGATCTCCTCCTTCAGCATCCCGGAGAGTCTCTGTGCAGAGCTGGCGGAGGTGCTGGATGCCTGGTGTGAGGAGCTGAGGAAGGCGTTCAACACACAGAGTGACTTCGTGGATCTCCAGATATCCAGCGAGGTGGTGACTCTGCCAGCGGTTGCTTTGTAAAACACAAACTTCTGGCCTCTGCCTCCCTCACAGCAGGGACCAAGGAGAAGGGGCTGGTTCCCTCTGTGCACCAAAGGCTGAGTTGTGACAATCCGGAGCCCGTGTAGGGCACCTGCAAATTAAATCCATGTATGGCCCAGAAGAGCCATGGAGGGATGGATGGGCGTACTCAGAGCTGCTCAGCTGCCTCCATCCAGACTGCTCAGTCTGCCCTGTAAAGCCAGGGTGTATTTATTTGCTGTAAACAGCTGAAGATTCATTAAAAAATCCAAATTCAAATTTGTGAACTTTATTATGGGCTCTGTACCATATTTACTGTTTGTTGCAGGTGGTGTCACACAGTCCCTCGTGATCTTTAAGGTCCCTTCCAACCCCAACCACATCCATTTTATGATTACTGAAGGAGGGACGAGTGCCACTGTAAAAGTCAAGCTCCAAGAGGAGAAAATCCCTCTTCCTGGGGAATTAATGTGGAGCTGGCAGGAGAGGGGGAGTGGAGGGGTCTGTGCTGGAAAACTTCCCTGAGCTGAGTTTCTTTTGCCAGACCCTAGCAGAGATCATCCAGGGTTGAACAAAGGGAGAGGATTTTGTAGTCCTCTCAGCTGCCATGTTTGACCCGTGGAGTTGTTCTTGCAGTGAATTCAGCCAGCAGGAAGGTCCTTCATGGCATGTAGCTTGTCAGGAAGGTGGCCACGGCCACTGCCGCCACCACCAGCAGGAGAGGGATCCAGTGGCCATGCTGCCTCTGCGAGGAGAAGGGAATGTTACTGGGAAAGAGAGGGGAAACTCATCCCTAGGGAACACATCCACCATCTCTCCACACTGCACAAATAAAGGGGGGGGGGATTTTTTCCTTAGATCCAACCTGACCCCAGCCCATGGGCAGGGGGTGAGGAGCAGCTCCCACCTCTTCCCGCAGGCCCTGGAGCTCATCCCGGCACTGGCGCAGGGTGCTCAGAGACCCCTGGTACCCCCTGCACAGAGACTCCAGCTCCGAACGCAGCTCCCAGCACTGCGGGCAGAGAAAGGAGGGGAGGGGACTCTTAACTACCCAAACCCTTGCCTGTTCCCCAAACCCTCACCCAGACTCACACTCAGACCCCCATCCACACCCTCACCCCAACCAGACACACAACCAGACTACACCCAGACCTACACCCTCACCCACACCCCCACCCTCACCCACACCCAGACCCAAACCCTCATCCCAGACCCTCATCCACACCCCCAACCAGACCCCCACCCACTCCCACACCCACTCCCAGACCCCCACCCAGTCCCTGGTGCTGGGGGTGTCACTGCTGCCGCCTGTTGTGTCCCTACAGGGACAGTGCAGCCCTTGGTGTCACAGGGGATGTGGTGGCTGTGCCTGGCCTGTGCTGGGCTTTGCTGCCATCTGCCACGTCACAGGGCAGGAAGCATTAATTAGTTGAATGCTAAATTGAGTTAAATTTAGAGAAACGCTTCCTCTCCTTCTCTCATCTAAACCGTGTTCCTGCCTATAGGGGTTGGACCAGGGGGTCCTTGGGGTCCCTTCCAAGCTGGCACTCTGTGACCCTGTGGTGATTTCTGTAGAATCTGGGCTTACCTCTCATTTTTACATTTATTTTGCACCTCACTGACTCAGAGCAATTGCAGAGTCCTTTAAACCCTGGGAGACACAGGAGCCATGGGACAGGCACTTTGGTTGTGCTGCCCTCCCAGGGGGGAAGGAGAGAGGGGAGCAGGACCCCCACAGCTGTCCCCATTTGCTGTGATTGCACTTTATAAAACCCATCCCAGGTGGTGCCAGGGGATATCAGATGGCTGTGCCCTCCCCAGGCTCTCCTCTGCATGGCTCTGGACTCTGCCACAGTAAGTCAAAAATTCTTTTTTTTTTATAAATCCTTGCTGGGTGCTGCTGGAAGCAGTGTGGGGCTCTTGGCTGTCTGAGGGCACAGTTTGATGGAAAAGAGTGTGCAAAAGGCTAGAAAGCTTTGAATTTTTTTGCAGCCTGGTTGTAAGGGCATTGCTTGTGTTAGGAGGCCACTCCTGCAAGCCTTTTCTTTTCCCTCTCTCCCTTCTTTGTGCTCAGGGTGAATTCAAGCTCTTGAAGTGTTGCTGTGGCTTTTCCTGAGGCTGTTGTGCCTCTCCTGTGCAGGGGAGCAGGGATGGGTTTGTCTGGAGAGGTTTCTGCAGCCCCAGCCCTGGGTGCCAGCCCTGCTGCTGCCCTGCTCTTGCTGCTCTGGAGCTTTAGGTGAGGATGCTCCCAATTCAGCAGAGATCAACCAGACAGGATTTACCCATGTTATGTCCATTCCAGGAGCTTTGGTGTGCTGTGCTGCTTCACTCCCTGCCAGAACTTGGTCCCTTTAGAATCATAGAATTGGCTGGGTTGGAAGGGATCTCAGAGATCATCAAATCCAACCCTTTAGTCTCCTCCTCACCTCCTTCTCCTTTGCTCTAAGCTGGGATGTCCTTTTCTGCATCTCATCCTTCAGACTTTCTTCTCCCTCCTCTTGCCCCTCCGGGTGCTCTACCAGAGTGTTTTGGTTTTCCTTGGTGGGAGTGAGGGGTGGGGACTGTGTGATGAAGACCTGGTCTAGAAAACAGGCAGGCTTGGGATGAGAAACAAGCCCAGGCTTTCAGTTTGCTTTAGATGTTGTGTACTCAGCAGAGTTTAAAGATAATATTTGCATGCTATGCACACAGCAGAGGGCACAGGAGCTGAGTTAGTTGTCAGAAACCTGCCCCTGCTCTAGCTACAGGTTCCTCATCTTTAGAGAAATAAATATAAGTAGTTGCCAGAAATGGAGGGGAGGAAGAGTTAAAAATGCCTTTCGTTACTTTTCTCCAGTTACAGCT
Source organism: Calypte anna (assembly GCF_003957555.1). Classification (NCBI taxonomy): domain Eukaryota; kingdom Metazoa; phylum Chordata; class Aves; order Apodiformes; family Trochilidae; genus Calypte; species Calypte anna. Next base: position 1,990,176 of record NC_044271.1, read on the forward strand.
GTAATTGCAATTATAAACTATAATGTATTTTGTTTGGGGAAAAAATGGCATAGCCACTGCAGTAGAATTTTGCAATGAAATTAATTTATTTTTTTTAAGTGTTGGCCGTCATAAATACACTTATCTTTCAACATTAACTAGCAAAATATAATAACTCGTTTTGTGCAGCTTTAAAAATAATCCTTTGCTCTAAACCAGGGTAGACTTTTCCTAGAGTCAGGCCTATGGTTGCTGTGTCCAGGGGGAGTTAGAGAGTTTCCTGCCCTTTCCTTTGCACCGTCACCTCCTGGATCTTCAGCTCCTCTCTCTGGTTCTCTATCAAGGCTGTGAACACACCAAGTCCCTGTTGCTGTCCCCAGCACTAGGACAGGTCTCTTACTTCCCACATCTTTGTGTTACTTACTTTTTAAATGGCTGATTGTTGCCTCCAGCATTCCCTTCTCACTCTGTGCTTTCTGCAGTTTGTCTGCAGTAACGACAGAAGAAAATAAAAGTTTGTGTAAATCTTTTTGCTGCTTTGCCCCCATGTCTAAAGAGAAGTGGATGTTGTTGGCTGTGTTGAACTTTCTTCTTGGAAGGGGTGTGATTTTTAGCTGTTAATTGCCCTTTCAGTTTTGGCAGCTTTTTCTGGTGTGCCTTACATTCTAGTAATCTGTGGTTTATTTCAATCTGTTCATGTGAGACTTGTTACGAAAGTTGAACAGCCACCTATTTGCTCTTCCTTAGTAGTGTTTTAAAATAGCCAGGTGAAGTTTGAGTCTCCCTGAATTGGTATTTTAAGGCCCCATTAGCAAGTGTTTCTGTGCTGCTGACACCCACCAGGCAGTACTGGGTGCTGCCTCCCCTATGGGCCAGCTTGCAGGGCTGGATTTGGGTCTGACAATTTTTACAGCTCTCCTATTCCAACTTTCCTTCTATAAAAGTCACTTGGCTTCTCTGAAGTCCTTTAATCTGGTTGGAAGTGGCTTCAGGAGCCCTTTGGAAACCAGAAGCTCTCATGAGCAGCTGAGTTGTGCAGCACAGAGCGAGCCCTTTGCATGTGTCTGCTCTTGGCCTTAAGGACCAGGATTTTTAAGGGTTATTTTCCTTATGTTCCCTGTTCATCTGGGGGACAGATCCCCCACCCTGCACCCCATACCTTCCATGGTGCTGATATGCTCAGCTTTCAGGTTGTTGTCCTCCTGCAAGGCTCTGGCTTGGTGATGGAGCTCAGTGTGCTCAGTCTGCAGGATGTGCAGAGCCTCCTGGAGCTGCTCCCTCTGTCCCTCTGCTCTCTGGGGGTCAGAAAAGCCTCAGGATCAGCCCAGCCCCACCACCATGCCATGGGCACACAATGAAAGTCAGCTCAGGGTTGAAGTCTGGGGTGTATTGTGCTCCATCAAAGGGGAATTTATGATCTATGGAACTCAGCTTGGGGTTCTCTGCTTGCAAACAGGAAAATGCAAACTTCTATGTGTGCCTGGATGGAGCTTTGAGCAATCTGTTTTAGTGGGAGGGCTTGGAACTGATGACCTTTTAGGACTCTCTTTCCAGTCCAAACCATTCCATGATCCCATGCTGTTCCCCAGAGGAACTGATGTACCTGCAGCTCGCTTTGCAAATCGTGGAGGCTGTTCTGCAGCTCTGTGTGTGCTGTGGTTGTCTTGGTCAGTTCAGCTTTGAGAGTGTTGAAATGCTCCTTCCAGAAGGTCAGGTCCTGTCTCATCACTGCCAGGCTTCTCTGGGGAGGAGAGAAGGACCCAGGGTGGGCAGTGCCTGGGGCTGGGGCTGTGCCAGCTCCTCCTGCACAACCTGTGTGGGGTTGATGCCATCTGATGGCCAGAGTCAACACGGGCAAAGGGTTCCCTGTGGAACCCTGGTTCCTCTGCAGCTGGGAGGGTTTAGGAAGCTGGTGAGCCCTGGGGTACAAATTATTCACTGGTCTGAAAATAGCAGTGAGCCATTTGGTGTGACCCATGGGGTTCCTCTCTGAGGAAATCTGTCTTCATATTAAAGAGCAGGTCCAGAAAAAGTCTCTGGAGGTCTCTGTGTCCTGGCTGTCTCTGTGCCTTGTTGTTCTGTGTGTGCAGAGCCAGGGAAGTGGAACAAGGGACAGATGATACCTGAAGTGCCAGGCAGCAGTGTATTCCCCCAGCTGGGTGCTCCTGTTAACAACCTGATGTGTGGCTCTCAAAATGAGCACAGGTTGCTACCAGGTTGCTTTGCACCTTGCTCAGGAGCTAGAATATGGTATTTTTGCACCTTTGTTACTAATGGGAAGACAGTCATCACCTTTCCCTGGAATGTGGGGACCCTTTGTCACAGTCAGACCAAATCAAGGTAAAGCCAGGTATAAAACATTGCTTACCTGAGAGCTTTGCAGCTCCTGCTCTGTTTGCAGTTTGTCCTCCAGCATCTTCTGAAGAGCCTCTTTTGCCTTCTGCTCATAGGTCTGCTTCTGGTCCTCCATCTCTACCAGGATTTTCTTCACACACTCCTTTGAGTAACTCTTTAAAGGAAGGATCAAAGTGCTGGAAGGGTTTTATCTGACACATTCCTAATCTTGCTAAGCCTGAATGTTAGTAAATACAGACTGTGTAAATGCTACTGCTAATTTGCTGCAAAGAATGGCTTTAGTAAAGAGGAAAATTAATTTTCAGATGCATATCTAATCAGGTTGCTCTAGAAACTGAGACTAGACCTGATTATATGATGCAGGATTTTGTTTTCTTGCTTTCCTTCACCCATGTTTTTCACTCAGCAGTTGGACATTACCTGGGTGCAGGCCTGCAGCTGATTTTCAAGTGCCCTTAGCTTACATTTCAGTTTATCTTCATTCAGCTGACCCTGGTGAGGAAAAAAAAAAACCAAACAATGGAACTGATGTGTGCAGTCATGAGCTACACAATAAATACACCTCCAATATTCTGGTTGCCTCTGTTTTGATTCTCCTGTGTCTTAAGCTGTAACCTTGTGGCTCAATTTGGTCCAAGTCTTTTCCACACTTGGAGCTCCAAGGCCTGGAATGGGCACCCAACCATCAGTTTCCATGGCACAGTTGTGTTGTAGGATCTGTACTTCCCAGAGAAGCCCCCAGCCCCTTCCCTCTGTGCATTCCCAGGGGATGCTCCCGAGCAGGCAGCATCAGCTCCAGGGGGGAATTAATTTTTAGCCCAGGAGAGGCTGAATGTCAGAGGCAGTAGAAAAGTCTCTCTCCTGGAGCAGAGATGGCAGAAGCAAAGTGCACCCACCTGTTTCTAATCTGAGGTTTCATGGCTACTTCCTGCAGGGTGTCTCAGGGTGGTTTTTTTCCTGCTCATGTTGTATTTTAAGAAGCAAATGAAGCGGAAGTTTCTAACCACAGAGCATCTAACTTGAGTGTTTTTACACCATCTCACCCAATCACTCACTTTTCAGCCCCAGTAGAACTTTCAAGCCACGTTTTTTTAATTGCACTGTGAGCTGCAATTTTATATTTGATTTAATAATGTGTCCCCAGACTCAGAAGTGGTCACTGGGTTTGCCAGCACCTGGATGTCCCAGTTTGCAGCTAAAATTTTGGTTTTGGCCAAAGAAAAAAAAGCCCAAAGCATTTGTAACTTGCTGGGACTAGGAAAGAAAATTGAGTGGAAGGTTGTTTGGGTTCATTCCAGTTTTCCCCCACTTACACACTTTGGTTTTCATTTAATAAGAAGTGGGAAAGGCAAGGCTATAACAAAACTCCAAAACCTTACAGAAGAGAAGTGTTTTACACTTCCTGTTGATCTGAAAGCAAAGTATGTTTGGAAAACACCTTTTTGGGGGACAGAAGAGGAAAAACTCCAAGCAAAGCAGTCCCCTAACTCCCCCAGCAGGAACCCCCTCCTGCATCTCACTGGTACCTGCCAGGATTTTTCTGATGCTTGCAGCAACGTGGAGAAAAGTTCCTGCAAAATCAGCATCTTCTGCTTGAGCAGCAGCTCCCGGTGCAGAGCTTCCTGTGGGCAAGGGGAGAGGGAGTGAGTGGGGACCCCCAGAGCCATCTCTGATTCCCCCCAGTACAGCTCAGGAATGGGGTTTCTACCACCCAGGTGGGTCTGTGGGTTCAGAAAGCTTGTCTGTAGGTTTCTTGGTTATGTTTAGTATTGGTTGTTATTATTAACAGTAGTGATGGTTTTTTCAGTGTTTTCCTGATGGCCACACGCAGTACCTGGTACCCACCTTCAGGTAGTTGGAGAGCTGCAGCATTTCCTGGAAGGGAAAAGGCAAATGGGTACAAAACTCTGCATTGCTTCCCTTCATAAACATGTCATGAAATGGCTACAAAAATCCAGCTACAAAAGGATACGTTGCTTCAGTTTATAAACATCTTACGAAATGGCTACAAAATCCAAATATTTAGAGGTTAAACTGAAATTATCTGCCCGGTCTGGGCGGAGGAGGAGGTGGTCCTGCTGGGCTGTGTTTGTTTTTTCCAGGGAAGTGAAAGTATTTTCTGCAGGAACTGCCAGGGTTGCAGTCCTGCCTCTCCTCTGTGCCTGCAGCAGAGCAGCAGAGGTTCCTCTGCCTCTCCCAGAGGAGCAGGGTCAGGTTTGGATACTGCAGAAATCGAGCACCAGTCCTTGTCCTGGGCAGAGATGATTTTGGGAGTTCAAGGCCAGTTGTCATCTGCTCACTTACCTTATTGAAAACTGCTATTCCACAGCTAAAACAGAAAAGAAAGTGTTAGTGAGGTACTGGGGGGTCTGCAGCCCCTGCACCCACACATTGCTTCCCAGGCCTGGGGGTTTGTGCCTGGTGAATGCCAAGGGGAGAGGTGCTGGGGCTGCATCCTGAAAAATCCATGTCTGAATTCCCAGGAGAGGAGAACAGGAGAACAGGACTTGGATTACTCTGTCTGCTGGCTGGAGTCTGTTGCTCCTGAGCTTGGCTGTGTCAGGGTCTGGGTCCCTGTGGATGCAAAGCAAAATAAAGATGTGGCTGATCCAGCCCAGGGGCTGTGAAGTTCTGCTGCTGCCTGGGCACTTGTCTTGCCTCTTGGAGGAGCATTGCTTCTGAACACCTGCAGGGCAAACTCGGACTGAGGTGGTAAAGCTTCCATCCCTCACCTACCTTGGGTGTTCAGGGAGAGGCTTCTCCTGGGGACAGCTTCTGCCCAAATGCCAAGGGGGACCTTGAGTCTGAGCTGGGAATGTGCAGGGGGGAACGTGGGGCAGCTCCGTGGTTGCTGGAATGAGAGGGCAGCTGGAGTCAGCATCTCTGCAACATGGGCTGTGGCTGCATCAGGCTCTGTACCTGCAGTGCCTGGGTTAGAGAGCATCAAGGAACTGCCAGGAAACCATGGCAAATCCCCAGGGATCTGCTGCTTTGGCTGCAGCAGCTCCACAGCTCTGTGGGAAACAGGGAAACCTGCTGGCTTCTGGAGGGGTACAGCAGAACAGGACACAGACCTCCTCTCCAAAGTGTCTTGGGATATTAATGGAAAAGATGAGGACATTTGGTGGGAGGGAGTGGGGTCCTGGTGTCATTTGGCTGCGTTGGAGCAGAGGTACCTGCTCTGCTGGGGCAGTGGGGTGCTTGCCCCATCACCCCTCTGTCCCTGCACCCTCCTGCCCTTTCCTACCTCTGCAAAAGCAAAGGGGGAAGGCACAGTGCATGGGCTGTGTGCATGTCAAATCTTGTTCCAGATTCCTGCTGTCTAGCAGGTGATTAAACCCAGTGAACCAAGAGGCAGCAGGAGGTGGGTAATTGCTCTGCACTCCTGTGCTGCAGAGAGCTGCAGGGTGTGCCTGTACCCCAGCTCCTGTCTGACTCCTCATGCAGCTTCAGGAAGCCTCAGGATGAACTCCCAGCATACCAGGGGAATTGTTCATTTTGCATGGACTATAAGTTTAGAAGCAAATCTGTTCTGGGGTGTTTTGCAATGCCCCTTCCTGCAGATCTGAGCCTTTAGCTGTGCAGCACAGGGGGGGTAATGAGTGCCAAGGAGCCTCCTCCTGCTCCTTCCTGCTAACACAGAGGTGATGAAGCAAAGCCAGGTGTTTCAAGGTACAAAATCATTTGTCTAAGTGCAAAACTAAGCTGGCAGCTAGGATATGGGGCTGTGCTTGGAGAAATGGTGGAAAATCTCTCTCTGGGTCAGGGTCTGGGGAGAGGAGCACATGGGGGGGAGGTGATGGTGTTTACCCGTGCCCAACTCTGCAGGCTGTGAGGAAATGCAGTTTTTTTGTTGGTGCATTCTCACTTCTTGGCTGTACTTAGATGCCATTTTGGGGCAGCTCTGGGTGCTTTTAGTGGGTGCTGGCTGGAGCAGGCAGAGCACTGAGCTGTGCCCTGGGACTGCTGTTACCTGGAGCAGGACGGGCGGTCTTGGAGGCGTCCAGGAGATGCCCAGGGCAAGGCGTGCTTCAGGCTCCTGTCCTGGCAATGTCCTCCCAGCATCATTCACCAGGTTCCTCCTCCTGAGGAACTCCCTTTGCCGGGGGCTCTGGGGGGGCTCCTCTGCCCCCCTGCCCAGGTGCCTGCAGGTGGTTGTGTTGTTGCGGTGCCGCAGGTTCTCCCGCGCCTCGTGCCGCCGCTCACACTTCTCATCGTAGCTCTCACTCACACGCCTGGGCTGTGGTCTCTTGGGCTGGCTGATCATGGCTGGCCTCTGACCCCCCTGTCCTGATTAAACCAAGAGAGGAGAAGCAACTTGAATAAAAAAGGGGTATAAAATGCTGAGCGTTCTCACGCAGCTTTTGTGTCTGGACCGTACCCATCCCGCTGTGCTCACCCAAGGCCTTTGGTACCCATCCCACTCTGCTGACCCAAGGCCTTTTCTCTCAGTGCAAAGTTGTTTTTTTGTGGCCCAGCAGGCAAGGCAAGGTCTGGCCAACAGTTTTACACCCTGAAAAGTAAGTTGGGTGTGCACCAGCACCCCGCAATGGGTCCATCAGGACAGGATACAAACCCCATAGCTAGGCACAAAGCGTGTGTCTGCAGCCAAGACTGCTCCCAGCTCTTCAGGATGCTTTAAAAACATTTTTTTCAACTAAAACTATTTCTTATTCTCTGAAATATCCCAATTGGATGTGAATCCAAGTCTTGGATATCCTACTAGGTCCCTGGTTACTCAGCTCTTCCCACCAGGAGTAGCAGCTCAGCCCCTCTCCCACCTCTGCTGCCTCTGGGCTGCACACCCTGGGCCCAGCACAACTCTTAATATCCCTGGTTAATGAAAAATTAACTTTAAAGCAAGGTAAAGTTTAAAGAAATACACCGTCCCTTACTCACCTCACTGTTGAGGGCTTCTTGACACACTAATACTCTATTTCCTCCTGCTACCCCAAATTACCCTCTCCAATGAACAGACATGTCCTTTATCTTTGCTTTCCAAGCTGTTACACTTCTCGCTTCAAGAGAAACCAAAAAAAAAAAAAGTCCTTCTTGCTGGTTCATGTTACAGCCTCCTGGTGTCAATTGTCTGGGCTGAGAATGGGGTGAAAAAAGAGGAAAAAAAGGGTGCACGGCACTGCCTTGAGTGCTGCAGCCTCTGCTCCCCTCCAGCCCTGGCTGCAGCCATGGTGCTGAGGGCACTTACCTGGCCCAGAAGGTCCTGTCCTGCCCAGAAGGTCCTGTCCTGCCCCTTGGGCACTGCAGAGGAGTGGGGTGAGCAGAGGTTCTGTGGTGGGAAGAGGTTGATGTGCCAACCCCTCTGTCAAACAGGAAACGTTGCAGCCGAGCCCCGGTTCCTGTCTCTGCTGGCAGCCGGGGTGCAGGGCCTGGCTCAGGGGGGGATTTGGGTTATCTTGGGACCTCAAAATCCCCAGCTCCTTTCTGAACAGAGCTGGCAGCTATCTCCTGGGCCATCTCTCTTTATCAGTGTCCCACAGGCGGAGGTTGAGCGTTGGTTCAGGAGCCTCTGGTGGCACTGGGTGACTGTGTCTCCCCGAGCTGCTTTGGGGTGGAGAAATCCAGACTAGGGAAGTACAGTAATGCGATCATTTTAAGGCTTCTTGCAGGTTGGAAAGGGGGGGAAAAAGTGTGTATTGGCAGCTGAGGAGAGGTCACGAATGGCAGAAATTCATAAAGGTCTTTAGAGAAGTGAAAGCTGCATTAATGCAAATCAGGCAGGGAGGTGGGGGTTTAACCAGCTGGGTGCTGGTAAGGGCTCTGTGCTCACACACATGGGAAAGGAACACAAGTCAGAGCAGAGATGTTTCACAGTAAATTAGGATTTATTTTTCCAAAGGCCTGCTGAGGATGGATACATGGCAGGGAGATTGCTTTCATGGCTTTGGGTGGTTTGTGGGGTTTGTATGGCCCAGATCCTTGTTCTCAGTTGGGTTGTCAGTGGGCAAAGAGTGTCTGGAGGGTGAGCAGGAAACTTGGTGAGCGGGTCCTGCTGCCAGGAGCTTCTCTGAAATGCTTCTTGGTTAGAAAAAGGCAGTTGCAAGTGTGTGTTATGGAAAATGGCATTTTTATGCCACGTGTTCTGAGGTTCTGGTACAGCCATCTCTGTTTCCAGGGGGTGTTGCTGTGGGGCTGCCCCAGTGGCCTGGAGAAGGGCACCCAAGTGGCTGGATGAACACCTACAACCCTTGTGCCTGGCCCGAGGTGTCCCGGTGCTCTCCCCACCCTGGGAGTTACGTTCTTTGGATGTTTTCCAGTTTGTAGCTACTCCTGATGAGGGAGTCGAGGAAGTCTGGGGCTATGGCCCTGAGCAGGTCCATCCTGGTCCCTATCCCAGCTGGGTAGTGCAGCTCCCGCTGCCTCAGGGCCCCACTCCTGATGATCTCCAGGGCACACTCCTCCTTGGGTGCTGGTGTCCCACGGACGACGTGGGAGACAGCTCGGACAGCATTCTCTGCAGGGATGGGAGGACATGGAGGGAAGGAGAGGTGTTGGAGGGGCTGCCACGGGCACCACCATCTCAGCTGGGGTGTTTGTAGCTTCCCCTGGAAAACTCTGGAGGTTTCACCCACTGCATGAACCAAGGCTTGGGATGGTTAAAATAAATAAAATGGCAGCACTGTGCTTTCCACCCCTTGAGTGACCACAGGAGAGAATCCCCACCTCCCCTGGCCTCACTACAAGGGCAGCAGAGCCAAAGGTCTCATTCCACACTTTTTGAAGGTTTTCAGAATTTTGGAGCCACTGCAGGTCTGGCAGCAGTGCTGGGTGAGCTTGGCTCTGCCTGGAAAGTCACTGGGCCACCAGTGCTGAGCTTACCTGTGTTGATGTAGCCCAGGATGCAGAGGGTGATGGAGACATTGACCTTGTCTATGATGAATTCCTGTCGCAAGGAGCTGAAAAATCCGTCTAAGGCGAATTTAGTTGCAGAATAAGGAGCACAGAATGGGGACCCAGTTCTACCTGGAGCAGAGACACAAGGTCAGGGTTCACACACTGAGCAGACACCAGGAAGCTGCACAGCTCTCCCCTCCTCTTGCCCTTCAGGTAGCTACAATATGGTGATGCAGGATGACTGAGTAACCTGCCAAGGATGCTTGAGAGAAATAAACACATGCAGGAATGTTTAAAATGTAACATATGGCATGAAGCACCCTCAGTTGTGGGTGATACTGTGCTTTTTTTCCTGCATATATATAAAGCAAATGTGTGTGTCATTGTGGCCAGAGACATAAAATGACCTTCAGTGTGCACCCTGCAGTGTGTGAAGGTGATCAGTGGGTGCAAAGAGACTGTCAGGACAGGGCATGGGAATAAAATCCCCAGAGGATTTGAATTGTGCATCCAGGGTATAAATCACAGGCTGATCCCAACTCCCAGTGGGCTAGCTCTCTGCCTTATGGTCCTGATTCTGTCTTCTGAGGAGCTGCAGATCCCTGAGGGATTCCTTGCAGGCAGAAGGGAAGTGGCAGGGAGAGCCTGGCCTCTTGGGTGCTCACCTGCTATGGATGAGACCACAACGATGCTGCCCTCACTCTCCTTCAGCATGGGCAGGGCTGACACTGTCATTGCCACATAGCTGAGGAAGTTGGTTTCCAGGAGCTTCCGTACTTGCTCAACATCCCCGTTGAAGTAGTTGAAGTAGGAGGAACCGATGTGGTTCAGGATGAGCATGTCCAGGCCTCCTGCAGGCAGAGGGGGCTTCTGGTTAGCAACCAGCATCCCTGAATGAAGCAGCTGCTTGGAGGCTGGGATGGCCCCAACACGTAGCATGGGGTGTGCTGAAGGGCAGGGTCCCCACCACCTACCCCAGGTGTTCTCAGCCTCCTTCACCACCACCTCAGGGAATGTGGAGTTCTCCATGGAGCCGCTCACGTAGCGTGCAGAGGCAGCACCCAGCTCCAGGCACCGCTGCACAACCTGCCGTGACAGCAGGAATGGTGAGGGACCCCCCCCTTCCACAGCCCCCCCTTCCCCACCAAGGCTGTGGCTGTCTTGGGGCAGATGGGCAGCACGTGTCCCTGTCCCACTGGGAACCCCCTTCCCTTCCTGGGGGAGATGTGAGGCTCAGAGAAATGTTTCTGGGTGCAGAGTTAAAGTGGCACTTCTGAGCCAAACATTTAGGACTTATAGATAGGGACGTGCTTGCTTCATTTGGATTCTGTTGTATTTGGGATGCAAAAATAGGTTTGAGAAAGGGCAAGGGGTGATCAGGCCAGGACTTGGGCAGACCAATGTAGTCCTTGGTGGAGATCAGAATTCAGAGCTGAAGAAGTGCAGAGCTGTCAGCATTGAAATCTCTCTATTTGTTGTGGTGTGGGGTGTGTGTTAGAACAGGCTTGTGCAGGGCTGATGCTGGCTGGATCTGTAGGGCACCTGGTATCCCTCCCTGCCTGCCCAGGGCTTGTGGGTTGCAAATGTGCTTGGCCATTTACTTTCTGCAGCTTGTCCTGGTTCCGTGCTGTCAGCAGCAGATGAGCCTCCATGCGTGCCAGGTGGTAGGAGATCTGCTCCCCAATGCCACTGCTGGCTCCTGTCACGATCACACGCTTCCCCCGGAGCATCTCTGGAAGGGAGGGTGCAGGGTTTGGAGCCCACACCCTCCCCCAGTGTGGATGATGCTGTGGGTGCTCTCTGCCCCTCAGCACTGGGAGCAGGGGCAGACCCCAGAATCTGCTCTTTAATCAATGGGTTTGGTGGAGCCTGAGCTCCACACCCAGCCTGGTCTGGGAGTGGCTTTGGAATTGGTCAGAGTTGACTAAAAAAAAAAAAAAAAGGAATAAAGGCTCCAAGTGGTTAACTATGCTTCCCAAAAGAATCCTTTGCTAAGGACAGGTGCTTACCATGCACTCCAGCAGATCCCAGTGTAATCCCATGGGTTTCCCAGGAGGTTCAGGATGCTCTGAGCCCTGTGCTCCCCCTGAGCCCTCCCAGCTGCCCTCTGAACAGCCCCCCAAATCCCTGCAGGGGCACACACTGCCACTCGGGCACCAGCCTCCTGGTTTTAAAGAGTTTTTGCAAGGACTTACCTTCGTTGAAACTCCGAGGTGCTGAATAAAAGTAATAGGCCAGCAGCAGTCCCAGCAAGGGGATGAAAATGTTCAGGAGCAGCCCCATGCCTCGGCAAAAGTACGGGCAGGAGGAAGAGAAACTGAGGCAGTGGTCAGGGAGCAGTGGAGGTGTTGGGAGGTTGCAGGCAGGGCTGGGAGTGACAGCAGTTTTGAAATGATTTTTGTCTTGCACAAGCTTGCTGCTACCTGCTGGATCTTTGCTTTGCACTTCCTGTGATTTAGCAAACATTAACCTAAAGGAAAGCGTCCTTTGGACTTCAGGCTGTCCCTTTGCACCCTTGCTCTCCTCCCAGTTCCAGGCGTGGTTCTAAAATCATTGAAGGGAGAGCCCTGGGAAGCTCTGCAGAGCTGTGGGTGTGTTACTGGGTGGGTGCTGGGACACCCGTGTCCCCCCAGTGCAACCCCTCGGTGTAAAACTGACAGTGCTGGGTGGTTCTCACACCTGAGAAACTGCAGAATTTCCCCCCTGTGCACCGGTTCGTGTGGGTGACATCGGGACAAGGAGAAATTCCAGTTCCTGCTGTCCTTTAGACAGGGAGGAGCAAAGCTGTGCTGGGGGGAGGTTTGGCTTTGCTGCATCTCGGGACAAGTTTTGCTTGGGGTAAAAACCTGCATTTGGCCATGAAACTAAAAAAACAAAGCGGTAAAAAGACCCCAAGCAAAGCGGGCTTGAAAAGAGTTATTCCTAACCCGAAATAACGAAGGGTTCTTGCAAGGGTTCAACTTTTCCGGGAGAGGGGGGGATGCAGACCCCAGGGATCACTCAGGATGTTCCGTTAGTGAACTTTATTTAACCGTGACTTTGCCACCGCTTTCCCCCAGCCCAGGGAAGCCTCTTCCCGTCGGGACACGGCAGAACCGGGAATCCCCTCCAATCCCATCCCATTCCATCACATCCCCAGCGGTTCTGGCCGGGCTGCACCGCTCCTCTCCCGCCGGCAGAGGAGAGTGTTGTACCGGCGGAACCCCCCACCACCATCCGCCGCTCAACCTGGGTGCTGTGTCCGGTGTGTGTGAGGGGTGCTCGGTGTCGGTGCGGGCTGCAGGCGGTCCAGGCGGTACCGGCTCCGCACCATGCGGTCCAGCAGCTCCGGGGCGCAGTCGCGCAGCAGCAGCGGGAGGCGGGTGGGGCCGTAGCGGTAGTGGAGCTCCCGCCGCCTCAGGGCCGCCCCCCGCAGGATCTCCAGAGCGCACTGAGCGCGGGGCGCGGGGCTCACCCAGAGCAGCTCCGAGGCGGCGCGAACAGCGGTGTCTGAGGGGAGGGAAAGCGGCGTGGGGTGAGGGGAGAGCGGGCACCCGGGTACGGGGAGAGAACCCCCGAGAGAGGGAGCCTGGGGAGAGGGAGAGAGAGAGAGATGGAGGGAGCCTGGGGAGAGGGAGAGAGAGAGATGGAGGGAGACTGGGGAGAGGGACCTTGGGGAGAGAGAGAGGGACCCTGGAGAGAGGGAGAAGAAGGGGGACCCCTAGGAAGAGAAGGAGGGACCTTGGGAAGAGGGAGAGATGGAAGGATCCCTAGGGAGAGGGACCCTGGAGAGAGGGAGAGATGGAAGGATCCCCAGGGAGAGGGACCCTGGGGAGAGGGAGAGATGGAAGGATCCCCAGGGAGAGGGACCCTGGGGAGAGATGGAAGGATCCCTAGGGAGAGGGACCCTGGGGAGAGGGAGAAGGAAGAGGGAGGAGGAGGGGGACTCCTGGGGAGAGAAAAAAAGAGGAGGACCCTGGGGAAAAGAGAGAGAGGGATCCCTGGGAAGAGAGAGAAGGAGAGACACCCCCGGGAAGAGGGAGAGACACCCCAGGAAGAGGGAGAAAGAGGGGGACCCTGGAAAGAGAGGGAGAGAGAGAAGGAGAAGAAACCCTGGGAAGATGGAGAAGGAAGGGGACTGCAGGGAGAGGGAGAAAGACCCTAGGAAGAGAGGCAGAAGGAGAGGGACCCCGGGAAGAAAGGTAGGGGGACCCTGGGAAGATGGAGAAGGAGCGGGACCCCGGGATTAGGGAGGGCACAGGGCAGCGTCTCTCACAGTGAAGAAGTGGAAAGAGCAGAGCCGGGTGAAGTGTTTTGTGGAAAATGGAACAAAGAAAAAGAATAAAGGGGGAATCCAGGAGGCTACTCTGCCCAGAGGAGGGTAGATCCATGAGGATCCTTCTCTGCTGCCCCGAGCATGAGGAGTTTCTGGAACTGCCCCATGGGACATTCCTGGCATTAGGAGATGGGATCAGTAGGAGAGGAGAAGGGGTCCATGGGACATTGGTGCCTCTGTTTCATACTGGTTGGACACTGGGCTGTGCCAGCCTGTGCACAGTGCTCGGTTTTATGTAGCAAGGGGGAAAAAGTGAATTTCGAGGCTTGTTTTTGGTGGGTGAGAGGGAGGATCCCCCAGGGAGCCAAAGTGTTTTGTGCTGTGGGAGCAGCAGAGGTGAAAGGGGAGAAGTCGAGAGCAAAGGGAGTGAAGGGCACGGGGAGAAGCTGAGGGTGATGCTGGGCTCCAGGCAGATCAAGCAGCTCTGGTCTTACCAGTATCAATGAAGCCAAGGATGCAGAGAGTGATGGAAACATTAATGTTCTGAATGGTGAATTCCTGCCTCAGGGAGCTGAAAAATCCATCCAAGGCAAACTTAGTTGCAGAGTAGGGGGCCGTAAAGGGAAACCCAACTTTACCTGGACACAGAGTGAAGTTCTGTTAGAGCACAGCAAGCTGCACTGCCCAAACCTCTGCTTTGCTCTTCAACACAAAGTATTTGACCCAAAGGGATTTTACTGTTAGTGAAATGTCATCCTGGCACCTCAACAACAGCATTACAAATCTTTCTGTCATCTCCCAGCTTTTTTAAGGCCAACATCAAGTCTCAAGTCTCTGGGCAGGGTATGAGCAGCCCTCAGTAACCAGGAAACCCTCAGAGAGAGCAGATGGAGCAAAGTTTAAGCTCTTGTTTCTGGATACTGAGCTCTAATATGATCACCAGAACACCAACCAACATACCGGCTGTGAGCGGGGACATCTGGTAGTAATTTAGTTTCCTGACTTGACAAAAACTTCTTAAACAATCATGTTTTTGTGAATAGAGTGAGTCAACAACTCAATCTACAAATATTAGCAGGAACTTGACCTACCAAACGCAGATGCATGGTCAGAGATCCCATGCAGTGATTGCTGGCTGCATTTCTGTGACTCCATAAAACTGGAGGTCTGGGAGCTCTGTTGATCCTGACACCAGGCTAAGGACTTTCATTAGAGGGCTGGTCAAAAAACCCAGCTGGGGATTGCAGCAGAGAACAAAGCCATCAAAAGAATGCAAAAACCATCTAGATTTGAGGTTTTGGGGTGGGGTTTTTTTGAGTGCATTAAGCACTTATGGCTCTTTCAGGATGCCTGGTGTCTCTCCATGCTGCTTGCCTTTGAAATTTACCCCACGGGGTCTCTTGACTGAATCCCATGCCAGGTACCTTGCTCCCCACTCACCTGCCATGGATGAAACCACAACGATGCTGCCCTCGCTCTCCTTCAGCATGGGCAGAGCTGTCGTGGTCATTGCCACGTAGCTGAGGAAGTTGATCTCCAGGAGCTTTCGTACGTGCTCAATATCCCCATTGAAATAACCAAAGTAGGATGTGCCAACGTGGTTCAGGATCAGCATGTCCAGGCCTCCTGCAAGCAGAGGAGCAGGAGTTAGTGCTTGGGGGCTGAGGGCTGAGCCCCCCCTGGGAGCAGGATAGATGGAATCTAAAGAAACCAGGTTTTTGGGTCAGGGCTGTGGCCCGTTATCTCTGGAGCTATGGATAGAGTTGGGATGGTGGCTGCCAGTAAAATTTTAGTTGTGATTTATGGGGTTTTTTTCCCATTCAAACCGTGACACAAGGGAGGTCACCCTCGAGTTCTCTGTGGGCCTGGGGCAGAGGAGGCAGCGAGTGCTCCATATGGAGCTGGAATTCTGCATTTCTGCAGCCATGACCCATGGCCATGGTAGCAAGGCTGCTGCAGGCCTGATGGATGGCTTCAGCCCCCAGCAGCTGGGGGTGGTGAAATCCAGGATTGTGGCACTGGAACAGGATGTCACGAGGGCACGGAGATGAAATCCAGAGCGCAGTTCAGTCTGAGCTGGAGCGGGGCTGCACGGGAAGGGCTGGGGACAAATCTCTTCCCATCTCTCCCGCTTTTTTGAGTGGGCACGTGGCAGAGATCAGTGTGTGTGAGGAAGGGTGCAGTGTCCACCTACCCAGCAGGGTCCCTGCCTCCTTCACCACGCGCTCAGCAAAGGCCATGTCCTCCATGGTGCCGCTGATGTACCGCGCCGAGGCTGCACCCAACTCCCGGCACCGCTCCACCACCTGCACCCCAACACCAGGATCAGAACACCCCTGACCAGCCCTGCACCCCAACACCAGGATCAGAAACCCCCTGACCAGCCCTGTCACCCCAACACCAGGATCAGAACACCCCTGACCAGCCCTGCACCCCAACACCAGGATCAGAACACCCCTGACCAGCCCTGCACCCCAACAACAGGCATCAGAAACCCCCTGTCCTGCCCTGCCACCCCACCATCAGGCATCAGAAACCCCCTGCCCACCCTGCCCTAGCAGAGAGGGTGTTGTTGCTCACTGTGATGTGTCTGTCCCTGCCTTAAAACCAGCAGTTTGGAGTTTCAGGAGTATGTTTGGAGCCTTCAAAGGGAGCCTGAAAAATTCTTCCTCTGGAGGGGGGGTGTTACCCAGGGTGGTCTGGCTCTTTATCAGTGCAGTCTGTGCCTGAATTGTGGGTGGGGGGCAGCAGGAGCCCCGTGCAGCAGCACAGTGGAATGTGGGTGTGTGTGTGCTGAGGGGGCCGGTGTGTCCAGGGATGTGTGTACAGAGCTCAGCAAGTTCAAATATTGTAGTAAGTGCTCTGCAGCATGAACACATCTGCAGGAGAGGGGATTCTGTGAGTGCAGGAGCCCCGGGCAGCACCAGTGTGCATACCTGTGCACCCAGCTCTGCCTCTCTGGTGTCTGTGCCGTGGCAATCCCACGGGTGTGTGTCCGTGCATGTACCTGGGCTGTGAGAGTGGTTTGGGTGTGCAGGTGTGAGTGCTCAGCTTGCCATTTACTTTCTGCAGCTTGGCCTCTGTCCGTGCTGTGATCAGAATGTGGGCTCCCATCCGTGCCAGGTGATATGCCATCTGCTCTCCTATCCCAGTGCTGGCTCCGGTGACGATCACACGCTTCCCTTTCAGCATCTCTGAGGGACCGAGGCACAGGGATTTAATTCATCCGAACACCGTCCTTAAAATAAATAACATTAAATCCCCTGGTGCCCCCGAGAGTAAGCAGTTAACTGGAAGCTAAGTGAGCCTGCTAGTGCAGAGCATCCAGCACTGGGATGGTTCTTCCATCTGCTGGAAAAAGTTGGAGGGAGGAGCAGCTGCAGCCCCCACTGAATGCAGGGACCTGGGGACAGCGCTCCGCTCCTTCCACAGCTTTTCCCCCACAAGCCAGGATTCGACTTCCCAACACCCCAACTATTTTGTAATAAAAGCCATCTCCGAAATGCATGCTTCAGAACTTAAAATCCAACATTTAAAAGTCACATCTATATATTCTTTTGTTACACTCTGGAAAATGGAGTGTTGAGAGCCCTCGCCATCTCAGACCCCTGCCTCACCTCCTCCCTCTCTAAGCATTGCTGCGTATTGCTCCCTCCTTTGATTTTAGAGCATTAAAACAACTTTCCAGTTATCAGCCACCATGCACAGGCTCAGCCATGGTTTGGTCCAAGCTCTGCATAGTTTCTGTGCAAAACGCTCAAAGTGGCTCTTTAATATTTTTCCTTAAAGACAGATTCACTTTTAATACTTACCCGGTTTGAAATTCTCCCTCGCAGAATAAAACCAGAAGGCCAAAACCAGTCCCAAAAAGGGAATGAGAATCTTTTGCAACCAAGCCATTCCACTGTGCAGGCAGGAAATAAAGCATGAAAGAGAAAAGAGGGAAAAAATCCCTCTACAGAGCCGCTCCAAAGGGAAGCAGCAATGCCAAGCCTTTAAAACCTGTTAGCGGAGGAACGGCAACTTCCCAAGCACTGGAAAACCACGGGGGGGGTTGGATAAGTGAAGCAAACCCTTTGTGTTGCACCCCGATGGGAGCTGGCAAACCTCGGCCTAACCCAGGGTGCTGTTTGGGTTCTGCCGGGCTCTTTTCATATTTCCTGTCCTACGTTAAAATGCAGAATT
This sequence comes from Calypte anna, assembly GCF_003957555.1. Classification (NCBI taxonomy): domain Eukaryota; kingdom Metazoa; phylum Chordata; class Aves; order Apodiformes; family Trochilidae; genus Calypte; species Calypte anna. The sequence continues at coordinate 2,007,802 of NC_044271.1, forward strand.
TTGCACAACACCCTGGAAGAGGTGTGTCTTGCTGAGCAGCATCAAGTTTCACTTCAAGAACATCAGAGGCAGCCCTAGTGCAGGTGGTTAAACATCGGCTCCTATTCCCACTGGCACTGTAGCTGGGGGTGTGTGGAGATGCAGCCTGGGTCCAGTTCAGTCTGGGGGGTGTCAGGGGTTGCTGTGTTTTGGGGGGACCTGCAGCAGGACAGCAGCAAAGGTCCTGTGCTCCCCAGGGCATCTCTGTTCTGCACCCCGAGGCAGCTGCCTGTGCTGGGCACTGGGGGCTCTGCAGGGCCTCCCACCCCCAAACAGCCCCAAAAATGCTTTGCTGAGGTGGGGTTTATTGTGGGTTTGGGTTTGTTTTTTAACCTTTGCTTACCCCTGTGAGCAGATGAGGGAGCAGAGCCTGAGCTGAACCTGCCACTGGGAGTGCAACTGGCCCAGCACCAAGGTGTTGCTCAGACACAGGGAGGTTTGTAATGAAAGACTGTTTTCAAATGAGGGTCCTTCCTCCTGCGGTTCCTGCTCTGAAATTTGCAAGAGCTTTGTTTTTTCTTTTAAGTGACTGTGGCCTGAGGAAATAACCACATCACATCCACTAACTCCCAGGGCCAGGCAGCACACAGCAATGCCATCTCTTTTCCCAAGAGGTACAGGAGATGCTCCAGCTCTGCCTGGAGATCATCACAGAGTCCCAGACTCTGCTGGGGTGCCTGAGGCAGGGATGTGCTGTGGGAGCTTCCTGAGCTCCTGGAGCTGCCTCTGCTCAGCAGGGAAAGCTGCAGGAACAGCCTCTCTGCAGTGCAGGGATTGCACCATCACCCCATGGACATGGGCACAATTCCCTGGTGGTTCCTCTCAGACCCCTCCACCTTAGACAACCAGAAAGGATTATTTAAACAAAACTTTTTTTTTTTTTCTTCCCTATTGCAGGTTTGAAATAAGGATTATTCAGTTTAGTGACATACCTGGCTGGGCAGTGGAGCTCTGACATTGCTTCTGCTTTAGAGATATTTTTTTTTTCCCTTTTCTTTCTGCTTCAATCTCTACTTTCCCTCTGATAAGTACTAATCCCACACTTGGTCAGATAACAGGACTCTCACTCTGCCTTTTCCTGCCTCCTTTTGCTTTGAACTTGGGTCATGATCATGGGGCAAACACCTCATTCCTTGGCTGCAAGAAAAGGGACTCATTAACCTTATGGAGCTCTGGTCCTGCCGGTGTTGCTGGCAGGGGGAGAGGCTCTCTGCAGATATTGCTGTTTGTTTACTAACATGAGGATCTGCAGGAAAGCAACAACTCCAACCTTTGTGCAGCATGGGGAAGGATTCCTGCTCCTGTTTTTGCCTTGGCACAGAGGAACACAGGGCTGTGCTTGTCCTGGGGTGGTGGTGAATCAGGAGTGAAGGTTTGCTCAGGGTTTTTTGTGTGAAACGAAGTAGCTGATAGTAAAGCACGGAACTGCCGACTTTTTAGGACACAATTTCCAACTTTCTTTTAAATAAAATGTGTCTGTGCAGGAGCTGCTGGGTCTGCCCGTGCTTTGCTGCCCTTTGTTCCTGGCTTTCGGTCACCCTGTCCTGGGCTTTGCTGCTCCTCACTCCCCCTCGCAGCTTTTTCTGGGTTTGTTTCGTGGTATGCAACCTAAGAACTTGTTTCCAACCTTTTCCTGGGGGTGGGGAGTCAAGGAAGGGAGAGGTTACTGCTGAGAAGTGTTTTCTGATCCCAGCCCCAGTCCTGCTCCTGCTGAACCTTTGTCCCTGGGCAGGGGGGAGCTGGTGGGGTGAGATGGAACCCCAGGAACCCCAGGAGAGCAGCTTCTCGCTTCGGAGATGGCTTCACCCGAATTCTCCTGGATGTATCCCTGCCCTGCATGCTGCTTCTGGATCACCCTGCTCTTTGAAGCTGCGATTCTTCAAAGGGTGATGCTTGGCTCTGTGCCGAGGGCTCGGCACTGGGGAGGTTCTTCATTTAGCGCTGCCTGGAGCTCCCCGGGAGGAAGCAGAGGCGTGAAGGGAAACCTGTTGTGACACAGCCTGGCAGAGCAGAGCTGGGGGGGCTGCTGGGGAGCCCCTGCTGTGCCCCCAGCCCCACACTGCTGCAGGGAACACGTTCCAGGCTGGGGCTCAGGCAGGTTTGTGCAGGCAGCTCCAGGGACTCAAAAGCACTTGGCAGGAACTGGGATACTGCTTTTTTTTTTTTTTTTGCTTTTTGCTTTTTTTTTTTTTCCTGGTTTGAGTGATATCTGGCTTTTTTCAACCCATTATCAAATCCTTGTTAAGTACAGAGGCTTCTCTCTCTTGTCGTTCTTAGATCCTGAGGGAGAGGTGAGAGGATTGTAGGTCTGGGTTTGGTTTGATGTGGTATTTCCACTCACTGTTGGCTCCGAGAGAACACTCATGGGTTTAAGGCAAGCCTAAGGACTAAATTTAAATTTTTTCCTGTGTGACCAAGTCTGGAATGGCTGCCTTGGTATTTGGTTGTAAGTGCTGTGGCTGCTTTAAATCTTGGCTGCAATCCATGTTCCCAGTGCCCTTGGTGTTGGGTGGCAGGGGCTGATACCTTTATCTGGGCCCCTATTTTAGTCTGCAAGGTGTTGAAATATCCAGAGTCCAAACTGCAAATAGGGAGTGAGGAGGCTCTAAAGACATTTGGCTCCTGCCTGTGAAGCCATGGGCAGGGAGGGAGGAATGCTGGGTTTCAGGTGGCCTTCAGCTCCATATGATGAAAGCCTGGGCAAGGGCTCCAAGCTGAAATAAGATCTTTGAAGAGGTGTTGCAGTATGGGTACAGACAAATAGCATATCTTGTGCCAGCTGCAATTTTCCTAAGGATTTGATGCACCAGGAAAATGTCAGATTTGCAGGCTAAAGGCAGGGGAGTTCAGACAAGAGAATGACAGCAACCAACATCTGTGATGCTCAGCAGTTTGACTCACACCTTGGGCAACACGTAGATCTCTCCTGGAGTTTATCCCTCAGGAATTCAGTGTAACTGGGTCTTAAATGCTCCATATGCTGCTGCACTGCACTTGCCTGAGGTGTCCTTACAAGAATTGACTGTACCTCTTATTCCATCTGGTTGCTTGTTGGCTTATCCCTGTGATAATTGTTGTAATTACATTTTCTCTTTGCAGTTGACACATGGGCATTTGGAAGGATTCCACTCTGCTCTGATTCTAGTTCTTTTGTGGCAGCTGTATTGTCCAGGGCTTTCTGCAGTTTGTCTGGTGTTGAAACATGGACCTGGGGGGCTGGGAAGCCATGGTTTGGGGCAGAGAAGTTTGCTGAAGCCTTTTAACCTACTGCATCTTGGCAACTCTGTCATTCATGGTCGTTAAATGGATTACTAAGCCTCCGTGCACACCGAATTTATCACTGTGCTGTTTAAATAAGACTTTGTATGGTCACTGTGGTAAAATCAGCCACTAATATTTGTCTAAGCCACCACTCTGCTGAGGGTCAGGCAATCTGCTGCAGAGATGGAGGCACAGAGGCTTGGCCTTTGGGGCTGACCTTGTGGGGTGATGTGCCCCTGAGCCAGCACTGCGTCAGGAGGCAGGAGATGATCTCCAGCAGGACAGGATTTTACCAAGCTGGGTCCAGAGCCACGGGTGCAGTGTGTGGTTTAGCTGTCTAATCCCGTTAGCTGTCTTAGGAGAAGTTATTTTGATTGCCCCACAAACCTCTCTGCTTTAAGCTGGATAACTGGAGGGGAGGTGCAGGCACCATATGAGGAGAGCACTAAGGTGGTGAGAAGACAAACCTGACCCAGAAGGATTTGACTGATGTGAGGTATTCTTGAGTGCTAATTTCTTATGAAAGATTTTTTAAATGGGTGAGAGTCCTCTGAGGGGTCTGGCACTGCCCAGGGTACAGCCCTGAATCTTGGACTCCTGTTTCTGCACCCTCCAGGCTGACCATGACATGTCTCTCCATGCTTCAGTTTTTCCACTTGTGACACCACAATCCTGGTACTTAATACTATTCTGCACTATTAGGTGTCTGTGATGGGGTTGCAGAGGATCCCAGGAAAGGCAGAAGATTTCTTTCAAGTGTTTTTTTAGCCGTGCATGGTAGAGGGTTGCTGGATGATGGACAGGGCTTATTTTAAACAGTTTGGGCACATGTGTCCCTGGCAGACACGAATCTGTGCCATTAAACTCGGATAACCCCATGAAACACAATCCCACGGAAGTTCAACCCACCTCCAGCTGAGGGCATGTGTCTTGTCCCTCATATGACACAAACCACTGCCTCCTCCCCACACGTTGGCCAGTTTGGGACTAAAGGGAAAGGCCACCCCCTGGCTTCAAGGGCAATGTCCCCCAGGGGGGCTTTACCGGGGTGTGCGGCCACCCCCCAACTGCAGCCACCCCCCAACCATTTCCCTCAGAGAAGTCCGAGGGGCAAATGAACCCTCTTTGCCTGTGTGCAAGAGAAGAGTTTGAAATGAATGAAGCTGGAGAGCACTGGTACCGTATAAAATATTTATTGATGTTGTAAAATGCGTCTGTAATAAAAATAAGAAACCATGCTGTGCGTCGTGCACAGTTTTATACCAACAAAAGGTATTTTTTCCCCCACTGCTGCACAGCAGCAAATAAAACCCTCCACTTCTTTCAAGTCTTGTGCTTGCGGCCTCCTCCTTCAGCCAACCCCAACTCTTCGTGCTGGAACCACCACGGGGTAGGACAGGGCAGAGTCTCTGGTGCTCAGCAGGAGCCTCTGCAGCCTCGGAGCTCTCAGCACCCGTACTGCCTGCTCACCAGGGCCCTCTGCACCGCTGCTGGCTGCTTGCTCTTATCCAAGATCAAATCCTCCTGTGTCTGGGGAAGCCTTTGCCCTCCTGTAGAGGAAGGTTTGTTCTCCTCCTCCTCTAGCACCCCTTGGGAGGTGAAAGGACTGCACACTGTCTCCACCAGGCCAATAACCACCCCGAAGAAAGCCAGCACGCTGCCCAGCATGTACAGCTTGACCATTTTCCTGTTGGGCTTCTGGCTGAGCATTTCTTTGGCAAAGGGGATCAGCTCGTGCACGGTTTCCATCTCTTTTGCAGCAGATGTGGAAGATCTCAGCTCTACGAGAGAAAAGAGAGGGACAAGTACATTAGTTAAATCCATTGGCTTTTTCCTCTATTGATCAGAACTCTCCAGGCAGCCCAACCACCCACAGACAACCCACCCCCCTCATCTTTGCTTTTTTGGGGATGTTTTCCTGAAGGCTCATTTTAGGACCCCCTCACCCAAGCCCTCTGCCCCCCGGGCTGTGGCAAGAGGGGGAAAATCCAGCCAGACCCCTCTCGGAGTGTCCCCGCTTTTTGCAGGGCATCCCCGCATCCTCCCGCGAATCCCCGCATCCCTCCCGCGCTTCTCCCCGTCGCTGTCCCTTACCCAGCGCTGGTGGCTGCTGCGGGGCCGGGGAGGTGCGGTGAGCACTGCGGTGTAGATCTCTGCGGGGCTGGCGGGGGCTGTGCCGCTGGGTTTGGGCTCCGCTCCGCTCGCAGCTGCTGCCCGACGCGATCGCCTCCCCCTTTTATCGCCGGCGGGGCGGGCGGGACCGGGCCGGGGGGGCCGGGCCGGGGGAGGGATGCTCTGAACACGCTGCCAGCACGGGCCGCCCCTCCGCCTTGGCAGCTCCTGCCCTCAATCCGGCCAGGCTAAAAAAAAAACCCACTTTTTTTTTTTTTTTTTTTTTCCCCTCCTAAAACTTGTTAATGTTCGCCACAAGAAAAAAAAAAAAAAAAATCCTGCAGTCCGATTTCCGAGCCAGAAATGTCATGGACAACCAGCAATGCAGCTCCAGGGCTGGTTCAGTAAGAAAAGTGCTCAAGAGATTATCAGGAGCTTTGCTGAGCTCGAGTGTGAGGGAGAAGAGGGTCTGTGGCCACAGCCCCTGGCACACTGGTGGTTGGATTTGTCCGAACTCCAGGAGAGCAGATTTTTTTACTTATTTACTCTTGTAAGTAAAAAAAAAAAAAAAAAGCCTCTGCAAAGCATGCAGAGGTGTTACCCAGGGTGTGGAGATGTTTCTGCGGGTTTCTATAGGTGGCTCCTGGCAGAGGGAACCCGTAGAAAGCAGACAGGTGTAGTGTGTAGCACCTGGATTTCTTACAAATAGGAGAATAACTGGAAAATCCTAAATTCTGAAAATTACAGGCAACCTGTTTAGACCCTGTTTTCACTTCTGCACTTGATGCTGAAACTCTGTAGCACCCCGGTGTAAGCGTCACCCCTTGTGATTCACGTGAAGGACAGAATATTGCCTTTTGGGGGAAAAAGAGAAGGCAGCACTGTCACCCTTCTCCCCAGGCTTGCTGCCCAGGAGCCTTGCATCAGGGACATCCCCTGGGTTGCATCATCCCCTGGGGGCTCTGTCGGATCCTGCCCTGCCTGGGGAACCATATAGATCCTGCTGACCTCAGGGGAGCTGCTAAAGCCACGAGTTGTTTGGATTGACAACTTGTGATTTCACAGAGTATTGTCTGGACGTGATGCTGCTCATCTGATCCCTACGGGCCAGGTGATCTTTAAGGTCTTTTCTAACCCAAACCATTCTCTGGTTTCTCTAATTAAAACCAGCCTAAATTAACTCCCCTGCACACAGCTTGGCTTTCCTGTGTGTGGGCACGGGCCAGAATGCCTCGGGAAGGGTCGTGATGCTTACATTGTTTTGGGTTTTAGTTTTGGTTTGGTTTGGTTTTTTCTTCTCCCCTCTTCCTGGCTGAGCTCTGCCGTGGGTAAATGTGGAGCAGTGACTCAGCCCTCGCTCCTGCCACCCTGCACGTCCCTGGGAGGATGCTGGAGGCGTTTTCCCCCCCTCCAGCACCCAGGAGGGCGTTCACAGAGAGCTCCGGGGAAACTGCCGAGGAAAACTTTATTTTTTTTTTTATTTCAAGTTTTGAATGTGCTTAGGAAATTGTATTGCAAGACTGGCTGTAAAAATTGCTAAAGACTCGCCTATCCTCCGCAGTGTCTGGGTTCTTCCCCTTCCAATAAAAGGTCCTTATCTTCCTTGCCAACTTGGCAGCAAAGGTTGCAGCTGATTCCTGCATCCCAGCTATTTTATTTTATTTTTTTTTTCGCCTCTGCAACGCTTTGAAAAATGAGCATTGCAGGACAGATAGCTGGAGGAGACAGCACTCAGACAGGGAAAGTTCAAGGTCACCACAGCTCCAGCCAGGGCCTCCTGCATGGGGAGGCTGCCGGGTCCTCTCCTCCGAACCTCCCAGCCCCGGGGCTCCGTGAGTGGCTCCGGCCCAGACCCGGGGAGCAGCAGAGCCCCCGCACTGCGCAATCTCCGAAACAAAGGTCACCGGGAAGTGTTGGAATTGTGACATTTTGCCTAAAAAAAAATAATTATAAAAAAAAAAAAAGTGGTGTGGTTTTGTTTTTTAGGCAGGGCTCTCTTTGCCTCCTGAATCTTCTATGTGAAGTCTCTCGGCCAGCCTGAGGGATAGGATGGGCACTTTGTTATTATTTTTATTCTTTTATTATTTTTTATTCCTTAGCTATAGCTGGAGATGTCTGTACATCCCAGAGTACTAAGAGGTGGAGCTGTAGTGAGAACACAGAGCCCAGGATAATTCTGAGGGTTAGCCAAACAGCTGATAACATCTGTGACAAACACCCTTCAGAGCAGCACTCAGATTGTGTTGATTTAATCAAATAATATTTAATTCAATTTTCTCTTACGTTCGAGTAGCAAAGCCTGTGCAAGCTCTTTGTGTGGACATTTAAATTGGATTAAGAGTGGGTAAAAAGATTAATGAATAACACTAAATTAGACTAATTTTAGCTGTTCCTAATCTTATTTAAGAGAGTCTGCACAAGGAGGTTGTCAGGTTTAATTGCAGCTCTGGTTAAAACCGGGCTTTGGAGCTGGGGAAACTGCCTGAGTTTAACGTCATCTGGATGCAGAGCCTGAGCTGGCAAGGCAGGAGAGCTCCTGAGGCTTCACCTGAGTATTGCTCAGGGAGATGATGCTCCCCTGCTCACTTCTCTCAGCCCAAGCTGCTTCCAGATTGCTTTGGAGGGTGCAGGCAAAGCCCCGGTGCTGCCAGGGATGTCCTGGGGATGGGGGACCAGAGCTCTGCCCTTGCTGGGGTGACTGCTGGAGCTGTGAGCGTGTGGCAGGGCTGCAGAGGGGGTCAGCTCCTCACAGGTGGCTCAGCTCCTGTTTCAGCTGCATCCCTTGGCTGTCACACAGCTCCCTGCTGCCATGGGGCCACATCCCTGGCAGGCGCTGGGCACGCTGTGGGTGCGTGCTGGCAGCTCCAGGGGAGAGCTCGTGAGAGGGGCTGGAAGGGAAAATACCACTGCAAAAGGATCAGTCCCTGCTGCCAGAGCATCCCCAAGATGGCTTTGGGACAGTAGGGCTGCTCCGGCCCAAAATGCACGAGTAGAACAGGGCTATAAAAAGAAAAGGAAACCCTAAAGCTCAGCAGACCGTGTTAGGGGCTTGTCCTGACTAGAAATGAATAAAACAGCAAAACCTTGGGTTTGTTGCTTCCCTTGCAGAGAGTGCTGTGTGGGCACAGAGCAGGGGCTGTGATGGGCAGAGCAAAGGGGGTGAAGGTGCAGTGTGAGATGGCCCCAGGGCTTGGCCATGGTCACCTGGGCAGCCTGTGGCAGTGACAGTCCCTCCTGGATTGGAACAGCCACAGGACTTGGGAGTTTAGTGCCACACTGAGCAGATCCATTCCCACCAGCCTGGGATGTGGCTTTGGGTTTTCCCAGAGTTGTGGAGAGGATTTTGAGACAAAACTCCAAGCTGACCTCTGCCTCCTGGTGCCATTTCCCATAATTTGGCACAGCATCACCCCAGCGGGTCTGGGCAGGAGCAGTGCAGAGGTAGAGGGTTTGTTGCCTCATCTTCCACATGTCCAGGTGTGGACAAGGGTCGGGTGCTGCTGGACTTTGTGACAAGCAGGAGCTCAGGGACACAGGGCTGTGCTCACCCTCTCCATGCTGCCCAGGAGGGGACCAAAGATGGGGCCAAGCTCTTGTGATTTCCCCTGCCAGGATCAGAACCCTGCAGAATGAGTCTTTGTCTCAATTCCAGCAGGCTGCAGGAGGAGCTGGCAATGAGGAATGGAAAGTAGAATGATCTGCATTTCATTTACCACTTGTGGTGTCAAACAGGGATCTGGCTTAATGGGGGCTCCTAAAAAAACCATTCATTGGAATTTCCTGTGGTAGCTGGAGGCAGGGCTGCTGTGCCAAGAGGCAGCAGGAGCCCAGAGACCCCTCCCTGCTCCATCACCTGGCCTGGAAAAGCCAAAATCTGCCGAATGCATTTGTAATGAAGGCTTTTCCTCCTTTTAGAAAACAGGCACATGACAGAAATAAAGATGTTCCTTTGCAAGGGTAATTTTATCAGCCCTCCCAGTGGAAAGCAGGCAGGCTTCCCAGCCCTGGCCCTGCCAGCTTTGCTGCTGTCCCTGAGTGGGCAGTGGGTGCCAGGCTGTGCTTGAGCTGGAACCTACACCTCGTGCACTGTTTCCAAAGGAAAACTGTTCCTGAGCTGTTCCTGAGCTGTTCCTGAGCTGTTCCTGCCTGTACCTACTCTTGGATTTGGGGCAACTTCTGTGCAGGGTCCAGTTGCCCTCTGGCTTGTGGCCAGTTGGTAGCAGGGCAGCAGAGGCTGAGCCAAGGGGCACTGCCCTCTGGAGCCAGCTCCTGGGCTAATGGGAATTTAAACCTAAACTAGGTCAGCTGCTTTTTTTGGGTCAAAGTTTTATTTGCTTTCAGTGCAGGTTTAGGGTTTTCAGAACAAGAATTGGAATTTCATTAGAAAGCCATGGAATGCTTTTAAAAGAAAAGACTCATCCCGGTTCTGGGAAGCCAGGTGGGAACTGGGATTCCAGGCTCTGGACTCTGCCCTCCCCCGCTCAACCTCACTAAGCCAATCACCCCTCTGGCCTGATTTTTCCATTTGTATTTTCCATTTCCAGCTGCCCATAGAGTAAACGTGCTTCCAGGAGCTGTGTTTCAGGCATTTATTAATCCTTCAATGAAAAACATAACAGCAGAATTGATTATTGTTTAATGTCGATATTCTCAAGCTATCAAATCATACTCAATTAACATCCTTCTTCCTTAATGGAGGTTTTAGGTTTCAAGAGATTAAGCATTCTTGCACAGTGCTCTGCTCCTGATTCCCAGTTACCTTTGTGCTCCTCAGCTCCAGAGAGAGTAATTAAAACCCAACCAAAGGCGGTCGTTCTAGCCTGCTGCTGCTGTTGGCACTCAGCAATCAAATCCAGAGCTGCTGAACTGGGATGATGTCCTGGGAAAAGCTTCCCAAGGCGTAAATAAATCCTCTGTGCCTTTAATCCCACCAGAAAGTGAATGTCAGGTCAGAAGAAGGAAGACAAAGCTCCTCTTGCAGGACTCACAACCACTTCACCTCCAGCTGCCACCACCTGAGCGTGACCCTCACTGAGCTCCCTCGGATGCAGCAGCACCTGGGAGCTGCCCAGGGGTGACAAACCCCTGGTACCACCTCCCAGGGCCACTTGTTCTCCTCTGTCCCTGACATTGGAGCCTGGGAAGAGTGTGGGGACACCAGGCACTGGCTGCTTGTTGGCCTAAAAAAGCAGAGGCTTGGCAGGTATCGACCATTGCAGAACAAGAGCTTGTGACACAGTGTGACACGCGTGTCCCCAGCTGGCAGGGGGACCTTCTGCATCCTTCTGTGAGAAGATGAGCTTTGTTTTACAGCTGACTGGGATGCATTTACCTTCTTAATGCTGTGACTTCTTTCCAGCTGAACCTCCAAACCAAACCTGCAGCATCTTCCTTGGTTGTTGTCTGTGTGGAGGGGAGAAGGTCCTGTCCTGTCCCCTCCTTCCCACCGTGTGAGGGCACAACGTGGAGCTGTTCTGCCTCTGATGAGCACCTCTGGGGCAGGACAGAGAAGCTGCTGAGCAGATCTCACATGTGCTCTGCAGGCAGGAGCTGGAATTATCCTGCCCACACAGATGTCACCGGGTGTGACGAGGCAGCAGCTCCACGACGGTGCCGTGGGGAGTGGGAACATCTCATCCTGGAGGTGATCCTTCCAGCTGTGTTCTCTACCACCACCCTAGGGCAGGGGATGTCCCATGACTCAGAGCACAGTTTCCTGCAGGAGTGAGTTTTATTTGTCTTCCAGGGATTGTCCCACCCAGCCCTCTGAGGCTTGTGGACACAGCTCAGGCACAGGTGATGCAGCTGAGCTGAAAAGGTGCTGGGAGCCCTGAGAGCATCTCTCTTGTTCCTCCTGATGATCACAGAGGATTGCTCCAATAGTTATTATTTTTCTGTAGTGCATTTTTGCTGTTCCATCTTCTCCACATTTAGCCAGCCCTGCTCTCTGGATGTCTACCAATCCATAATGCATCTTCACACACTGGTGCTCAGGACAGTGCTGCCATCTGTGCACAGTGACATGGGCAGGGGACAGCCTGGAGTGGCATTTGAGCCACTGTGGATTTGCAGTAGATATTCTGTAAGTGAGACTGTTCCCTGCTTTTGTTCTTGTTTGGACTTGCAGGGCCTGAACCTCCAGGTGATGGTTACCTCACCCTGTGGAGTCGCTGGGGCAGGAGGAAAGGATGGATCAAGGTGTTTGGGATAATGAATCCAAAGAGCTCAGAGCCTGTGTCTGAGGTAGCACTTTCCAGTCCTGCCCTTGTCTGTGTGGCAGGATCCTGGGCTTTCAGTCATTCAGGTGAGGAGTCATCCCAGAGGGCTCTGCAGGGATGGGTTTGGCAGCTCAGGGCACATCTCATCCCTCTCCTTCACTGTAAAACCTTCCAGTGCTGCTTCTCACTTCCTTTCTTGCTGCCAGCTGAGACAGGGAGGAGGCAGGAGGAATGTGGTGTTACAGGGTGAGGGCTGGCACACCCAGCACCACGGCCCTGCCCGTCTTTCACCCACTGTAGCCTCGGGGACTGGATTTTTTTCCAGCTCTGCCTGTGCCCTTTCTCTGAGCTCCTGCTCCTCAGCTCTCCTGTGTCCGTGTCTCCCAGCCTGGGGATGAGGAGGGAGCTCACCCACAAAGCATCAGGAGCAAAGGCACAGCACTGCTGAGCCCCTGGCCAGTGCAGGGCAGGATGTGGGTTCGGGGGGCATTTCAGTGTCACCTACTTGTGTCATTCTGCTCATAGAGCCCAGCCACGGAGCTTGAGGGCACCTGCAGCCTGAGGTGTGATATATATGAATGCACAGTGACTGTAACTCACTCCAACATCCCTATCAAGGCTTTAAATGAACAGTTAACTGAAATCATCATGTTTAGGTGCTGATAGTGGTGCCGAGTGTCACCCTGGTGCACAGAACCTGTCTGAGAGGGTGGGCAGAGGTTCAGGTACCTTGCCGTGATGCTGAGTTGTGGAGCTACTCTGGAAGGGACCAGTTTCAAGGTAACCTGTCCCAGGGGTAACCAGCCCAACCCCAGGGAGCTGGGGGTTATCTCCAGGTGGGTTTGCACTCTCTGCTTACCCGGGGGTCAGGTTGCTGTCATCCTCCAGAGAGACTTCTGCCTGAGCTGTGCTGTGGGGTGTGGGTGTCTGGAGATCCCTGAATCACTCCCTGATCATCGCTGCACCCACAGGCTCCGGGTGCTCTCCCAGGTGAGGCAGCAGCTTCCTATTAAATCCGGGAGAGGAGGGAGCTGGGGCTCAGAGGCTCCTGCAGCCACAGATCGGGTGGCACAGGGGGAAGAAGAGAGCCCCGGGCGAGGGGACACGGCGGGGACAGTGCTGTGGCAGGAGGTGAGGTTTCTGGGCTGTGCCGGTGGGTTCCTTCCCCTGGGTTCCCACAGGGCTTTTCCTCAGCAGACAAAGCTCCTGCAGACGTTTTGTTTTTTTTTTACGGGTTTCTCCTTCCTGCAGAACAAACCCTGGGGCCACCTGGAAAGTTTCGGTCTGGAGACACGGGGCAGAGGGTGGGAGTGGGAAGGGGCAGCCGAGTCCTGGGGTGTGCGTGGGGTGAAGGCTCCTCCGGGCATCACTTCCACTGGTGCTGTGTCTGTGGTTCAGCCCAGCCACAGGAGATCCAAAGGTGGTGCCTGGGGAAGAGGGCAATCTCCTAGGAGTCTTCAGGAGAACCCTGCGTGTGCTCCAGGAGGTAGATGAGAAGCTGGGATTCTCTGTACATTCAAAACAAACAAACAAACATTCTCAGCATCTGATTTTCTTCATTATTCTTCACTTGCTGCCCACGTTGTTCTGTTGCAGATCAATTCAAATTGCCTCCCCATCAACAAAGAAGAACTGTGAAGGACCTGGGCTGAGCTCTGGGCTGGCATTTTGTGTTCACGTTGCTCATGCTGCACATTCCTCCCTAGGTGTGTCCTCGGTGGGATGGATCCTGGCTGCCAGCGTTGGCCCTGGGTGTTGTTTGTACTCCTGGGTAAGGCTCTCACCCTGCAGTGCTCCGGGGGGGTGTGGGAGAAGCTGGCTAAATAGAAATGCTACTGATGTAAGCTTGGTGTTACTGGCAGCACCTGGGAGATGTATTTGTTCATAAACTGGTGGCTGGCAAAGGGCTGCTGTGTCCTGAGCAATGGGCTTAGGGGTGGCTGAGTAGGGAAAGGGGGGACTCTGGGCAGGGCTGCTCTGTGGGGTGGGAACTGAGCATTCCTCTGGCCCAAACACCGGGGTAGTGGCAAAGGAGAGTTTCAGAAATAACTGCTAGTCCAAAGCACTTTAAAAAGTACCTTTTCTTACTGAAAATGACAGTCAAGATACGCTTTTTGGCATAGGCACTTTGGAGGTTTGTCCCAAAGATGACCTTGTAGTTGGTTGTAGAAAGGAGCAGACATGGGGACTAATGTCTGTGTGCCACCCCAACACAACCCCAAGCCCTGTTTTCCTACCATTCCAGCTGTCCCATGGGTGCTTGGTGCCCAGAGACCCTGCCCCCAGGGACCCTGCTACCCCCCTGCTGGAGACCTCCTGCTGGGAAGAGCCCATCTCCTGAGAGCATCCTCCACCTGTGGCCTCACCAAACCTGAGACCTACTGCACACCCCACAGAGAGGTAGGGTCACCCCAGGGATGCTGCTGTCTGTTCCCATCCTATCCACAGGGATGCTGCTGTCTGTTCCCATCCCATCCACAGGGATGCTGATGTCTGTTCCCATCCTATCCACAGGGATGTTGGTGTCTGTTCCCATCCTTCTGCCCCTTCTGCAGGGATGAGCTGAATGTATTTCAGTTTTTCATCAGCCACGCTGGGTCTGTGGTCCTTCCCCAAGCCCTGGGAGCTCCTCCATCCCTGGGGCAGGGAAGAGAGCAAACAGGGAGGCAGGGAAAAGGCAGCAAAGAGAAAGCTGGGTGTGAAGCTTTCGCATCCCAAATATCCCAAGCTTTCTTATCTCCCAGCTTTTTAGTGACAGACTGAGCTTGTATTTCACTTGTGAAAAAGCAGAACGTTTCAAGTCTTTCACAAAGACTTGGAAAATCTTCTGAACAGAGCTACTGTTTTTAATTCTGGTTGTGTAGGGGCAGGAGATGGTGGGAATAAGGAAATGCTTCAGCCAGCTCCAGGTTCCCAGGCTCCAAAGCTGCCACCAGCTCAGAACAAGAGGTTATGGATAAGTCTGCCTGAGCACAAAGCTGAAAGCACTGCAGGGGTCATGTCCCTGATGTGAGCACTTCCTAAAAGCTTTTCTTTTTCCATCTGGCAAGGTTAACCCTGTACCTGCTGTAGGAGGAACTCAAAAGAGAGAGAGTTCAACGTGGAGAGGCCAAAAGGGTCTTGGGAGAGATGCTTTAGAGGAAAGGGAATGGCTGAGCTCTGGTGAGGCAATGTTTTCTGCAGGGAAATCCCACTCCAGTCAGTCAGTCTTTGGTTTTAATCCCTCTTTAAGCTGAAGGACAAGACATGGCAGTCAGTGCTTGTGTTACTGAGCCAGAGTTCTCTGTGCTGGGGAGATTTTTGCTCCTCTGTGGGCTCAGGGAGGGCTGTTGGTTGGTGTGAAACTGAGGCAGCTCCCTGACCCAGGTGGTGTGAGCATCACGAGTCCCAGGGTTAAACATACAACAATTAATTAACAGTGGTTTGTTAAGTTGGATTCTCTAATTCTAGCTTTGAGAGTGGGATCTTTGCTTCCTTACAGATATCTGATCCCTTCCTGAAATGGGAGAGGCATTGTTACTGTTAGCAGATTCCTCCAAGACCTTTTCTTCCGTTCTGCAACTGAAGTAGCTAAGGAAAGTTATGACTCTACCAGCTCCTATCTGTGCAGGAACAATCCCTGTGTGATGAGCATTTCCTAATTTTTTTTCCTTCCCTTTTTCTGCTTCTCTAATTTAAGCAAAAATTAATCCCCAGAACTCTAATTTTCCCTATTCCCAACCCAGAAAAAGTCAGCACAGTTCATTTATTGGAGCTTTTTTTTTTTTTTTTTTTCCATTTTGGTTACAAATCGTGCTCTTGTTTCGCTGCCAAATGGGTACAAATTTGGAACCTGTTTTGCAATCTCAGCAGAGGGCATGGGAGGAGGGGTTGCTCTCTGGCTGGGGGTGCCCTGGTGCCAGCTGGCAGGCACACACTGTCTGGCCCTGCTGCCAGCCCCAGGGTGCTCTTGTGCAATTCTGGTGGGTCACTTGCTGTGAGCATCGATTTCAGCCCCTTTTCCATTGTCAGTTCCAGCTCCAAATCCCTCTAACCTTTATACCTTGCACCACTGATTGCTCCATGCCTTGGCGGTGGGCTCAGAGCAGAGGAGTCCATAAGGGACACTTCAGAGTTGCCATTTATAGCAGAGAGGGACTGCAGGGATGATGAGAGAAGTGCTGGGGGGTGGGAAGCAGGCAGACCAATGGCCTGGCCTGGCAATCACTTAGTGCTGAGGAAATGGCTGCTGGAGACAGCAGGGAGAGCAGAGGCAAGAGGGAAACTGGAAATAATAATAATAATTGAGCAGGGCACCCCAGACCCCCTGCACATCACTGTGAAACCTTTCACCAGAGAAAAGGCAAGAGAGGAAGGGAGTTGGGTGTCCTTGTGTTTCTGCTCTGCTCCCCTCATCCTACAGCTTCTGTTGTGGTTATTGTGTGAGTCCCCATTCTCCAGCCCAGGGACACTTTGGGTATGGAAATGTTGGCCTGAAGTCAAGGACCCAGATTTTCTGCTTTCTCCCCTCTGTTTTTGATGGGCACTCGGTGGATGTAAACACCAAAGTCACTGTTATCACCCCCTGTGCTGTGGTGACATGGGGACATCCAGATGGGAATTGAGAGGTACCAAAGAATTCCAGTCCCTCCTGGAGCTGGTGGGAGGGAGCTGGATGAGCAGGAAAGGTCCTGGTGTGGATGAGGGTTTGGCAGCTGCCTGGCATCCCTGCCTGGGGTGGCTCAGCTCTGATTTGTCTTTGGCTGCTTCCAAAACTGCAGAAGGAAGGGGATAATGCCTGTGTCTGCCTCTTGCTGCTGTTTGATGTCACATCTTCTTGCCCACCTGGACAGGTTACTGAGAGCTTGGTACTGATCCCAAACACTCTGCCTGCTGGGTGCTTCAGTGAGTCCTCAGCATGCTGGAGCAGGGGGAGCACTCCCCAAAGCCTCCCAGCTCATTCTCTTTGCAGACCCGTGGCATAACTCACACTCAAGATTTTTTATTTTTTTTTTTTCCACAGAAAAATGCATCCAACAATCATGAAATAGCTGTGGTTGGGAGACACCACAGGAGATCCAGCCTGCTGCTCAAAGCAGGGCTTGTAGTTTTGGGTGTTGCTTCATAATGCT
Source organism: Calypte anna (assembly GCF_003957555.1). NCBI lineage: Eukaryota > Metazoa > Chordata > Aves > Apodiformes > Trochilidae > Calypte > Calypte anna. The sequence goes on from NC_044271.1 coordinate 2,024,543, forward strand.
GAGCATTTGCACTGAATAATTTGTAGTCCAGACCTGCTGGAGTCAAAATGAGGCTGCTCTGTGCTTATCTCATCTTATCCTGGCATTCAGACACACCCAGCTCCTTGCTGCAGGGATATGTCCCTGCCTGTAGGCAATGTGCAGAAGAAAAAGCCTATTTCCCTTTTTTTTCATTTTTTTTTTTCTCTTTCCTCCTCCACCCCCCTTTCTCTCTTCTGCCACTGCAAATTGACACCTGTGCTGGCAGACAGGGCCTTGTTCCCTGGCAGAGGGACCCCGGGGGGGTGGGATGAGTGTGGGGGTGCAGGCTGCCATCCTGGCAGGGTTTAGATGAAGCTTTGCTGAGGGGAGATGCTGTGAGAACAGACTGGGTGAGGAAAACAGGCACCCACATGCTCCTTTTTAAGAAAGAAAAAGGAAGATAATTTCCTCAAGCCCCATCCCCAGGATGTTTCCCCAGATTGTGCCTTCTCCCCCATCTCCACTGCTGCCCCTGAATTTGGGGGTCACCAGGAAAGCCAAGCTGAGGGGCTCAGCTCTCTATTTGTGTTTTGAGCTCACATCCCAGCATCACTGGCAAAGATGTGACATGAGGTGTTAGTACCTGTGTTTCGAAGCCAAATCCCACTGCAGTTCAGCAAATACCAACTGCTCACTGAGGAGTTTAACCATAGTGACACACCCAGGGGTAACCTCTACCACCTTTCCCCATGGAAAATGTACAGAATCCTTCACAGGCAAGGTGAGCCCTGCTCCCTGAGCCTGGCCCAGCAGTGTCCTACAGCAAGTGCTGACAGGGAGGGCAAATGGGCTGGAGCAGAGCACTGGAAGAGGAGGTGCTTTAGTTCCCAAGGTGATTCCTTCCTGCTGCCCACCCTATTTCTTGGTAAGAAGCTGCTAAGTATAGTCTCCATCTATACGTACAAATTCCCACTGCTTTCCAGACTGTCCCTAAATAAACTTGGAGCAGTCCTTAGTGTCCCTATACAATATTAATTGCACAAGAGCTCCCAAGGCTGCAAGCCAGGAGCCCGACTGACACAGTGGCTGTGGCTGCCAGGGGCTGGACCACCGAGGGCTCTGCAGTTTCACGAGTGGAGAGCAGCAGGTTCCCATCTGTGCTGATGGATATAACTTTGGTTTATTTTGGGCTGTGCACCTATGCCAGGAGGCTTTATTTCAAGCGTCTCTCTAGCTCAGATTAAAATGGCAACGAGAGCTCCTTAAAATACTTTGGTCTGGGTCCATAGGCTTGAAGTTGTTTGGGGTTTTATGTGTGAGTGGGGAAGTGTGGGAGCTGAGCAGGGAGCCCTCCACAAGGTGGGAGAAGGATGGGAGAAGCAAAACTCCAGAGCAGAGCTGGGGAGAGGGCAGGTTCTGGGTCTGCAGCACATCCTGGAGTTTTTACACCACCTCCTGCTGCTGCTGCTGCTACAGGGAATTTTTTTTTTCTCTCTTTTTTTCCTCTTCTCCTCTCCACTCTTTATTTCTAAAACATGAATCTGCTCCTCCTCGCCACTCAGAACAAACCTCCTTATGTTCTGCCTTTCAAAAGGCTGGGAGGAATTCCCTGTAATCTCTGCAGTCTCCTTAAACTGGGCTCTGGGTGACCATTACCAGCAGCCCCAAGGCCCAGATGGGTGCTGAGTGGTTTCCACGCAGACCAACAACTTCTTTTGCCTTCCTATCAGCCTCTGCAGCTCCATATCTCTCTGAATCTGCCCCAAGCCCAGCACTGGGCCGTCATTTTTGGTAATTCCCTCTGTCCCAAGGAACTTTGAGACACTTAGTCACAGGCAGGAATAACCAAGCCTCCTGTTGTGCAATAGAGGGCTTTCACAATTTGCTCGAAGACATAAAACACATTTTGCTTCCAGTGTTAATTTTAGCCTTAATTTAAAGGCTGGGGATGGGGGAGTGGTGGGTGAGGAAAAAATGGGCAGAATCTTGTCCCTAGAAGAGCCCCCGGGCTGCAGGGGGAGTCGGGCACAGGCAGTTTAAATTTCATTTTCACTTGGTGCTGAACTTCCAAGTGGGTTTCAGCTTCCCTGCCAACATTACAGCCCAGCTATTAGGAAGCACTTTGGGGCTCTGGCTGTGTGAATGGCCTGATAAATACTTGTGAATCACTCCTAATGAATAATTTAGCTGAGATTAACCTTTCCCCTTGCAGAAAGCCTCCCTTCTCCCTCTGCTAGTCCCAGGCAGAGATGTTGAGTTTGATCATTATTGGGAATTGTTCACTGAATCATTTCTGAGGGTAATTCCTGTAGATTCCTGACAATTTGCTGCTAGTAGTCATTATCTGAAATTACTTCAGCCTGGACCACGTTATATTCTTTCTGATTCTGATTGGCAGAGCCAGGAGGAGTTGGTAGAGCCAGGGAAATTGCATGTTTATATATCCTGAATTCTCTGTTTGCTTACTTTGCAATGTTGTTATAAATATTGCAGTTAGCCAGCTCCTGTTCTGGGATATTTATAGACAGAACATAAAGGCTACGGAAAATATTGTGGAAATAGATCAGTGTTAAGTGAGGATCTCTACTCAATATCTGCCCAGCTGCTGGAAGGTTCCCAGGTCCAGGCAGAGCAGAGTCAGCTCTGGGTTTTGAAGGAGATAAAACCATCCTGGGGTCTGTCTGCTGCTGCTCAGCCACCAGCCCTGTCCCCACTGGACCCCTGGATAGAATTTTCCACTGATTTTTCTTTCACAGAGGTGGATATGAAGTGCTTCTTGTCACCTGATACCTCTGCTGCACCTCTGCGAGCTGATCTCATCACTGGGGGTCCAAACATGCCTTTCCCCCCCCCCAGGGACTGCCAACCCTTGCAGTTGGGTATCTTGTTGCTTTCCTGGGCTCAGCTGTTGGACCTTGTGCCAGACGTGTTCCCTTCCTCTCCCCCAAACCTTCCTTGCTCCCAGGGTGACATTTCTGAGCCAGCCTGCCCCATGCCTGCCACTGCTGGCACATTCTGTTCTTCATTTTCCCCAATATCTTGGTCCTTGGGATGTCTCAGCATGAAGTGTGTGTCCCTCTGTTCCCTTTGGGAGGTCACTTCACTGCTTGGGCCGTGACAATTTCTCATTATGGAGATGTTTCACATCACTGTCTGCACCCACTCGGAGCGTGGATGGTACTGGGTGCTCCGGATGCTCCCGTGGGATGCTGCTGCTCTTTGACCATCCCTCTGGGACCTGCCCTTCACACATGGGTGTCCTATTTTGGGGTGGCCTTCACCCAGCTGCTTTCCCACCTCTCCTCTTGGCCCATCCCTGGCTCAGTCTCCTTCCTGCGTGGTTCTGAACGTCCACACGTGCCGTGTCAGTGGTGTTTGCTTGGGTAGTCAAAATTGGGGTTTTGTTTGCTCCGTGGGGATGCTGTTTTCTCCCGTCCCTGCACTAGATCCATCTCTGTTTGCTCCTGGAGTGACTTGCTCAAGTGCAGGGTGAACTTTGAGCTGCTCGACTTCCCACCCGCTGCCTTCTCACCCGCTGAGCTGTTTGCTGCCTCTGCTCCCCCAGGGGCCAAGAATCCCCTGGGGAGCTGAGAGAGAGGCCACAAACAGCCTTGGCTGTGTGGAAAAGGCAAAGTGGGCCTGGAAAGCTGAGAAGAACTTTCTATCAAGTATGGATTATGGAATACAATGGATTGTGGGGTTGCTTAAAAAAAAACAACCCAACAACCCAACAACCCAAAAAACCCAACAACAACACCACCACTAACAAAAAACCCAAAGCATTTTGGATGATTTGCTGTAAATCTGTTTTAGCCACAAGCATTTGGGTTTTTATTTTTTGTGGGTTTGAAGAGGGTGTGAAGGGGAACACTTCTGACTGACCAGGGCTCTCCAGTCCTCTAACAAACCAGCTGTACTCCTGCCATTTGTTCCTTCCCAAGACCACACTGCCCCGGAGCCCCTCACCCCTGGGGTCTTGCCCTCCAGCTGAGCTGGGACAGTCACTTCCACTCCCTGTTTCTTCTCTTCCAGTGGAGCATGAAGTGCTGCAGGTGTGACTCGAGGCTGCCACACTCCTACAGCAGCCACCGGGTGCACAACGTCCTCTCCTCCTCGGGACACTCCCGATGGTGGCAGTCCCAGAACGGTGAGTACCCCTCCCTGGGGGAGTTGGGGTCCTCCCTACCCCCCAGGACACTGCAGCTCCCGTTGGGGTCCCCCCTGCCCCCCGGGACACTGCATCTCCCGGCAGTAAAAGGTGTGGGGAAGAGGAGGAGTTTGTCAGCTTCAGCGGATTGGAAGGAAAGAAGGAGATAAAGGTTTTGGCTGAGTTTGCTCTCCAGAAGGTCACTCTCTGCTTCTCTCTGTGCCCGCAGGCATCAAGCACGTCTCTTTGCAGCTGGACCTGGGGCAGACGTTCCAGCTCAGCAGCATCCTGCTTCACTTCAGGGTTAGTGAGCAGCATCCCTGGGGTGTGGGGTTAGATGGGACCTGCAGGATCCCTGTGGGATGTGGGCAACTTGATGCAGGGTTTGGCTCCTGATCAGAAGCATTCCAGAGGCCCCATCCCTGCTTTTTCTCAGTTTTCTGTGGCTGTTCCCCCTCTAGGAGGAGCAGAGCATGGTGGTGGCTTCCCCTCCCATGACTGTCTGCCCCAAAATCCTCCTTGGTGCAGATGTGTATTTATGGCTGTGAGGGCAGGGTGGGACCCAGAGGCTGCTGATAACCAGCAGGGAGGGGATTATTCCAGCAGTCTGAGCTTGAACGGAAGAGGAGTAGGAGGAGGGTGGGCACCCCCAGGTCCTGGGGTGGGTGCCAGCTGGGGTGTCACAGACCTGGCTCTCTCCCCCTGCAGTCCCCACTGCCTGCTGCCATGCTGCTGGAACGCTCCACAGACTCGGGCAGGACCTGGCAGGTGTACCAGTACCTGTCCTCTGACTGCTCCAACACCTTCCCCCACATCCCCCAGGGCTCCCCTGAGAGCTGGCAGGATGCTCGGTGCCAGCTGCTGCAGGGGGACCCTTTACACGGTGGCAAGGTAGGGTCAGAGGGACCCCCATATGAACCTCTTCCCCCCACACCATGGCCCTGGGGTGGGGGCAGGGGTCTGTCCAGTGCTGGAGAAACACTTGGTGTCCTTAGGGGTGTTTTACATGTATCACTCCTGTGAGGGATGGAGCCCCTGGGCTCATCAAGAGGATTCTTGCTCCTCTGGGACAAACGAGGTGATGTGGGGGCCTTCCTGTGCAATCCTCTGCAACAATGAAGGCTTTGCCCTCTGTTAAATGCTGCAGAAGGAAGTCCAGAGAAGGACATAAAAGCACCTGGTGTTTCTTGCTTTTTAATTGAGTTTGTTTGTGTTTTTTATTGTTTTTGTTTTTTGTTTCTTTGTTTGGTTTGGCTTTGGTTTGGTTTTGTGTGTGTGTGTGGGTTCTTTTTTCATGTTCTCAGGTGAAATTCAGTGTCCAAGACCTGGCATCAACCATCACTACCTCTTACAGCCAGGCTGTTGATAGTAAGTGAATAATCTTTTATATCTGAGAAAGGGTAAGGGGCATGATGGACCTGGTGGGCTGCAGAAACCCTGCAGGGACAGAGCTCCCCAGCAAGCACAGCCCTGAGCTGCTCTTCGTGCTGGTGCTTCTGTCTCTTTCTGAGGCCTCTGCACAAACCACAGAGTCCTCCTGCAGCCCAAACCTGGGCTCTGCTGCCCCTCAGCCCTCTCCTTGGTCCCCAACAGAGCTGGGACAGTTCACCAACCTCCGGATCAACTTCACTGAGCTCCCCCACATCCCACGCCAGGGCTTCCACTCCCCAAGCACCTTCTACGCCGTGACGGAGATGCGGGTGCTGGGGAGCTGCTTCTGCCATGGCCACGCTGAGAGCTGCACCCCTGCAGGAGACCTGCATGGAGTGGTGAGTGAAAACCCTACAGACACGTTCTGTGGTATCAGAACATCCCTGAACACCAGTGGGAACATTGGGTTCCACCACAGAGCCAGGAGTGCTCCTCAGGAGATCTTCCCCAGGGGGTGGTCAGTGGTGGGGGCTTTTCCTTGGACAGGGGCTGCTCAAAATTAAGGGGAATGAGTGAAGCTCTGAATTTGGTGCAAGAGAGGTAAAATGTTGTCTCTGCAGCAGGTGCCCGGGCACTGTGTGTGCCAGCACAACACTGCAGGTCCCCACTGCGATCGCTGCGCTGCCTTCTACAACAACCACCCGTGGGCTCCTGCAGAGGACAACGACCCTCACGAGTGCCAGAGTATGGGGAACACAGTTCTCTTCTCTTCTCTTCTCTTCTCTTCTCTTCTCTTCTCTTCTCTTCTCTTCTCTTCTCTTCTCTTCTCTTCTCTTCTCTTCTCTTTTCTCTTCTCTTCTCTTCTCTTCTCTTCTCTTCTCTTCTCTTCTCTTCTCTTCTCTTCTCTTCTCTTCTCTTCTCTTCTCTTCTCTTCTCTTCTCTTCTCTTCTCTTCTCTTCTCTTCTCTTCTCAAGGCCTTTCCTAAATCCTCCCCGGCTGTGAGCAGTAGGACTGGGAGCAAACTCTGAGCTCTTTTGCCAGAGCACTTTGTGGGACTCCTGTTAGCAGGGGTGTCCCTGCAAAAGGTGCTGTGAGGGATGTCCTGAGCAGTGCCAGTGCTTGGCCACGCTGTCCAGCTGCTGCCAGATGTGTCCTGGGTGGTTGGCAGGTGTCACCATGTCACACAGGGGACTTGGGCACCCTCTAGTGCTGCAGCTGCTGCTGCTGGAGGGGTTTGCATGGCTGCAGCACTCTGTGTTTGGGTGTTTTTTAGGGTGCAACTGCAACGGGCACTCAACCTCCTGCCACTTTGACCCGGAGCTGTTCCGTGCCACTGGAGGGGTGAGTGGTGGTGTCTGTGACAACTGCCAGCACAACACCCAGGGCAACAACTGCGAGCTCTGCAAACCCAACCATTTCCGCAACCAGCAGCAAGATCTCACCCACCCCGAGGCCTGTCTGCGTGAGTGCCCACCCACCCTGCACAGCACCTTCCCAGCCTCCCCCCCAGCTCCCCCTCACCCCCCTCAGCTCTGCTGGTTCTTGCACTTTTCCAGCCTGTGAGTGTGACCCAGATGGCACCGTGCCAGGCTCCAGCTGTGACCCTCAGACAGGGCACTGTGTCTGCAAGGACAATGTCCAGGGGGAACGCTGCCACCTCTGCAAGCCAGGCTTTGCCCAGCTGGCCAATGCCAACCCCATGGGGTGCCACAGTGAGTACACCCCAAAACAGCCCCTGCTCCCCAGGGTGTTTCAGCCTCACCCCTGCACTCAGCATCCTGAGGGGGTGGCCTGGGGAAGGGATGCTTTTCCCAGACAGATTTGATTCGGGTTTTCCATGACAAAACTCGGTTTGCAAAGGCTTATAAAGCTCCCTGCTCAGCCTCTGGCCTGCCAAAGGTACGAGTGTGGCAGAAATCCCAAGGACAGCAGAGTTTGGGGGGTGTGTAGGGCTGAATTCCCACCCAGAGCTGGGGAGGAGCAGGGCTGCAGCCAGGGCTCGGGTCTGCATCTCCTGTGAGCTGGGCCGGGGAGGTGCTGGGGGTGACAAAGTGTTAAAACAGAATGGAGAGGCAGGACGAGTTCATCTCTGGGAGGTTACAAGGTGCTTCTGTGGGCCTGGCTTTGTGGGAAGGCAAGCTGGTGCTCTGTGACCATTTTTTTTTTAATTTTTTTTATTTTTATTTTTAATATGACAAACTCCTCCTTGTCTCAGGATGTGCCTGCAACGGGCTGGGGACCCGGCAGGACGTGCCCTGCGACGACGAGACGGGGAGATGCTTCTGCCTGCCCAACGTGGTGGGGACGGGCTGCGAGCAATGTGCCCCCGGGCACTGGGGGATGGGGAGCGGCCACGGCTGCCGAGCCTGTGACTGCCACCCCCCCGGCTCCCACAGCCCCCACTGCAACCAGGTACTGCCCACCCCCACCTCGGCATCCTCAGGGAAGACTGCAGAAATATTTCTGGTTTATTTCCCGACCTCCTTGCCCACGTTTTCCTTTCCCATCCCTGCACCGCTGCTGCCAGGGGCTGCCCCGGGGGGATGGAGGTGCTGGGCAGAGCCACATCCCTGCTGGGCATCACCCAGAGCATCAAACCCCCCTGATGGGTGGGTTGTTCTGTTGTCCTTTCCTATCTGTGAGAACGTCCAAAAAATGGATGTGTGTTCCCCAGCGTGTTCTGCTCTTCTCCTGTTTCCCAGAAAACACTGACAGGAAAATGAAAGAAAGTGGTAATTATTGAGGCAAGATTAAGCCATTTGAAAAGGCCTGATATTTAGTAAGGAAGTCCTAATAAGAGATCTTCACCCAGGCAAGGCAAGTTAATTATCCTCATTTGTCACTGAAAAACATGTGTGTCACTTCAGGCTTAAGAGACAACTGGGAAAATTAAAGTCAAATCTAAAAAAAAAAGCTGTAACAAATTCCAAGAGCCAAACACAGACCCCAAAAGAGCTCAGTGCAGGGAAGAGAGGTGAGATGCCAAAGAGCTGGTAGTGGGCAATTCCTTTGTCTTTCAAACAAAGATTAAAACTCTGCTTTGCATTGCTTGAGGCTGTTTGGAGACTCTATCACAGTGTTCAACCTGGAGCCTGAGCACATCCTGAGGCACAGGCTGAGGTTGTCCTGCTGCTGGCTTCAGTGTCTGGGGGGTCTTTCCCAGGAAAGGGTCTCCCTGATGTATTTCTCTTCCCTCAGTTCACAGGACAGTGTCCGTGCAGAGAAGGCTTCACGGGGAGGACGTGCTCGGTGGCACAGGAGCAGGTTTGCCCAGACAGGCACTTTGGGGACATCCGGATAGGGTGCAGAGGTAAGAGCATCTCTTTTATTTTGTTTTGCTGCTGCTTAGCACTGAGAAACCACCACGGGTTCTCTGGGAAAGGGAACCTGGCCCGAGTCTGACATCAACACCTCTCATGCTATTTTGCAAGAGAAATTCTCTGGAACAGCTTCCAAGTTAATCCCTGTTGCTCTCCCCCATCTCCAGGCATCCACCAGCCCCCTCCCAGCAGCCCTGGGTGAGACCCTTGGCTGTGACAATCTGGGTCTGCAAGGCCAGGGGCTGGGTGAGCAGCTGGGCTGGGGGGGTCTTCCCATTCCTCTCCCCATGCCACCCCCTGCCCAGATGCTGCAGGGGTGAGGAGTGGGGTTGGGCTTGAGGTTGTGCTGGCATCCCATTAACAGGGGCTGATTTTATATATATTTATATAGATATACTGTAATTTATTTTCCTCTTGGTGGGCTTCATCTCTCCATCTCTCCACCTTTCCACCCCCTAGAGTGTGACTGTGACTTCCAGGGCACAGAGGACGTGGGCTGTGACAAAACCACGGGCCAGTGCCTCTGCCTCCCGGGTGTCACGGGCCAGCGCTGCGACCGGTGCCAGCGGGGACACTGCAACCCCCACCCCAGGTGCCAGCAGTGCCACCCCTGCTTCCAAACCTTCGATGGGGACATCCAGCACCTGCTCCAGCGCCAGGCTGGCCTCAGCAACTCCACCTCCCACCTTCCCCTGGGCACCGGGGGGTCCCAATTCAGCTCCCGCCTCTCCCAGGCAGAAAACAACGTGGAGCAGGCACAGGGCATCCTCAGCAGCTCTCCTGTGACAGAGCAGAGCCTGGCCCGGGTGGGCAGCATGCTTGCTGCTCTCAGGTGAGGGATGGGTGCTGCTAAGGTGGTGCATCCCTTAGCTGGGAGGGGACACTGCTTTTTTTTCCTGGGTGCTCACCCTGCTTGTGCTGCTGAGCTGCTTGCACGTGTTCTGCTTGGTGTCTGTGCCTGGAAATCTTGCTCTGTTCACTCTGAGATTCTCTGTGGGCAGCTCTGTGGGCTCAGGACTGTCCCTGCAATGGGTGCTGGCAGTGTCCCAGCACGGGAGAGCCCTGCTCTCCGTCTGCAGCTGCTGTGCTGTCTGCTTCAGTTCACATTTTTTGCTTTTTCTCTCCCAGAGAGCAGGTCCAAGGCATAAATCCTGACCTTCCTGTTCTGGATGAGACTGCCTCTCTATTGAGGGAGCTGGAAGCCCTCAACAGCAGCTTGTTTATCACGAATGCTCAGTATCAGAGCAAGAAGAGTCAGTTTGAAGCCGGCCTCAGCACAGATCTGTCAGGTACAGTGCTGCTGCTCTAATATCTCTTAATTGCAGCCACTAATTTACCTCCACGGGACTCAGCACGTGCCTGGTGGTTTCCCGTGGGCCAGGGGGATGAGATGGAGTTTTTAGCCTAGAAACTGCAAACGCACCTTCCCTCCTCATTGAGAGGGATGCTTTCTACCCAACCTCTGGCCCGTGAGCTGGGATTTCACACTGTGTCGTTATTTACTCTGGAGTTTTGGGGCTTGGCAGCTTCTTCCATGGGCACCACGTTCCCATCCCTTGCTGCTGGGCTGCAGTGGGAGCAGTGGGAAGTGGGGAGCCCTGCTGGGAATATGAACCTGGCTGAAAGCTGAGACAGTGAAGGTTGTACACAGATGGAAGGGTGGGGAAGAGAGCCAGGAGGCTGTCAGGCACTTAGAAGAGCTAATTGAGCCCTGAGCTGCTGCTGCTGCTGCTGGGCTGCCATTCCAGCCCCATACAGCTCGTTCTCTCCAAGTGTTTCCCTTGCTCCAGCCAGTGGTACCAGAGCTGTGGAAGTGACCACTGCTGGGACAGGATTATTCTGTATCCTGTATCCCCAGAAGGCTTAGAGGTCATGTCCTGACTGTTCTTCCAGGCTGAGCCAGAGAGGAATGGTGGGCTCTGCTCTGAAGTTGGGAAAAGCCTCTGAGAGCCCTGCTAAAGCACCTCTGGGCTGCATGGTATCTTGCTTTAGTTTTGTTTCAATCTTTTAGTTCCAGCAAGGAGTCCAGTCCTTCAGAAAAGCTGTGTAGCTCACTGAAGGAACGACTGAAAGGCATCTGGAAATAAAAGGGGCTTTTTCACTGTGCTCTAGTGACTAATTACCCTGGCTGCATCTCCCTCCTCTCCGTGCACATCCACTCACAGGGAAGAGTCACTGCCTTGCTTTGGGGAGCTGTGCTGCATTTATGAGTCACAGAGGTATTTGTGTCATTTATCTCTTTTTTTTTTTTTTGGTTTTTTTTCCTGCAGGAGCCTTCAAGACAATCAGATCTGCTTACCAGACCTCTGCCAATGCCAGCAGCCTCATTGCTGGCACCTCGGGGATGCTGGCTGAGTCCCGGCAGAGACGCAGGAAGGTGGAGGGGCTGGAGCAGGGCCTGGCTCATTCCACCTCCAAGCTGCTGACCCTGAAGGGGCAGATAGCCTCATCTCCCAACCTGACCCCAGTCATAAACCAGGTGAATACACAAAGTGGTTTGTTTGGAGTACAACGTGGTGTTTCCAGGAGGGCCCTGCAGTCCCCAGGAGGCAGCAGTCTCATCCTGCACTCACTCCTCTCTCTCCTCACAAATTCCAGCCTGGCACAAGGCACAGTCTCTGTCCAGGAGACTCATAAATGACACCCAAGCAGCCTGCTGCTTTGGGACCTCAGCAGAGAATTGCCTGGGGGTCAGAGGTACCAAAGCATTGCCCACCTTGCCCTCCAAAGGACTCTTGTTGGTTCTTGTATCTCAAAGACTCAGTTTCTGGATGAGGTTTCTTTTATTTTTCCTTGGCTGCTTAGTCATTGCCATGGAGATCCATTTCGGTGTCTCCTCATGCACGGTTGCTGTGGAGACCACCAACCTCCCCTCTCTGCTTTTCAGGGCAGACACATTTTCCCAGGAGAGCATCCTGTGCCCGTGCTGCCTCTGGGCTGGCACTTGCCCCTGCTGCAGGGTCTGGGACTTCTAGGAGATGCCATGCAATTAAACCCAGTGATGTCCAGACAACACAGCAGGGTCTTCTCACCCCAAAGCACATGGCACAGGTTGGACAGGGTTCTCCTGCCAGGAAGTGAAGAATTTCTGTCCTGAGAGCAAAGGAGATGTTTGCTCCCTGTGGATGTGCTCTTTGTGTGACACTGGGGTTCCTGCTTTGCTCCTGTTTATCCTCCAGTTTGGGGTGGTGAGGAGATGCAGGGCATTCAGCACTGTGGAGCACATGAGTGTCAGCCTCTGATAGCCATGGTCACTGCTGCCCTGGGCTGTGCCACCTGCATCACCCCAGTCCCTCCATCCCTGCTCCTGCCTGGTCCCAGCTCCTCTGGGAATCCCAATGGAGCTCTGGCCCTGCCACGGCTGCTTTGCCTCCCAGAGGACACTCAGATTTCCCCTGCTCTCTCCCTCTCAGGTCTGTGGTGGTTCCCGAGTGGATCCCTGCACCCCAGCCCGGTGCCAGGGGCTGCTCTGCCCTCCGGATCCCGTCCCATCCTGCGGTCCCACCCGGCCCTGCCACGGGCTCCTCCCTCTCTCCAGAGGAGCCCTCGGTACTGCTGGGGAGAGCAGCAGAGAGCTCCGCAGGCTCAGTACCCGGCTCCAGGACACAGCACAGCTGGTGAGTCCAGTCCATCCCATCCCATCCCATCCCATCCCATCCCATCCCATCCCATCCCATCCCAACCCCACCCAACCCAGCCCAGCCCAACCCAGCCCAGCCCAACCCAGTCCAGTCCAGCCCAACCCAGTCCAGTCCAGTCCAGTCCAGCCCAACCCAGTCCAGTTCAGCCCAGCCCAGCTTGCCTTCCCTCCATCCTTCCCTCCTGCCCTCTCTCCTCTCCTCCCTTCTCCCCTCCCTCCTGTGGAGCTGCAGAGCTGGGGAGCAGAGCTGGGGGAAAGGACCCGATCCCTGGCAGAACCCCCACAGCAGAGACCTTTGCACAGCTGCAGAAGTCTGGGAGGTTTTGAGCAGGAGGGTTCCTGCTGCTGGGAGCATGGGTGCTGCTGCCTTCCCCCAGCACAGGGACCACAGAGCTGGAGGCACCTGGGTGGCTCTGGGAATGTCCCAAGGAAGCCTTGTCCTTCTCCTGGTTTGGGATTACTATGGCAGGAGGGGTGAGGGTGTGGAACCCACTCTGAATCTGCAGCTTTATCTGCTCTGACATTTGATGTGATGTTGGTGCTCTCTGAGGCCTCTCTGGGTGCTTGCAGAGATAAAGTGAGGTTTCAAACTCATCCAAAATCCATTTCTAAGGTGTCTAAAAAAGCTGAACAGTACTGCCCCTGCTCGAGAGCTTTCTCTGCAAATCCAACCCTCAATCTTTAGCTGTTACAGTCCTTTAAAGCAGAGGCATATTAAGAATGGGGAATAGCATCATTCCAAGATGCCATACCCAGTTCACTTGGAGTTGAGGTAGGGCTGCTGGGCTTTCAGGTCAAGAAGAAATGGCTCCACCAGGACATTGTCATTTGCAGATTAAAACAACAGAGATGTCTGCAAGTCAGATCCAAAGCAACACCCAGAGACTTGTGGACCAAATGACAGCAAAAAGGACCCAGATTGAAGGAGAGATCCGTCGCATCCAGCAGTTCATCCAGCAAGTCCGAGGCTTCTTGTCAGGTAGCACGATGCAAGCTGTACAGCAAGACTGTGCAGGTTGTCCTGGGCACAGAAAAGAGACTTTTTTATACTGGTATTACATACGAGAGCCCAGTACAAGAACATCTGCTGCGTAGCTCAGCCCAGTTAAGCTCTCAGATACCCAGTTTATCTCCAGATGAGTATTTACATAGCAAAGGTAATGCACAGCCTGTGAGATGGCAGGACAGGCTTGGACAGAGCTTTCTGGAAAGCAGAGAAGATATTTCAGGAGCAGAGGAATCCATGGTTTTGTCAGCAGTTGTAGGCTGGCCAGCTGACCTGCTCAGGCTTGATTGTGCTGTTCAGATTAACCCAAATTATTCCTGACTCTTTTATCTGTGTCAACTCCCCTGGGATGTCACCATCCCATGCCTGCTTCCTTCTGGAGACATTTGAGGCCATCTCAGAGGTCCATGGGCAGGAGGTACCACAGAGCCTTGACCTTCTCTGCCAGGGCTTCGTGGAGGGGTTTTGCAACATCCCCCTGTGAGCTGCTCTCAGATATTACCTCTAAAAAATGAGCTGATTTGACATCTGTGGGGGGAGGCAGCATGGATGGAGCTTGCTCTGGGTCCTGCTGCTGAGCCTGGAGACATCTCTGGGCCTTGAGGACAAACCCATCCCCTTGGCTGGTGCTCTCCAAGGATCTGCAGTTGCCATTGGTCCCAGGCAGGGAAGTTGACAGCACTTACTGACCAGAGATGAGCAGAAACATCTCTGGAGCAGGCTGTTAATCAGACCAGAATTCCTCATTGTCCTATAAACCAATGGGATGACTTATTGTTCACAGACAGATTGTAATAACATAATGAGCCTCAGGAGCATTAGCTGGGTAAGAAAATCAGGTCACTTGGTGCTGCCTCGTGTTAATGATGAGTGAAGATATTTCTGAGCTAATCCCTGGGCTAAATGTCCCTTGGGCTTCGTCCGTTTCTGATTCCTCAGTTTTATTAACTTTTATTTGTGAAATAAAACCAGGGTTGTCCTGAAACACGACCTCATCCCTGACTGCATGAGAGCATGGCTGCATCCCTGCCCTCATCCTCCCTTGCATTCCCACTCCCACCTTTCCCCTCTCCTGTTTTTGACCCTCTCTGTCTGTTTGCTCTGCAGACAAAGACATGGACCCTGCCACTATCCAGGAAATCAGTGACTCTGTTCTCTCTCTACGTCTCCCCACGGATGCTGCTGCAATTCGGAGGAAAATGACTGAGATCCAAAATTTGGCAACTAAGCTGCAGTGCCCAGAGAGCATCCTCACCCAGACAGCTGAGGACATTGCCAAGGCCAGGCAGCTGCAGCAGCAGGCAGAACAAGCCAGGTGGGGTTCCAGGGTGTTTGGCAACTTGCATGATATGGAGTTTTAGCCCAGAATCTTCTGTGTATGTTCAGTGCCTAAAAGAATGAGGCTGCAATCTTTGCAGGCACCTCCCTGGTGCCCCGATACAAATAACAGGTCTTGTTATAGCTGCTGGAAAAAGAAGGTCTTCACCAAGAGTAATGGAGACTTTTCCTTATCTCTTGAGTCCCTGTGATGGGAGCTGCCAGGGTTGCCCTGGTATTGCTTGATATTGGTGACCTACATCCTAATTGCACAAAAGAGCATGAGGAGATTAAATGGGCTATTTGTTTCCTGGGTGAAAGTTGGGAGGATTATCCGTGGTCCCTTCAAAACTAATTAGTATGTCCTTGCAAATTTGGAGCATCTGCTTCATCACGTGTTGACTTGCAGCAATATCCCAGTGAGAAGGGCCATGGGATAAGTAAGTAAACTCCTTGATAGTGTCTGGCTCCTGCTTAACCTGCTGGGAGGGAGGAGAGAAGGGAGTCTGGATTTTTAAGGGAAGCCCTATCCCCAGCCTGCATGGGCCCACTGCAAACAGAAAAGTATTCACTGGAACTGGTTCAGTGGCTATGGCTTTCCCTTCAATACTTTTTTCTTGCCCTGCTTACAAAATAAATACTTCTAACTAGTTGAAATATTAACTAGTATATAACTAGTAGTCTTTTCTCTCCCCTTCTTGGTTTGTCTCCTCTGCTTGGGGGGATGACCTGGAAGTAACACTTCTTTCAGAAAAATACCTGCAGTGTCCAGATGGGTTTATGGCTTCTGTGGGAAGGAGACTGCAGCCTGCTCAGCCACAACACTGTCTTGTTTCTCGAGCTGCTTTATTTAGCTGCTGCAGCCCTGACTTCCAGCCCACGCCATCACCCCCCCCTCACTCCTGGCTGTTTCTGACGTTTCCCCAGGAACCGGGCGAATGCCATGGAGGGCAGCATAGAGGAGGTGGTTGGGAACCTGAGGAGAGCAAACACAGCACTCCTGGAGGCTCAGGGTGCTATCAGGGGCTCTGGATCTTCCCTCCGCTTCATCCAGGAGCGAGTTGATGAGGTGAGTGCTCTGTGCTGCCTTCCCAGGCAAGGATCCTCTGCCCTTCCCACCTCTCCTTTGGAACTTCCTCACTGGGAAGGGTCCTGCACTGGTGCAACTGGGAAACAGGACCTGGTGATGCTGTTGCTGTACAAATCTCTTCTCTCTGCCTTACCTGACTTGTGTGCTTCTCCAGACTCCAGGCATGGTCCCTGCTGGAGCCCCTCTGAGACCAAACCCCGGGGCTGGTGTGATCCATCCCCACTCTTGGCTTCTGTGATGGGGCTGTGGGGCAGCCAAGCCTGCAGAGAGGGGAAAAAGCTGGGGTGAGATCCACTGCCTAATGTGGAGCACTCTGTTTTCAGATTGAGGCTGTTCTTGCCCCAGCTGAGAAGAACCTGCAGTCCCTGGGGGCTCAGCTGGAGGGGCTGCTGGAGCAGCTCTCGGCGCTGCAGCGCGGGACGGACCAGAACCTCCTGCGGGCCACTGACACGCAGCAGATGGCTAGTGAGACGGGCCAGCAGGCCAGGAACACACAGCAGGTACCAGGATCAGACACACCAGCAGCTCTCCTCCACATCCCCACTCTCAGCTGTGTCCTGGGGCTGTTCTGCTCAGGCATGGCCTCCGTGTTGCTGTTTCACTTCTTATTCATCTGAGGCACTGTCCTGATAGTGAAGTTTTTCAGGACCTTTCTCAATCCTGATACTTTTTGCTGGAAACTTCACTCTGCTCTATCTCCTCCTGGGACAGAGTAGCCCATCCAGCTGCCACTCAGCATCTTCTAGAGCACATCAGAAGCTGTCACGCATTTGTATGATAACAAAGCTAATGTGATGCCTGTTTAACTTTTAAAATGGATTCAACACTGGAAAATCCTCTTTCCTCGAGTCTATCTGCTTGATCCTGTCTGCACTGCTTATTTCTTTTCCACAGGCTTTTGAACAAGTGAAGCAAATGTATGCTGAGCTGAAGGGAAAGATGGAGCAGAGCTCAGCCCTGGGAGGACAGGGCAGCGTGGTGCAGAGCATTGACCTGGAGGCACAGGCTCTCTTTGAGGAAACTTTGGCCATGATGCTCAGGATGGAAAGTAAGATTCTTTGTGAACTCAGTGTAATAATTTCATGCACTGGGGAAGGGGTTTTGACTCCCAGCACAGTGAGGGAAAGGAATTAAGACGCAGACAAGATAGTTTTGCCAGTGCAGATTTGGGTTGCATCTCTTGGTGCTAAGCCAGTGGTGTTAAATTTGGCAGGAGCCATGGAGGGGATGCCCTGGCTGCTGCTGTGTCCCCATTTTGCTCCACGTGCTCACTTCAATTTAAGCATTCAGAAGTAATGACTGTTTGGAGCAGTCGTGTTGGGGCTTTTGAGCAGGACAAGTGTTGGTGTTCCTTGCCTCACCAGAGCTGCAAGAAGAGAGGTGGAGGCTCAGCCCAACCTGTCCTCCTCCCGTCCCATCACCACATAACCTTTTCCTGCCCTCTCTCCTCAGCATTAGAGATGGAAATTCAGGAAAACAACAAGGCCCTGATGTCCAAGTCATCCAGGCTGCTGGGCCTGGAGGAGAGGGTGGGAAGGATCCGGGATGCCATCAACAGGAGAGTCGCCTACTACGAGAGCTGCTCCTGAGCATTGCCCTCCTCCTCTGCACACA
This sequence comes from Calypte anna, assembly GCF_003957555.1. Lineage (NCBI taxonomy): Eukaryota > Metazoa > Chordata > Aves > Apodiformes > Trochilidae > Calypte > Calypte anna. Next base: position 2,042,009 of record NC_044271.1, read on the forward strand.
CACTGGCTGCTGTGTTTATCCCTATTTCCTGGCTGGACTTCTCCTGTGCCTATTGTCCCTATTTTTAGCAAATTGAGCTTCTGTACCTCTGGAAAATAGCAGAGCCAAAGGAGCAGCCTCCTGGAGAGGGCTGACCTGGGCTGGACTGGCTGGAGCTGCACGGGGTTGGAGATTGCAAAGAAAAACAACCCCAAAGCTGTTATTTCTGAAGGGGTTTATAAACCAAAGGCATTACTTCTTCTTGTTTCAGTCCGTTCAAGCTCTTCTAGCTGAATTTCACTGTTCAAAATAAAAGCCTCGTGTGGGGCCTTTCAGCTGCAGTTAATCCTTAGAACTTGCTGTGGCTTCAGTACTTCCCTCTTAGATCTTTCTTCAAAGAACCAGATCACAGAAATGGAGAATTTTATCTTCTGTACCAGTATTTAGACAAATCAGAGAAATTCGATCTCCTACTCAAAGGTGAAGTCAAATGTGCTGTTTGACTTTGTGCCACAATCTGTTTATTTGCTGTGTGACTCTGCCAGAAAAATGCCAGAGGGAGCAGGTCTGAGGGTGCACAGGGGATGCTTCAGAAGAGACTTAATAGCCCATTTCCACATCAGATTTCTATGAATAACCATCAGACACTTTACAAACCAAACCCCATCTTTATTAAGCAAGTATTTTTTGTGCAATTACAGACCTGGAAGCAGGGAACTTAGACCTTGCTGTGATTATCATCAGACATATGGAGGTTGCTAGGAGCTCCTTTTGTAGCTGAAGTGAGAACTGGGCAGCTGGCTGATGCTGAACTTCAGCATTCCAAAGCCTGGAACAAAGAGAAACCCAAGGAGAGGATAGGATGCAGACTGTAAAAACAACAGAGCTGTCACTGAGTAAACCTCTGCGTGGCTTTGGTTCACAGGATTTACGTTGTGCAGTGCATTTGGTTTTATGCCTCAGACAACTAAACAATACAGAAAACAAGCCTGTAGCACTGAGTGATGGGCAATATACACTGAATATGTCAGCAGTAGCCTCAGACTTTGCCTTGCTAAGTGCCTTCTCCCAGCTTTAATGCTCCAGAATCCCCCTGAGGTCACTGCACTGCTGGATTCCTGGGATGAAGATGCTGCTCAGCCCCAGCTGGTTGCTGCTCTGAGATGCTGCTGCCCGCTGGCTCCTGGTGGGACACAGCCCCTTTCTTGCATGCACTGTTGATGTCTGGCTTTGAAGTGCAGAAAAGAGTAAAACAGCCCTTCTGTGTCTGCAAAAGAGAGAGAATTTCAGTTGTTTCACCAGGCTGCTGCCTTCAGAATGGTCTCTGTTACTAAGCAGTGGCAGGGGGGCAGCTTAGATCCCTTTGTCTGCCCTGTTTGTGAAGGGTTATTACATGGCTGATCATTGGAATGGACTGTTGAGGAGCCTGGAAGATCTCATTTCTATAAATCCTCTGTGTAGTACAGTCTTGATATGATCTCCTCAGTGGAGAGTGCCACAAAAGGTGATAGGATGGGGCTTTTGTGAAGAGCTGTGCTGACATGTGCTCCCCTTTGAGGAACCACTGCAGGATCTAAGGGAAATAGTCCTTACTGCTCATACACAATGTGATGCACATTATAACAAGTTACCCTGTCCAGAATTCAGCCAAGCTATGGTGAAACAGGATGAAACTTTCATGATTGTGTTCTGCTCTCTGGTAACAAAGCATCCTAAGCCCTTCCACTGGATCTGGGAAAGGGAATGGCCCTTCAGGCTGCAGGGATGTCCTGTTCTTGGCCATGGACAAGCAGCCTTTTGTCAGCTCCTTGCTGCTGGTCACAGCTGAAACCCAGCTGAAGAGCCCTAATCCCATCTGATGAAGCTGTTTTGTTTCACTATGATTCCCAGTGAGCAACTTTGAATACAATCACTGAGTTTGATGACAGGCACTGCTTGGCTCCCTTTCTCTTGCTTTTTCTGTTGCAAAAAAGCTGTGAGTCAATTAATTTAATGTACAATCACTTTGCTATTTGTGCCTTTCCCTTTTTCATGCTATAATGGGATTAACTAGAGGCAGCCAGTGAGTGGATTGCTGAGCACTTACCACTGGTGATGTGGGCAGCCCACTGGCTGCTTCCTCATCACATCACCAAACAAACTCCAGTTTGCCCAGAGCCACAGTGAGAAGAGTGTTTACTGCTTTTCATTGGAACAAGAACTTCTGATTTGAAATGACTGCTTGGAAATGGAAGAATCAGAAGAGAGAGAGAGAAAAAAAAAAAGAGAAATAGTGATATTTAGAATCATTCTGCAGGTGGGCTGAAGTTATGTTTTTAATAGAAGGGACATCAACTGCGGGAAGCAGAGCTGGTTCCAGTCATCACTGCAGCACAAGCAGGGTCCAGCACTCACTCAGCACCAGCTGAGCCCTTGGCATCAGCACCTTTGGCCATGGGCAACTCCAGTTTTGGGGAAGCAAATGTGCTGCAGTCAGTGGCAGCTGAGCCCTGCAGCCTGGGCATGGGGCAGCACCTGATGCTCCTGCAGGCACAGGGGACACTTGGCTGGGCACTGCTACCCAGCCAGGAAAAACTTTTGCTGCTCTCCTTATTCCTCCCTTTTTGCCACCTGGGGCTGGCAAGGTGACTGCCAGGCAACCCCTACCAGAGGTGGTCATCCCCATACAGCTGGTTGGCAATTATGGCTGATGGCTCAGATACCTACTGGGATTTTGCAGACTTTTTCAGCAGCACTGTCTCGGAGCAGAAGGACACCTTGGTTTTCTCGTGCCCCACGCAGGCTGGGTTGCAGCCACAAGAAGTTCTGGTTGGTGTGTTCAGGTTGTCTGGCAGGCCCAGGCTGCTGCCCACGGGCAGTGCCCCCTTCTCTGAGGGGCTTTGCAGCTTCTCCTCTCCCATTTCTATGTCCTGCTCCTGAGTGGGAGGGTTTGGACAGCCTTGGGTGGGTTCCTGAGGGAGTGACACATCCTTGTCCTCGTCTGGTGGGGTTGGCCAGGTGGCCACCACGGGTGTGCTGGGTCTGGAGGCCTCTGAGTCTTGTGTGATGGAGAGGGAGCTTTCAGCTGCTGCCTGACCATTCATGTGGAGCTTCCTCATGTGGTGCACGACGGCTGCGGCGTTGAATGCTTGCTGAGAAAAAAGAGAAAAAGAGCTCAGGGTGAGTCCCCAGGGATGCCCAGCTGGGGGGGCACAGCAGGAGGAAGGGGCTGTCCCTGGGGGATGGGCAGCAGGGGAGCATCCACAGTGTGGGCAAAAAAGGGGGGACCTGATTCTTCTGGGCATGGACATCAGGTTTGAGTGCAAGTTCTGGGACCTTGGAGATTGCAACAACTTCTCCGTGAGGAAATCAGGGGGAACAGCTGCAGATTCTTACTAAAACTCTTGATATATCGTGGAATACCAATTTAACTTCAAGGATGAAAGGAGGAAAAGATGGATTAAGCTCCCCAGAAGATCTGCTGGCGGAGTGTGGGTTTCACTCCCTCAGTACAAAGGCAATCACCCTTCCTGCCTCCCCTTTACTTTCTTGGCAAGGCTGCTTTAGTGCCAGGTTCATGGTAAATCTACCCAGTTTATTGGTCCAAAAAGGCCACAGCCAGGGACTGGCTGGGATTCCCAAGCAGCTTTCAGTGGGTCCCAGCTCTCGGGTGCTTCCCCAAGCAGCCAAAGCTTCGTGTGGTGCTGGGTGGCAGCAATTTTTTTTTGCCATTTGTCACTGGGCTCCCCCTGGCAAACAACTTACCCTCCATTTGCTCTTTGCAAAGTTTTTCTGAATCTGAGCACTGACAGATGGGTATATGTCACGGTGAAGGGCTGTATTGCCATTAATCCTGCAGATGGGGAGAGAAGAAAATGGGCTCGTAGGCAGATGGCATTCGTGAGGCATTCCACATTCTGCAGGCAACTGAGTGCTTTGTACGTTCAATCAGCAATAATTAAACCCAAAGGATAAACAGCAACAAAATGTAACACAAACACACACTTCAGAGCCCGGGAGAAGCTCAGGGTGGGATTTCTTCTTTGCCTCTGTTTATGGAGGCAAATACGCACAAATTGCATCTTTAATTATTCATCATTTTCTTTCTTTGCGTACAAAAAAAGAAATCCCCAGGGTGACCCAGAGGCAGATGGTGATGTTAATCACAGGGGCTGGGGAGATGCCCCTGTGTTCAGCTCCCCCTGAGCACGGGGAGGGACAGGCAGGGGCTGGCAAATGCCCGTGGCCACCAGCCCCAGCCAGGTCCCCTCCTCTCACCATGGGTGCCTCAAGGCTTCTTCACAGGTGAACCTCGTGGTTGGGTTTTTCTCCAGCAAATGTCTGATGAAATCCTTGGCTGTTTGGGAGAGGAGGAGAAGCAGAGAGAAGAGGTTATTGCCTCCTTGTTCCAAGTTATGATCCTAACTTCTGGTGGATAAGGCCTGGGAGGGGGTGTTGGTACCACCTCATCACTAGCCAGAGGGAGATGTTTGCACTGAAGGACTCCAGCTGAAAAAATGCTAATTGGGATGTACCAGACTTCACACTTAGATTATGTGGAATTGAATTATTCAGCAAAAAAAAAAAAAAAAAATGTTTTAAAAACCATCAGAAAGAGCAAGCTGAGCAGATGATACACTGCCCTGAAAAGATCAGGTTATCAGGTCCTAACAAACCTAACCTCCTGCTAGTTTTGTTTGTATGTATGCTCAAAAATGCTGCCAAGATGCTGGCTTCAGTGAACTCTGTGCAGGTGAGCTCCACAGACAGGTTGGTCTGGTGGAAGGGTGCAGGGGAGGCTGACAGCTTGGGGTGTTGCTGTAAGGAAATGTGAAGTATGGGAAGGAGAGCAAAGGGGGAAGGAAAAGAAATAAGAAAAAAAAAAGAACAACCAGAAAAAACAGGGTGAAAAACTCTGGAGTTCCTCTGTTTCCAAGGGAAACCTAAGCTGGCTCTGAGCTCACTAATCATTTGGATAAATCAGAGTTCTATTAACAGAGGCTTCAGCTGGGGATGCTGCATTGCAAACTGGAGCAAAGCACCCCAAAAGCTCTGCCCGTGCAGCTCTGCTGGGGGCTGGGACCCCTCTGGAAGCAGAGCCCAGGTTTGGGTTTTTTTGGCTGCTGTGTCAGTGCCTCTGTTGAAGGCTTCATCCTCCCCATCCCTGCCCAGCTCTGGAGTTTTACCTGACTCAGAGATATCGTCCCAGAATGGAGACTCAAACTCATAGTAGCCTTCCTTAATCTTCTCAAAGAGTTTGGATTCAGTCTCTTCATAGAAAGGAGGATACCCACAGAGCCTGGAAGAGAGCAGGAATCCTTCAGCATCTCTGCCCACCAGCCCAGCCAGCTGTGGGTGGGCAAGAGGGGTGGGTGAGGGATGGAGGAGGTGGGTGCTCTGCCCACCCATCTGCCCCTCTGCATTGGTAAAGCTGCAGAAAAAGAGTTAAAAAACTTAACTGCAGCAGTGAAAGGACAAAGCCACAGCTGGTACATGGTTGTATGGTGTGGGAGGCAATGAAACAAAAAGTACTGAGGGGAGAGGGAATGGTGTTTGTAGGCAACTGAAAAGAAACAAAGCAAAGGATGAGGCACATAATAGAGAAAATGGGATTCCTTTCATCTCCACTCCAGCACTTGATTCCCCACATCCCTGTCATCTCTACAGCCTGGTGAATCAGTGCAAAGGAAGGAAACAATCCTGCTGTGCTCCTGCAGCAGAACAGGGCTTGGCATCACCTCTGCTTGCACTGCTGCAAGGTGTGTGGAGCCACGGAGTGGGGAAAGGCAGGGACAAAACGCTGGGGTCTGTCTGCTCCTACTCACAGGATGTAGGTGATGACTCCAATGGACCAGCAGTCTACAGCCTTGCTGTATGGTTTCTGGGCGAGCACTTCAGGGGCTGCAGAACAGCAAAACCAAATGAAAATTCTAAGCAATGATGAATTAGCTGATGCTGGGAAAAGGAATAGTCTCTTGTGCAACTGTGACCTCTGTGGTGCCAGTGCAGGGAACCAGCCCGCAGCTGGATTGCTCTGTGCTTTTTATACCTATTTTTATACCACTGGATAGAAAGAACCACTGACACTTTCTGCCTGTGCCCTGAGGTTTTAACCAGTAAGCTCTGATCCAGCCAGTGCAGCCTGGTGGACATTAAATAACATCTCATGGTGTTAATTTTTTTTTGTGTGTGTGATTTTTTCGATAAATCCATGACTAATGCTGAAATATATTGCTCTTAAAATGCTTCTTTTCCTTGCATTTTTAAACATTCAGAGGTTTTGCAGACTAAACTGGTTTGTAATCCAGTCCATATGTGGTCCACCCAGTACATCTGCGAGTAGTGTGTTGCTGTTAACATTATTATGTATTTTTTTTCTTCCTTGATAGGCAATGCACAACCTTTTTCCAGACCATCCACCAACACAAGCCCACTCTGCATCCTTGGCTTACCAACGTATCCTGGAGTCCCACAGGCAGTGGACATGATCCCATTCTGCTCCATTTTAGACAAGCCAAAGTCTGTGATCATGATTTTGGAGTTCTCTTCAGGAGTAAGGTAAAGGAGGTTTTCAGGCTGTGAACACCGAGTGGTCAGAGGTCGGAATTTGCAGGAGAAAAACAGAAAAAACCCAAGAAATTCATGGGGCAGAGGAGGTAAAGCCTGTGGCCAGGTCAGCTCCCTGAGGAGCTGCAGTTGCTGGGGGTCAGGTCTCACCTTCAGGTCCCGGTGAACTATTCCATTTTCGTGGAGGTATTTGACTGCTGTCAGGACCTGGTGGATCACCACGCTCGCATCCTTCTCCGTGTAAACGCCTCGTTCCAAAATCCGGTCGAAGAGCTCTCCCCCAGACACCCTGTGGGAGGGAGAGTTCAGAAAAGAAAAAAAGGGCTCTGGGATTGCTCCCTTCAGCTAAATTCACCAGCATCCTGTAGCAGCCGGGTGCTCAGAGCTGATGCCCACACTGAGCTGCTGCCACGGTGCCCACTTTCATTTCTGGGAGCCCTGCGTGGCACAGCTTTAATTAGAAATATTTCTGGCTCTGCCCTGCTAAACTGTGATGAATTCATTTGCATAAAGTCATCCTCATCTCGGTTTAAAACCTTCCTGCTAAAACCAGCATGGACCAAGGCAGAATGGGAAGGTTCCAGGTAGCTCTCTCCTGGCTTTTGAACAACTCTGGTGCTGCAGCCTCTGCACGGGTGGGACCCCGGGGGGCAGGTGCTGGGACACCCCTTGGCACCCTGAGTTTGCCCCTCACCCCCCCAGAAATGGCTCTGCTGATACTCACAGCTGCATCACCAGGTAGTAGTGGGTTGTACTCTCATAAATATCTTCTAAAGTCACAATGTTTTCGTGCTTTATCCTGCAAGAAGAAACTCAGGTCAGAAACAAACCTGGCAAGGGCAAAGTGGCTTCTCAGCTGGAAAACCCAAGAGTCACCTTGCTTTAATCACCAGTGAAAGCTCACTGGGCTGTTTTCTGGCTGATCTCCCTCCCCTTGAATGGCAGAGAGAAGAAGCTTCACAAATTCACAGCACTATTTATATGTTCTTGCAAAAGAAATCCTTGTTGCTTTATGCTATCCTTGTGTAGAGCCACGTGTCTCAGGAAAGGGCCTTTGTTCTGCTTCACATCCCCATGGATCTGTACTCACTTTCTCAGCACTGCTATTTCATTCTCCAGGCTGCTGTCCCTGGTGAGAGGAGATTTCTTGATGCACTTCAGAGCAAAGAGCTTCCCAGTGCTTCTGTGCTTCACGAGGAACACTTCTGAAAAGGCACCTCTGTGGAGAGGAGAGGTGGTGTTTCAGCAGATGTTGCTGCTGTGAACCAGAAAGTTGTTTACAGAGAGAGAGGGAAAACCAAGGAAAAGCAATATGGTAGTGATTTAACTCTAAGTGCATGCTGATTGTAAAGCTGGAATTACATCTCCAGCAGCCCCAAATTCAGCATCTGCAGTGCAAGATTATGTAGGCAAAAAAAAAACCCCAACCCCACCACCATCTCCTCTGCAGCAAAAAGGTTATTTTTCAGTAGTTCCTCGTGAAGTTGTGTTGAGGTAGAGGACAAAAAAGATCCCTGCAATGAAATTAAACCCCGTTCCTCAGCTCTGCCTGCAAAGACAGTCAAGTGTTTTACTCCTGTTGCAGTTCAGGTGTTTCAACCAACCTTCTGCATATTTAAAGTGCAAAATCATGGGATAATTTCTGTTAATGTTTTCATTCTGCACTGAGTGTGTTTTCCTTTCTGCAGGGGCTGCTAATACCTGAGTAACCTTGGTCACAAAGTGACAGTGAGTGTTCCCAGCAGGGTTCAGCCCAGCGGGTATTTATGATGTGCCTAAAGCTCACAATCCTGTTAAAGGTTTGTCTCAGGCAGCAGAACACCTGTCCTGGGATAGTGACAGTGTGTACTTTGCCAGCTCAGTCCTCAATTATCCTCATCAAGTCAGCAACAGATTAATTGATGGCAGTCAGATGGAGTTTGCCACTGAGCCCACAGAGCAGAGTGAGGACAGGGAGAGGCTTTTGGGTGGGATGCTGGTGCAGCACAGGAGGGCAGAAAACCCCCTGTAATGAACTGCTGGGGTGTCCAGCATGCTGAGCTGAACCCATCTGCCCTGCAGCACTTTGCTCCTCTGCCTTTCTTAATTTCCAGGTAGTTTTATGTCCCACACCTTCAGTTTTATTCTTTGGCTAGGTGAAGCTGTGCATGTGGAAAAAAAAATAAATCCTAATTTCTAATGCTAAATTTTCTTATTAATATAATAGTAGGAAATGAACAACCTACAAATCAGCTGCTGGGGCATCTGTTCTATATATCTGTCCCAAACAGTTTATAATAATTATGTCCCTTATTAAAAAATGATGAATCAACAAGTTGGCGAGGAGAGAACAAAGCTGTTTCTAACCTCATTCCTTTAGAGAAAGCTGCTGCATAATTTAACTCATTTCTGAGGCTGACCAGGAACCTGATAATTTAAAATGTCGCCCAGGTCTGGAGTAGCTGTTTTCTGGGAGCTTTTCCTGGGTTCTACAGTCACAGAGAATTTGGCTGTGACAGAACTCTCTGGTGGAGGTAATTCAATTCCTCCTCCACCCCTCTGGAAATGTTTTCTTGTCTCATTCGCAGGAAGAGGCAAATGGAGCTGGTAACTCACAGAGAAATATTGTACAACTTGAACATCTTTGTTCTCCTTTAATCCCTCAACTGACTCAGAGTTTGTGAGCTAAATATACGACTTATGATTATAACACCTCTCCCAGAGCCATCCCCTGACCTTGCTTGGCCTTGCAGCAGGGCACTCAGCTCAGCAGGGAGAATTCCCAAACTTCCCTAAGGTGCTGGGTGGGCTTAGGGAGGAAGGAGGAGAGGGCAGAGAGAGGCTGAAGGGCAGCAGCAGCTTCAGTGCCACTTGGCAAACACAAACCAGGAGCTGCAGCACCCGTGGGTGATGGAGCACCCAGCCCTCACCCCAGGATTGCTGCTGGCTGCTGACACGAGGGATCCAGGGGAGGATTTGCTACCCTGGGCTTGGGAAGCTCTGCCTGGAGAGGAGCTGTGGTACTTACGATCCCAGGGCCTCCATGAAAATGAAAGTTTTTCGGATGTTGCTCGTCTGTTTCTTCCAGGAGCCGCTGTCCTCCTCTTCCTTGCGACCCATCTCCTCCAGAGTGGAAGCAGGGAAGGCTGTGAGGAAGAGGAGAGGGGAGCGATGGGGCAGGAGCTCCCTGGGAGGTCAGGGTGACCTGGGAGCTGGAGGGGCTCAGGATGCTGGGAGCGGTGTTTGCTTGGTCAGAGGAGTCAGACTTTGTGTGAGATGTTCTGCTGTTTTGCAGCTCAGAACTGTGCTGAGTGCTGGGTGGGAGCTGCTGTGTTTTCACTGTGCTCCTTTAGAGCATGTTGGCAATGATAAATGTTTATATTTTTATTCCTATTTGGTGGATAAAGCCCTACTAAATGGTTGTTAACTTTAACCAAAGCATCCATGACTTCATGGGTTAAAAGTTAGGTGCAAGCAGTGGAGGAGCTGGGTTGCAGCTGAGCTGCTTTGTAGCTCAAATCATAAAGAGCTTGTGACTGCAGGGAGGGAAATTGATATAAAATATTTTGTTGATCTGTCTTGTACAGTTTGCTCTGCTGTCATTTTAAATTCGTGTTAATTGGCAGATTGCTTTTGCTCTGAGTCACAACCTTCCCATTGCTTTGTTCTGCAGGGTGCTGGCTGGGGGGGAGGCAGCTGCCCAGGACCCTTCCCCGTGGGGTGTCTGTGCTCAGATGTGGAACAAACATTCCCTGCCTGCAGCCCCAGGCTCTGTGCAGCTTTCTGGAGTCACCCCAGGGGTGGCCAAGCCCCTGTCACCAGTGCCAGAGGATGTCACTGCAGGGTCCCTGCTCTGCTGGGACTCCCAGCTCTGGGACTCTGGATCTGAAGCTTCTGCTGCTGCTCAGGGGTGACTTGGCCTTGGTCAGGTCCCAGTCCCCACCTCCTGCTGTCCCTGAGCTCTGAGGACCCAGGCACTGCAGAGGGACACTTGGGGCTCCTCACCCCCAGGATGGCAGAGTCGGAGCTTGCACCAGGGCTGGGAGGTGAGGAGTGTTACCCAAAAACACCTTGACACTCCTAAGAAATCAGGTCTAACATTACAGAACTGCAAGTACACTGGAAGGTGAAAAAGAAGCCCTGAGACTAGAAACCTCCCCACATTTTAAAATGTCTTGTCCACACTACCAGGGTACAGAAGAGATGGATTTCAGATGCTGCTGGGCAGCAGAGGTTTGGTGCTGACAGCAGCACCTGGAGCATCCCCTGGACACATGGAGCATCCCTTGGCCTTGGAGCATTTGCATTTCCTGAGAGCAAAACCTTCCAGACACAGCTGAGCCTTTGAAAGACAAAGCTCCAGCTTTTATATAAGAGTAACTTTGGAAAAAGGCAGAAGTACTGAAGCAGAGGAAAAATGGGAAGATCTGGTTTAATGACAGGCAGCTTAGACATTGAATTCCTCCTGAACCTACTTTATCTCCTTAATTAGCACAGTCTCAGGGTTTTGAGGTCCTTGACACAATTTTTTAAAGACTACTGTAACATTATAAAAAACAAAATTGACTCAGCTGTAAACAGCTGAAGGCTTCAGTCCATAAAATCACCAAAGGCCAGCACACACTGAACCTTCATTCACTTTCTGGATTCTGATGCACGTGTGGCTCCTAGAAATCCAACTCCTGCAAACCATCCTGCTCTTTAGACTCAGTGAAGATTGGAAATCCTGATCAATGAGTAGTAAATTTCCTTCCAGTATTTTCAGCCTCAAAATTTGCCCATCCCAGATCTCTCTAGATCTGGAGTGTTTCAAAAAGAAAATTCTCAGCAGAGAAATTCAGCTGCTGCTGGAAGGTGAGTTTAATCCACTTTAAATAAATATCAAATGCATGAAGCCAGCATGCATGGTGTTGAGTGATGGGCAAAATCCAGATGCCCTCTCCATTCCTGTCCCAGCCCACTGTCAAACAAATAATTATGAAGTTAAAAAAGAAAAAATAGGGCAGCCTGGCCCTGGGGACAAGCAGGGTTTCAGTATTTTAGTCTCTGTCCCTGTGCTGAAGCTCAGCCCAGCTGGCACAGGCTCTGTGGGGGCAGCCCAGGCACAGTGGGGTGCAGGGATCCTTCCTGGGGAGGTGGGACCATGTCACAGAGGTGACTGATCCTCCCCATGGCAGGAGGGGACACTGAAACCATTTAAATTGGCCCCTAGGAGCATAAGTATTCAATTTGCCCAACATTCCCTCATTTAATCTCCTTTCCCTTTGTGCTTTCATCTTTAATTCCTGACAAGTTCAAGAAGTTTCTTTTTTAAGTGGGTTTTGCTGCTGCAGGAAGGTAGCACTGTGCTTTCTGTGGTCTCCTCTGAACCAGCTCACAGTCCCTCCTTCTGTCACTCTCTGCATGGCATTTGGGTTTCCAGGTGTCTGGATGAGAGCTCTGACTCCCTCCACGTGCTGTGGGTTTCCTGCTCTCAGGGTTTCTGTGCCATCACCAGAAACTCATTTCCTGCCTCCCCTTGCCTTGCTGCAAGGACAGGGTGGAAGTTCTGCTGCTTTCAGAGCAAAATAAGGAAATGTTTGAATTGCCTGAAATGTAAAGCTGTTTGTGTGCTGTGGTCATGAATGCTTGTCCACCTTCCTTACATTTGATCATGTTTCTCTTAGTGCTTTTTCCTTTTTTGGTGCAGGGGGAAGGGGTTTGGTGCAGGATGCTCTCCATTCAGCTGTGGTTTTGGGATTATGGGACCTGTGACTTTCCTGGTGCAGGCTCTGGGGACTCATCTTTACTTTGTCTGGTTAAACCACTTGTTGCACTTTGCAGCAGTTTGCAAGAGAGCAGTCTATGAGACATTTGCTGTCTTTTTTTTTTTTTTTTTTTGCTGTTTAAACTGGCCCAGCAATGTTCTGTCCCTTCTCAGTGCTGGTGCACACACAGGGTTTAAGGCAGCCACTTGCTTTACTTTTCACAGGAATAGAAAAATCCCAACAAACTGCTGGGCCTGTCAGGTTTTCCTAACATCTGATGTGTCCATCTCTGCCCTTCCATCACCTGCTGGGCGTTTGTCAGCTCCATCCTGCCCCTTCCTCACCTGTGCTCCCTCCCTCCTGGGGATGCAGGGGATGCAGGGACCAGGGCAGAGGACACGAGAGGTTTGAAACCCCCATCCCAAGCAGTGTCTGGGTTTGCCCTTTTGCCCCTTCACCTCCTGACTGTGAGCCCAGCAGTGTGTGGGGATTGCATAACTGCCTGGAAAGGCTGGTTAATTACTGTAGGTAAAGACCTTTGGAGATTAAAATGAGGTACCTAACATTGCTTTCATTTGCTCAGCCTCCCTCTGCCCCATCCTGACAAATGAGGGAAGATGCAGGGCTCTGATCCTTCAAGCATTCACTGAAAGGAGTCAGCAGTGGCAAAATTAATGTGCACCCTTTGGCCTCTCCTGCAGGCTCAGTCTGGAAGTGTCCCTGCTGCTGTCCCCTGCCCCAGCCAGCAAGTGACACATCACTGCTTTGAAGGTGAGGAGTGTTATTGTGACCTTGCTTAAATGTTTCCTGAAGAAATTTGTTCTGCTTTCGTATCTCAGGGTAACAAATCCATCTGCAGGCAGCCACTGCTCCTGAGCAGAGAGACTGCATCAGCCAAATTAGTGTAAGACATGATTAATGGTCTTGTGACAAAGTTCCATGGGGAGGGGGAAGATGCATGCTGCTTGCATGATCTTGCCTGTACAATGAGAAGTTTGGGAGAATATGAAGTCAAAGGGCTTTGCTTTAAAGAAATACATCACCCCAAGCATCTACACGAGAATGAACAAACTGCCAGGCCAGCCTCTGGGTTCAGGGACAAAAGAACAAGAAATTGAAAACACGAGCTCGCCATTAGAAACAAATCCACATTAAACATCCTGGATTCATCCCACTGTTCCATTGATTCAAAAGCAGTGCATTAACTTAGTAGTACTGAGGAACACTTGCAAAATACCATTTTTTAATTACAAATATTTCAGATTCCTTAAAACACTTTTGAAGCAAGATGTCAGAAGGCAGCTTTCTATGAAACTGCTAAATACAGTGTGGGTGCTGTAGGACACCAGGCTGTGCAGACAGGTCCCCCGGTATTTACCAAATGAAATTCATTTAAAAGAAAAACCAAAACCAAACCAGGTTAGCCAGAACCCCACCTGCTTCACCACACCAAACAGACAGGAAAAGCAAATGGCTATTAAGGAAAGAATATTTTGCTTACCCAAGTCAGAACAAAGCGAGCAACTCGTGTTGGCAGCTCCTCCGGCTCAGCTCCCGCCGTCTGCAGGGATTAGAGGGAGGAGATGGCTGTGCCAGGAGCAGGCAGCCCCTCACCAGCCTGGGGGTGTGTCTGGGCTGGGATGAGGATGAGGATGGGGATGATGAGGATGAGGATACCCCCGGCACAGCACGGGACCCCCCCTGCTCCCTGGGCAGGGACTGATCCAGCTGCTCCCTGCCGGCACCAGCGCCTGCTCCTCCTCAGCTCCCAAGTCAGCACTGAAATGTTCCTGGGTGGGATGCAAATAGAATTTGCCTGAATGGAACAAACGATTTCTTGATATTAAAAAAAAAAAAAAAAGCCCAGTTTCATTTTGTGTGATGCTGGGAGTTGTGTGAGAGGCAGCGTGGAGTGGGACAGGGGGGTCCCACAGGGATGCTCCAGCACCCCAACCCTCTCCTCCCCAACCCAGGGGAGGTGATGCTCTCCACCATCTTTAGGTGACAGAAATCCATGGAGAAAAATCATTGCAGTGGAAGTTAATCCCCCCCAGCAGATCTTTGGGCAGTTTCAGACCATCCAGTGGATCTATTTTGACTTTCCAACCCGCTGTGTGTCTGCCTCCCCAGGCTGCACAGCACAAATGAGTGTGGGGAATATTAATAATTCTCTGAATCTTGTCTACAGTGTAGGATTTTTAGAGATGGCAATAACAACTTTACTGACTGCTCTCTCAGTTGATTTACACTGCCATCTAGAATAATGTGTGAAAAATGTACACATTGTTGCAAAGTTTAGTTTTATATTAGGAATAAATCAGCTCTGAGGCAATACTAGAAAATCATGGTTTTTTCTGAATAATTTCCCTGTAGTAGCTCATTTCCAAGGTGAAGGCTGTTGGGTGTTCTTCATTTCTTTCTTGGCTGGACTCTGTGAACTCCATAGTGCTCAGGATTTGGTCAGAATTTCTGGGATTTGAATGGGAAGGTTTTCTTTAGTGCTGGACATGGTGCTTGTGGGATCCCTGGTGTCACTGTCACCAGGAGCTGCTCTGTCACTCTGCCTTGGGACAGGCCTGGGAGATGCTGCCCATCTCTGCCTCTTGCTTTTTCACTCCCATCCAATCAGTTCCATTTGTAAAACATAAACCAGTGCAATGCTTTTGGTATTGTTGGTTTTGTCAGATTCCATTCTCAGCTGGTGTCTTATTGTGCTATAATATTCTGGGGCTTCTTCTTAACTTTTTCTGGAGTTCTTTCACTTTCTCCAGAGCTTTCAGCAATTGTAACTGGAAGGTTCATGGCTGCAGTTTAATCCCATGTTGTTAGGTGATGCAGAAAGGGAGGAGAGCCTGGGCCAGGGAGGGCATTTTCAGAGAGACTCAGCTGGAGCAGCCCAGGCACCCACAGCAGAGCCCAAGAGTCCCCAGGATTTGGCTGCTGGATGTGCACAGAGGGGGCAGAGGAGAAAACCACCAAGAGCTTCATTGAGTTGGGCTCATCGTGATCATTTCCCAGTGGAGAACAAACTGGAATCTGTGCACCAGCATCCATCCTCCCCAGCACTGGTGTCTGAGCCCCAGGTTTTGTGTGAAGGGGCTGGAGCCAGGCAGGCTGGGCTGCTTGCAGGGTGATTAAAGGGAAATGAAATGAAAAAGGACAGGATTTGCCATAAAGGGATGGCTTTGGGGGAAGTTTCAGGCAGGGCTAATGAGAACAAAAGGGAAGCATTTGCTGGGCTGCAGGCCTTGGAGCTGGGGTGGTTTATGAGTCCCGTGGCTGTGATGGACTGGAGCAGGCACACACACTGGGGCTGCTCTTGTAGCCCTTGCTGTAAATGGGTGATAAATCCTACAGCAGGAGTGTGACTGCAGCAGGGCTGTGCTGGGAGCTGCCACCAGTCTGAAGTGGGAGGTAACTGGAGTAGGAGGTAACTCCTGAAAAAAACAGGAAGAGATTTTCAGTGTGCCAGAGCTGCAGCATCCTCCCCATCATCAGCGTTCAGGGTTTGGCCTTGAGAAGCATTTAGAAAACCATCAGCAACCCCCTGGGTGGGAGTGAGAGGGAAAAGTTCCCTTTGCAGTGGGAAGAAGCACTCGAGGTGGAAGCTCTTGTCCTTGCCAGATAGGAAAATAGGACGAGAGGCAACCAACCCAGTTCAGGGACTTCTGCTGAGCTCTCCATGGGCTGGAGTTAAAATAGCAGTTATTAACCAAAGGCACTCAGAGCAAGCAGCAGGCAGGTTGGTAACTGCATGAATCAGAAGTGAGGAGGTGGGATGGGAAGCAGCAGCAGAGCCTGCAAACCCCCCCAGCCAGCCCCAGCTCTGCCTCGGGGGGGCAGGAAACATTGGGCAAGGAGATTTTGCAAGAAAATCACAGCCAGTCCCTGACCCTGGCCCAGGGTGTTGTTTGTTGGACAATGCCAGAGACATTTGCCTTGGAAATGAGTACAATGGTGGGACTTAGCTGAGGTATCCTCTGGTGAGGAGGGGTATGGATCATCTCTGAGTTTTTGCAAAGAAGGGATAAAAGAAAATCTCTCCTGAATATGATGAGTGAGAGGGCAAGCAGGGCAGCAGGGCTGCTGGCCAGGAGGGGCAGTGGAGAAGTTTTGGGATGTGACAGCCTGACTGTAAGAACAAACCCAGAAAGCAAACCCAAGGAGTCCGTGTCGGTCAGGTCAGGGGTTTCCAGGAGCTGTGAGCCCTGGGGTCTGGCATCACTCCAGGGGGTGACAGCCTTGTCCCTAACCCTGCTCAGCTCTGGCATCCCAGGAGCTCCCAGGCTGGGGCCAGCAGAGAGCACTGCAGCACAGCCCATGGGATCCCAGACTCTGGAGCAGGGAAAAAAAACCTCCAGAGTTGGGTAGTGATGCAGCTGGGATCTGTGAGCAGGCAGGGAAAGGTGTTAAACCTGTGGAGCTCCTGGAAATAACGTGGATCTCAATAGTGAATTCCTCTCCAGTGGGATTTGGAACCATTAAACCACTATTTGCTTTCCTTTGTTGCCTTGAAACACAGGCACTGGCTGGAAAGCAAGGAGGTTCCCTCATCTATGGTGTGGTTGGGAATGAATTGATGTGGAATCAGATGCTGGGGGGTTTTTAATCTATAGTGTCTCTGTTGGAAACTGTGGCTCTTTTCTCTGCTGGAAAATGTTGCTCTGAATGCTGAAACTGAGCACGTCCCTGCTCCATCATCCTCACAGGGAGAAGGTTGAATACATCAGTCATACAGGAGGAAAAAAAAAAAAAAAGCAAAACATAATGAGCAATAAAACTCAGGATTTCCAGAACAATAATTTTTACACCATGTGATGCTGTTAAAAAAACATCAGCAACAAAAAAAAGACACTAAGGTTTGTCAGTAAGAGTAAAAAAGAAATCAGTTAAAAAAGAACAATGATGAAATCTGGCTGATTTTACCAGGAGCAATTTTTCTTTGTCTGCTTATTTCTGTGTGCAGTAAATAACCAAGGAGATAACAGTATTGTAGAATTTAGCCTAAGAAAGATCCAATTATATTCTTCTGGGCTTGTCTCACACAGGATTACGTGCCTTTCTGTTAAGATTTTTTTTCCTCTTGGGCCAGATAGCAGCTTCAAATCACTTCTTCTGTTTTATCTGTGATTTACAGGCACAAGAACAAGAAGAAAGAAACCTCCTGCTGGAAGTGACACATCACCAGCACCTCCTGATCTGCTCAGTCTGGGATGGATGTGGGGATGGGGATGTGGGAATCCTGCTGGAGCAGTGTCCTAGGAGGAACATGGTAAAGTTTGGAGAGCATCATGAAAGAGAGAGATGGAAAAGGGGTATTTGTAACTAACAAAAAATGGTATTTCCAAATGGGTATTTGTCAGAAATTGCTGGCCTGGTGCTTTTGTGTTACCTGGGGTGAGTGGAGGCTCCAGATACCCCCTGGGAGAGAGGAACTCAGGGGAAATGGTGACAAACAGCCTGGTTAGGGATCAGCATTTTGTTAATGAAATCAGGAGCTGCTGCTGAAATAATTTGTCCTGCCTCTCTCCAGAGCAGCAGGGAAACATCCCAGATAGTTTTTTAATGAGTGATTTGGCACAATCACCACGGAGACTGAACCACCCCAGTTCCTGGGCTCCCTGGGGCTGCTTCTCTGGTGCTTCCCAGCAGGGTTTGAAGAAGAAGAGATTGGGCTATGGACTGAAAGGAGCTGCCAGTCAGAGGGAGATGGAGCAAGCAGGGAGCAGCAGGACAGGAGGACTCCTGTCTGCAGGAGCAGGAGTGTTTGTTTTGCTTTCTGAGTGATGACAAGTGAGCAAACAAGATCTGAATTTCACATCTGCTCTGGAGACTTCTCTTACTCTCTGCAAGTAGCCAAAACATATCAGGAGCTGGTAAGACAACATGTCTGATAGATTTATGCTTTTTTTTTTCATCAGCTTGCTGAAAAGTGGAAGCTAGATGACAAAATATTTCATAAGCAGTCAGAGAGTCCATCTCCTGGCATGTGGGAGTGCTGATAAAAGTACTGAAACTGATAGAAGTGCCTGGAACTCCAACCCTCTTCCTTTCCTGGGGCTGTCACATTGTCCTGGTGTCCCTCCTGGGACCTGGCTGACCACTTGGAAGCATTCCCTTTCCTCCTCCAACAACCAGAGCTGTGGTTTAGTACAATGTCCTGAGGCTCTGTTACCCCCAATGGGCCATTCCCCTGGTTTGGAGAAAATTTTTTTCTGCCTGGACCCTGCTAGATGAAATGATTGAGAATTTCTGTTTTCTGACCATTTGATTAGAGCTGTGGGATGGCTGCTGGCAGGTAACCTGTCTGCTGGGACCCAGGGAATAGCTCCAGCTCTATTCAAACAAGCTTTTCTTTGCTCTGTTTAAAGCAATGGCAGTTTTCCTTCCCAGGAACTGCACTGCCTTCAGCTACTCTCTCATCTTTAGGTGCTGTTCATTATAGCAGCATTAAATCAAACCCACTTCTTGTCAGAAGGAACCTTGCCACCTCCTTCCTATGACATTTGACAGTCTCATGGCAGATAATGGCTTTTCTGCCCAGGTGACCCCTGGTCCCTCTCAGCCTCAGTCTAAGTGGGTAATTGAGATGGTGTCATAATGTCTTTTTTTTTTTTTTTTTTTCTTTTTTTTTACCCAGGAATAAAAGTTTTCTGAGCACATTAGAGAATAAGGCTGGGCTAGCTGAGTAAAGAAATGGATAAATTACTCAACTCTGAGCTGAATGTCCCTGGGATTTTGTATGCTGGGCAGAAAAAGCACAGAGGGTGGGGAGGGAATGGAGGTGCTGTGCCTGGGGAGCTGCTTGCTGTCAGCAGACACCCCCATTTCCAGCCTTTATTGAGCTAAAGCTTTCCCAGGGGTGTTTCAGGCAGGAATGGTTCCCAGCCACACATCTGCTCCTCACACATCCCCAGGAGCTCAGGGCCCATGGGGGGGATGCCCCTGTCCCCACTCAGGCTCAAACACACAGGTTGGGATGGAAGAGGTGAAAATGTTGACTTATTAGTGAGGTTTAAAAGGGAGTCAAGCTCCCTAAAAGCCAAGATCAATTTTTCTCAGTCCCCAGTATCTGGTTATTGACTAGAATTTTCTTCAGCCTGACTGGCAAGGACCAAACATGGGACAGAGTTTGCTTTAGGATGCAGTGTTGAACATAAACCCCGAAGTTAAAGCAGTGCAGGTGTGTTCCTCAGCCCAGCCCTTTGCCAAGGATTTTTCACACAAGGCCAGAATGATGACAATGCTTAAAAGCAGCATGAAAAGTGCTGTAATTTCTGATGCCTGAGATTTATGCTGATGGGGCTTGTAGCAAACCCACCTCCTTCCCCCTAAAGCTGCACATCAGCTTTGAGATGCCAGACAAGAGCCCACCTGCCTTCCTCCTGATTTATTACCAGAGTCATCTGGTGCCATTCGATTCCTCCCAGCCCCAGCCCATTCATTATTGATATTGCAAAGAACCTGAAATAGCTGTCAGGTGTCTGTTTTCAGGTTGGCATTGGCAGAGAGGCACTCAGGGTATTCCAAGCATCCCTACCAACTTGGCTGGGATCCTTGTTTAACATCTTAAAGCTTCGTTTCAACCTTCTGGTTCATCATCATCTCACAGCTCAAATAGCAACAGAAGCTCTGGGTGTCTCCCAGGGGGATGTGGGGGGAAATCACAGACATCAAACATGGGATGGGGGAGAACTCCAGAGCTGCACCAGCTGAGGGTGGATTTAATAGCAAAGCTTCATGGTTACAGCATCAAGTTTGGTACTTCTGGTGTGGATGTGGGTGATTTTATCAGTGCTGCCTGCTCTGGAGAGATGGAAAACCAGGTTTGGGGAGGGAGAAAGGAGAGAGGAAGGGCAGGGTGGGAGCTGGAAGGAGGGGTGGGATTCAGTGCCAGGAAGATCAGGATTCTTGGGAAAAGGTGGTGCTGCTGGAAGAGAGGCACAGACAGAAATCATCCTCATCTGGTGTTTCACTGGATTAAAAATGGGAATATTTTCTGTTGTAATCAATAGGGAAGCAGATGAACAGCAAAGACTACCACCAGATACTGCTCAGCAAAGCATTTTTTTTCCTGTTGCTTTATTATTTTCTGCTGCCTTCCTACTCAGGTTAACAAGATCTCCCCAGTCACACCTGGATATGAGTGCAGATTGCTGCCAGGGTATGGAGCCAAGCTCTGAGCATCCTGGAACTTGCAGATGCCAGCTCCTGGGGGGCAAGGGGAACACTTGCCAAAAGGAAGATAGTTTCCAGAACTTATGGATTTGCAGAGATATCCCAAAATTATATGTCCAGGTGTCTCACTACTATGAAAAGCATTTTTTTCATCATTATTTTACTTTGTTCTCTCGTTCAGCATAATTCACTTCACACCTGATGTATAAAACCTCCCTGAGCAGTGTCCCCAGCAGAGGGGACAGTCCCAGGTGGGATGGGATGTGGAGTTTTTAGCAGTGTTTTGGTCCAGCTGCAGGTGACACTGCTGCTCCTGGATGACAGGGTTTGTATTCCTGCTGCCCTTTCATCTTCATTGGGTTTTTTTAATGTATTTTGGATGAACCTTTAGCAGAGAGTGAGGATTCTCCCTGGTGCCTTTTACCTGAATCACAACACAGGGAATTGCTGCTCTCAGCCTCTTCCCAGGGATCTGTTTCCAGGGACTTTCCCTGGGTTCTGCTGCAGCAGCAGGGGATGTTCTGCTCCATCAGCTGTTGATTTACACAATATTTACTCCTTGAGCAAACGTTTTGCCACAGAAGGGCATTTGGTGTTGGTAGGGAGCATCCTATGGGATGTTTTCCCAGGATGCTGGGGAATGAGGGGAATCAGGCTCTGCTCCCCAGCCTGCCAGTGCCCTCCTGCTTCATTTGAGCATCCGTAATCTCTGAGGCTTGGGATCTCTTTGCTTCCCTGCCCATACTGCAGCAGCCTGTGCTCCCTTCTCTCCCTTGGGAAAAATAAATTAAAAAAACTTCTTGTGCAAGAAGAGGAAGAGAAAACCAGACCATTTTCCTGAGGCCACAGAATTTCTCAGATATCCATTTCAAGGGGTGTTTATTACAGCCTTTCATCCCATCCCCTGACTGTTGAGACTGAATTCCCTGCCTGGCAACAGATGGGATGCCAATTTATTTTTAGCAGTTTGTTTGCTTTGATTGAACCCTTAAACAGTTTCCTGCTTTTAAGTCCTTGAGTTACCTTGGGGCTAACAAGTGGGGCTGAACTCCTCTGCACAGGGAAATTGAAGAGAGAAACTCCCTGTGATGAGGAGATGTCCTGGCTGCACAAACCAAGGTTTTACTCCTCATCCCAGGGACCTGGAGGACATTATCACTATTACCCAGCACTCTGAGCACTGAGTTAGTCTTTCTTTTTGCTTGTTTTTTTTTACAGAAAGGAGAGCAGCAGAGAATAATGCCACCTCTGTGAGTGCTGGAGGAGTGGGTAAGGGCATCCTCAGTCTTAGTTCTCCACAAATCTGACAAAAGACACAGCAATGGGTCAAGTAGCCCCCAGACAGGCACTTTGTCCCTGCTGGCACCATCCTGTGCACACAATCTTTTCTTGGAAAGCACCATTTGCACACAGAGCTTGTCATCCCTCTTGTCTGAACCAGGAGAGCCAGAGACACCGGGAAACTCCCTGCAGTTTAGAAGGAAGGGAAAATAAGTAAGATAAATCAACCCTTCCTCTGTGCTTTTCAGACTTTTGAATCTTGCCCTGCCATAATTTGTGTGGGACACGAGGTGTGTTGGCAGGGGACTGACCTCTTGGCCTTGATAATCTAATAAACCCTCTGGATTAAAAATACCCCTGTGGGCAGAGGTTGGCTGGAGCCCAGCCCTGCATCACCCAGGTGTCCACAGCACCCTCAAGCCCAGGGACACAGCAAAGCTTCCCTGCTCATTCTCCAGGCCAGGATGTACAGGTATCCATGCACAAATCCACGTGGAGACTCTTTGGGGGGCTGCTGAGTGCTTTCTGTAATGAACAGAGCTGGGATCGTTTTGTTTCATCAGCCAACATCAGTGCTGCACAGAGAACAAAGCATCACCCTGGTGCTCCCCTGAAAAAGCTCTTAATGAAGCTCTGCCCATTTCTGGGAAGCCTCAAAACCTCTGTGCTCCTTCCAGCAGAAAGCTGTGTACAAACCGGGGCAGCTACCAAGTCTCTCTTTTGAGCCCTGGCTTAAAAATGAGTCAGGTTTATTAAAAATGTTTTCCTTCTGCTCTCCCTTCACCCATTTCTTCAGTTTTTGCAACAACAGAGAACTCTTTTAGAGCTCTCCTTTTGGGTTTTTCCCCCTAAACTGCTGTTAATAATGCAGTGCCATGGAGAAGCTCTGATTGGACTCAGGTGCTTAATTAGGAATAGCTAACGAAGTTACAGAATGTGTTCCTTTGGACTCAGCCCCTTTTCTTTTATCCAAACTAAAACACTCTGTTCTCCAGAGAGTTCTTGTTTGAGAATTGACTGAAGGTAATTATTTCAGATAATTAAGATCACTAAGCAAGGTAATTTAATTTTCTTCCCTGTCTCTTCCTCCCTCCAAGAAATGTAAATGTCTGTGGAACCCTTGATCAATACAAGAAACTATTCCTAAGGTTAAGTTGGCCAAGAATGCTGTAAGTTAGGGGAGACTTAGCATGAAGTGAGATCCAGTGGAGGAATAACCACATCTCTAATGAAATGATTCTTTTTCCAGAAGATTCTTCAGGGTTTGGTTTGATTCTGCCAGGCCCCAGGCAGAGAGGGGGGTGCAGGGATGGGACCCTCTGGGGCCAAATGAGCTGAATTGGAATCAGCTGGGGCTGGGATCCAGCAGGTGAAGGAGATTCAGGATAATGAGACAAAGGTGAATTGTGTTGGAATAAAGAGGCTGCACCAGGGCCAGGCCCCAGGCAGAGAGGGGGGGGCAGGGATGGGACCCTCTGGGGCCAAATGAGCTGAATTGGAATCAGCTGGGGCTGGGATCCAGCAGGTGAAGGAGATTCAGGATAATGAGACAAAAGTGAATTGTGTTGGAATAAAGAGGCTGCCCCAGGGCCAGGGGCAGCAGAACCTCAGTTGCAAGGAAGGCACAAGGGAGTTCAGGGCCTTGGAAGACTGCAGGAGCTGATCAAAAAAAAGGTATTTAGATTTTTTGCTTTATTTTTTTCTTGGTGTTTAGTTGTTTTCTGGTTATCTTTCAGTGTCTGGTTGTCTCCCAGGTTAGATGCAATGTGTGGTTAGGAAAGTCTGAGAGAAATTTGCTGTAACCTTTTTATTGGAGTAATTCAGAGGAAGAGAGGATGGGTTTTTCTCTAAGTGTTACGTTTTTCATGTTTCTGAAGTTTCTCTTGGAAAAGGGGTGACCTTGGGAACTCTGTTGTGCTCGGCCTTGGGGCTATGAGAGAGGAACCTGTTTACCCAACTTCTTGTTTGTAACCAAAGAAGCTGCAAAGCACTGAGGTTTCTTTTTGTTCAGTGAGATCCTGAGTCTGCCCAGTTCCTGCTAATTTACCTAACTTTTTATTTCTCTTGTCTGTTTGCAATACTTCTTGCCTTAGCTGCATCCTCTCTGTGTCCTGTGCAGATAGGTGGTGATACTTATACAGAAAACATCTTGTAGTCTCCTTTCCCTCTAATTCTGTTGTATCTCAAACTACAAGTCCAGAAAGTGTTTGCTCTCCCAGCAGTTCCTGGGTGCAGACCAATAAAAAAAAGCAATATCCAGGCTTAAGCAGCTTTCAGGCTTTAAACTTCATTCAATCCTCTGTCCTGGGCTGTGCCTTAAGCTCAAACCTCCCTGACCTGGGGGCTGTTTCCTGACTCCCAAAGCCTTGGCTGTGCTGGGGGGGTTCAGCTCCTGCCTCTGCAGCCCCATTCCTGGGGGATGGAGGGGATGAACCCTGGAATCTGGGAGCAGAACAATCTCAGTGCTGCAAAAGCCTGGGCAGGAGCTGCTGAGGAAGGAGCTCAGTGCTAAAACCCTGCAGATACATCTGTGTGTCTGAAGGGCTCCTAAAAACGATTCCAGGTGAGAGGGGACAGAGCTCCTGGGGTGACCTGGAACACCATGATGCTCTTAAGGTCACGGATAAGGTGATGCAGAAAGGTCAGGAGCCATTCCAGGGTAGTTTTGTGGAGAGGACAGATCCTGGGCAGAGTGTCCAGGTCCTTAACAAAGTTCCTGCAGGGTGTTTGGGAACAGTGGCTGCTTTCCAGAGCCCCAAACTCCCCACCTGTTGGTTCCCAAAGCTCAGCTCAGGTTTTTTAGTTCCATGTTGGAATGACTGCACATGTGTGTTCAGGGCTCCTGTGGGGTGTTCATTATCATTTCTGTTTTACAAGGGCCACTCACTGAAATGCAGAAACACTTCAGCAACCTGTCAGGGCTGGCTTTGAAGCCAAGGTAGAGGTGAACACCAAAGATCTGCTATCTTAATTAGTACAAGAGGTTACAGAGAGATGTTAATACCTGATCTTGCAGGGCTGACAGAAAGGATTAAAGGTTGTGGGATCAGATGCCTGTAAAACAGAGGATTTCTGGGCACTACTGGTGTTTTCCTGAGCTCAAGGGAGCAGATCTGGGGCTTTGGGTGCTTGGTGGTGCAGGGCTGGGAGCTGCAGAGCCCCCAGCTTGTGCTTGGTGGGAGCTGCCAGGAAGAGCTTCATTCCTGCAGGCTCTGATGGCATCAAATTCTCCCAGAAATACCTGAAATAAGGCCTGAACCCTGTGGCTAGGAAACCTGATCTTCCCATGGATGTGTTTACTGAGCAGCCTTGCTGCTGGGCTTGGGAAGCTTTGTGGGTGCAGACATGTGGCCTGGGTTTGATCAGCACCCATGGCTGGAAGGTGCTGGGACCCAAGGCACCTGCTCAAGGTTTTTTCCAGCCCTGTGACGAACTGGACCAGTTGTTCCCATAGTGCTGGGATGCTGAGCAGCTCCTGGGTGAGGGTCAGCAGAAGGGAAGAGCATTTTGTTCCAGGGCTGTGTCTGAACAGGTTACCCCAGGGAAAGGTGAACTGCAGCAGTTGTTTGTGGAAAGTAATGGAAACTGGATCCTGGACAAGATGTACCTTTTGCAGACCTGTTCTCCCTGGCCTTTCCCAATGTGGTTCATGTGATGAGATTCCTGAGGTGCAGCCAGGAGCCCTCCTTGAGGTCCTGAAGCCTTAAGGCACAGAATAACAGCCCCACTTCAGCCTTCTTTGTAGCTCCTGGGGTTGGGTGTTGCAGACTGTGCTGCTTCCAGAGTCCTTCCCCTGAAATGCTCCCAGCCTCAGGCCCTGATTCCCCAGTGAGGTGGTTTTGGCTGAATCTTTCAGCATATCTGTATGTGGCAAGTAATATTCAGCCTGTATAAAGGTGGTGAAAATCTTGCTGTAATTAATTAACTTATTGTGTTTTGTGGTGCTTGGTGTGACTCCTTGGCACCCAGAGGATCTTTGATCCAGAGGGTGGGATTTATTGGACAGTTACACATCTGTGCACCATCACTCATGCTGGAAAGAGGAGCTGTGATCCCATCAGTCTGGGGGAATGTGACATGGAGGGACTTTTATCAAATGAAGGGGGGGGCTGATGGATGGAGAAGTGGAGGGAGTATTGATTTGAGCCAATATATTATTGTCTGTGCTAATACTGTGCAGACAGCAAATGGAGACCCTGCACTGGTGGTAGTGGCTTTTCCATGATGAAGAATTGCCCTTCTGTGAGGTTTCATTTCAAGTAAGGAATGAGGTTGAGGACATGAAATGATTTCTTAGGGAAATGTTAGTTCTTTCATTATACAAAGAAACAGGCAAAAGGCACAATTATTTTTCTTCTTCTGGGAAGAAATGGTGTCTTGTGAATCCACTTGGGTGTATGGGATGGGAGAAGAGGTTTCTGCCTGTGCTGCATGGTTTTGAGCACAAATGACCCAATGATTCAAGAGGTCAGCATGTCCTGGGGGGCTTCTCCTGGCTGGTATCTCTTGGGGTGCTGGAAGTTGAGGGTAAAATAACTGAAGTTGCTGTTCCAGTCTGTGTGAGTTGAGGGAGTCTGAACTTAGATTCCATGATGGACTTATTTACAGGTAAAATGTCCTCACTTCCAGTACCTGGCACTGTGTTTGTCCTGGCATCAAGAGCCCAGTTCTCTCTCACCCTTTCCTGCAGCCACGTTGGCTCCCATTGATTTTATTTTCTGTGCCCCATGAAGAGTGAACCCAGGCTTGGTGAGCAGCAAGGTCTCTGTCTGCTTCTCTTATTCTGCTGTCAGAACAGCAAAGACTTTTCCCCCGAGTTAGAGAGGCTGTGAAGGTTTAATTTATTGGGGTAAAAATGCCGAGGAGGAGATCTCGGGCTGCTTGTTCTGGTTGTTCAGCAGGTGATGGAACTGAGCACCTCATCCTTGCTCCAGGTTCTGCAAACAAAAGGGTTCTGCTGGGCCATGCAGAGGAGGGGTGTCTATTCCCCTGGTCCCCACTGGAGGTCACTGGAACATTGTTTTCCATTGTCTGTTAGAACAAAGGAATTGCAAAACTGACATTTCACAAAATTAATGTCTTAAATTTGGGGAGATTTTATCAATTTTACATATGAAAATAAATCTCCAAATTGCTCATAATCCCTCTGTGTAATAGGTATTTTATAAACATCTCTTATGCCCCGAGGAGACATCAGCAGAGTCTTTGTTTTACAAAAGTGTGAATCAAGTGAGAGGAATTTCAAGAGCAGCTCCTGTGATGTGTTCCCTGTGCCCCAGCTTTGTCCGGGCCCTAGGTGCACATCCAGACCTTAAATCAATCTGTGCTCATCAACAGGAAACTGAAATGTGCCCATTGCCAATCACTTCATTGCACAGAATTCTAGAGGCTGGAAGGAAGATGAGCAATTTGATGCTCTGCAAAGGTGTTTTCCTTAAATTTGGTTCAGATCAGGGAGGCAAAAAAAAAAAAATAATTTCCTCCTCTGTGCAGGCAGCAGGTTCTGCTCCTTCATGTTTTTGGGAAGCCTGCTGAGATAGCCCTGTTCTTCCAGACCCTCCTGCTTGGGGACCTCTCTGCTCTTGGTGCTGGAGCAGAAGCAGATGCTAGAGGAGCAGGATCTAATTATCAGTAACATGAAAGGTTTGGCACCTGGTCACAGAATCAGCAATAAAATGAAACAAAGCTCCTGCTCACCCCATCCATCAAAGTGTGAATGATGGACTGAATCATGATGAGTAAAAGGAAGCCTTTATGTTTCACAGTGATGGTTAAAGCCCACAGAGAGACTCCTGGCTTTTGGGTGATCTTCAGTTTCAGTGTAGCACCGGGGTTTGTGCATTAATCTTTGTACAAGAAGTGCATTTGTGCCATGCAGCCCCTTATGGGCAATGAGGTGCCAGGGCATGCAGTCAAACTCTGCTTGGTGTCCCTGGAAAATGGGGGAGGAATTGGGGGTTTCCATCTCAGCTCCAGGTACTTCCCTTTCATGTTGTTCCCAGAGCCAGCTGGGGGATCCAGAAGCTCTGCTGGAGGATTCCTCAAATAAATAGAAATGTGTGTGAGAAGCAGCTCCGAATGCAACGCTCTCCACAAGCATTTCTGTTGGAAAAACAGGATTTGAGGCTGGAAAATGTTGTGCAGAAGTTTAAAACTGTCTGCAGGCCCCTGGGGACCTTGGGTTTGGGGTGAGGAAGGAGCAGGGTCAGCCTGAGCAGTCTCCCTGGGCTGATGCTCTGCAGCTCTCCTCCTCCTCCTGCTCTTTCCTGATGCTGTTTCCAAAAGCACCAGGTAAAGTCTGTCTGGAGAATTGAGGTAATCCATCTCCTGGCTTCTGACAGGCATCAGAAGCCTCATGGGGAAGTTTTTCAACAGCTGGCTTTGTGTTTTTCTGATCCCTGATCTCTTCCCCTCGATGGGAAAGAAGATGGGTGATGAAAACCCTGGGTTTGGTTCTGCTGAGCATTGGGGCTGAATCCCAGAGGGGTCAGAGCCACATTTTGGGGTCTTGAGGGGGCCTCTAGCAGCCAGAAAATGCTAAAGCTGATTTAATGGCCTGGCTGGAGGGTCCAGCCTTCCAACAGGCACTCCAGGTGAAGGGAGATGAAGTCTTTCTAGTGGCTGTCAGGATCCTTGTCCTGAGGCTGCTGCCATCCCCCAGCAATGGGAACTCTGAAGCCTTCAGGACACCAACACTTGATTGTGTTTAGCAAGTAATTTTCTGCACCCAAATAGTAGGTTCATCTCCAGTTGATGATGAATGCAGGGACTTCAGTCCTGAGCCACAGAGGTTTGATTAATGCATTAAAATGATGAGGTACTCAGCAGGAATAAGAATGGTTTTGTCCTCTTGTGCCTGAGAGCCCTGCTGGATGCTTGGGATGCTTTGGGGCTTCCCCTGGGGCAGGACAGCTCCTGAAATGGCACTGCTGGGTGTTAAAGTCAGGAGATGGAGGTCTCTGGTGCTGCCCTTGAATATACCCACAATAACCACCCCTTTTTAAGAAAAAAAAAGTATTCCTCATCCTCAAAGAGGTTCAAAATGGGATGTGCAAGCCAGGAGGAGGGAGAGATCTCTGTTTGCACCCAAGAACCACATCCAAGCCTGGCCTGGGCCTGGAGCTTTTGCTTCATTTGAAAGCTTATCTTTAAATATTTGCACTGAAGCCTTGGAGCCCTAAGAAAGAAGATGCAAATAACTTGACTCTTTTCCCATGGAAGCAATTAAGAAACTGTGTTAATAAGAAATCAAGTTGTTTGTAAATTTTAATGGTTTAAAAGATGCCCGAGGGGAATGGCAAACAAATAGGACACTTTGATGTGGACCCTTGCTAGCCAGGGAGCTCCACCCATGTTGTAGATGTGATCAATTAAAAATTACCAGGGGAAAATGACATCTCCTCCTAATTTAATGTGTGCACCCAGAAGGGTTTTTCTACCATAATGGTTGGAGGCTAGGAGGAGTGTCATTTTGGTTTATGGTGGTGTTTTATTTCCCCATTTAAGAAAAAGGGAAAGCAGGCTGCATCCTGCTGCTGGCTGGATGGGAGCAGCATCCCTGGGAAGCTGTGTTAATATGGGATGCAGTGCCCTAACTGTGTGCTGGGGGGCAAGGGACATTGAGCTGAATATCAGGACCTGGCTCTGGGGGGGGTTTGACATTTGCTGTGGAGAGAGGCAGATGGAGGGGGGTCCTTGGCAGGTCCTTGGCAACCCCAAGTTGTTGTTGCAGTCAAAGTGTTATTTTATATTTTTATAGGAGCATCCATGCTGGTTTTCATCTCTTTGGGAACTCTCCTGTGCAAGCTGCTTGCTGGCACCAGTTTGTGTCTCACTGGTGCACACAGGGCTTGGAAAATGGGGCTATGGGTGGCAGCTTAAAAGCCCCCAAACCCCCACAATTTAAACACCAAATTTATTTCTTCATTCCATGACTGCAAAGCCCATTTCATTGTTTTGGGGCCCAGCTTGTGCTGCCCATGGTGTGAGGGCTGCAGGGGAGTTCCCTTGGTTCCTAAATGTGCTCAGAGCTGAGCCAGGCACAGAGGGGGAGCAAAGGCTGAGCAGAGGTGAGGAAAAGGGGAAAAAGAGAAGAAAAAGAGAAATGTGACAGGGATGGAGGAGGGAGCTGGGGCACAGCTCTGGGTTTGAGGCAGGTGACAAAGTGACAACTGTGTTCACTGGGTGTGTGATGCACACGTGGCCTCGTGTGGCTGATTTGTTGGGATTTACAAGGAATTCAGAGAACTGCTTTGGGTTTTATGTCGTGTGTGTGTGTGTCTCCACACACAGAGAAATCAGCAGAGGGTTTCATTATTGCCATGACACGTTCATTCCAACTTGTTCCCTCCTATGATTATTGCAATTTGTTTCTCCTGGAGTTTCTGTAAGGCATGACAAGACACCAAAGTTCTGGTGAGCTGCACAAAGGGCTCCTTTGCATATTAAAGACTTGGTATTGTCACTTGACTAAATTTGGGAAAACATCTACCACTGTGAGTGTCATTAGAGAGAGATGAATTCCAGTGCTCATTACTGGGGTGCTGTGACAAATAGGGAGAGGAAGGACTATAAAGTGCCAGTGTGCTTTTTCCCCCAAGCCTTGCTGAGGCTCATTTTGCTTCTCTCTCAATCCCTTGATAATAAATGCAGCTCGCATATGAACAACCCCCCAGACTGATTTCTTTCCTCTGGAAGAAGTGATTTAAAAGAAGACGAAAAAAAAGCCATTGAATGTGTTCATTATTGATAATCTTAAAGATTTACTGTGGGCTTTCAGGAAAGCTGCTGCCTTAAAGCAAACTGCTTTTATCTCCTTTCTGTTTGCTTAGGTGGCTTTTGTGGGTTTTCTGGGGTTTTTTGGTTTTTTTTGCTCTTTTTTTTTTTTTTTTCAGTAGCTCACGTAGGGAGAAGCTTGAATATTTTTGTTTTATTTTCTGAAGGGAAATTTGCCAAGCCCTGCTAGGGGTGGGAACAGCACCAGGATGGGCTCCAGCTGCCTCTGGCCACTTGAAGCATCAGCTCTGCCCATGCTGGGGACATCAGTGTCACCAGAGCAGCAGCTGAGCACCCTGGTCCCTGGGAAAGGTTCCTACCCTTCAGCTTCTGTAAAGCATTCAGAATAAAGACATTAATTGTGAATACTTAAAAGCCAACAAAAACCACCCTGGCAAATTAATGGAGAAATCTGCTCAGCAGCTGAGCCCCTTTCCAGACCAGTCCCTGTCTCTTGCTTGCTTTCCCCTGGCCCATTTCAGAGCTGCTGTTTTGGGTTTAGGGTTAAAATGTTCTTCATGTGGCACACGATGGCATTAAAGTGCAAGAAGCCAAGAGGAAGGGACAGTTTCAGCTGGATGAATTCCCAACTTCTTCCTTTGAGAAGGGAAGTTTTACCCTGATGTTGGAGCTGCTGGGGATCTCTGGGCATGGCAGATTTCCCTGCTCATGTTCCACTGGAGTTTGTCCTTCCCTCAGTAAGGAGGTGCAGGGTTTGGGGAGGAAAGTTCCAGGTTACAGACTTCTGGCCCAGAGGTGGGTATTTCAGTGGGTGTTTAGAGACCTGTGGCTAAAAAGTGTTTGCAGGATTCAAAGTAAAAAAAAATCTGCAGAATGCTGGGGTAACCCCAGCACTAATGGGAAGCACAGGGGTTGTGGGATATTCCTTGTCAGGCTCAGGACAGTGAATCTGGGAAAGTCAATCCCTCTGGTTTAGGTTTTTCCTGTGCACTGAAGGGGAAACATCCCAGGCAGGGATAAACCTGATGGGAGCAGAAGCAGAACTGAAGGAACTTCTGTCCCAAAGCAGGGGGAGGGAGCCAGGTAACCTCTGCAGAAACAGGGGGGTCCTTTCCTAAAGTTCCTCTGCCTCCAACCCCAGGGGGGTTTGGAGCTTTCCCAAAGGGCTCTGAGCATGTGCAGCTCCATTCCATCCCCATGGTTAATTCAACAAAGAATGCTGGAACACAGAGTATCAGAAAACACTTGCTCTGTGCTCAGAAAGCAAAACCATATGCTCAAACCCTGCCATCAGTTCAGAGGCATTTAATAACCTCATACTTC